>NC_079420.1:14047001-14359501 GCF_026213295.1 Gadus chalcogrammus
TGTGTGTGTGTGTGTGTGCGTGTCTGTTTGTTTGTGTATGTGTATGTCTGCACTCTGCATGCAATCCCCACTTCCAGTGCACAGAGGGGGTTGCTCGAGGTGGCCGCGGGCCCAGGTGAATGAGATAAGCTCTGAGTGCTGCTCGCTCCCCCCCCCGCCAGATAAAATAACAGCCGGCGAAGCACCGGGAAAAGAAAAAAAAAGCACATTCATCAGCGAGGCGCCGAACGCGAGCGGGAAGGATTTCATTTTATTACAAGTACACGGTGAGCGATTGCGCCATGTGTACAGCACAGGGGATCTCAACTGCAGTGGGATCCCCGCCGCTGCCTTACACCACCCAGACGAGCATCGCTGCTTATTTACCAGGTGATATGCAGAACAGCTTTAATTCATTATTATTTGGGGTTTTATAAGGAGAGGAGGCAGCCTTACGGCATGGGCTCGTCAGGGTGTTTATTCCTGGAGCGGAGACTGTGCATGGAAACACTTGGGTTATGCAACAACACGCGGGGCTTGATGCATCCCTGAGGGAAGGGGGGCTGGGAAGGGGAGGGGGGCTGGGGAGGGGAGGGGGGGGGGAATGGAGGATTAGGACACAAAATATGCACATCCATTTAGGTTGGAAACAAGGCAGCAGTAGGAGGAGGCGCCGGTTCTCAGAGAGAGAGGGTTTTCACATTCATGGACATAGAGTCATCAACAGTTGTTTTGCGTTCCGTGCCAGAGGGGGTGAATCGGGAGGGGGAGGAGGGGACTGAGGACTTCATCTCAGTTTCTTTAATGCGGCTTGCTCCTCCAGAGTAAATTATTCACCGCCGTATTAGAAGTGGAGAGGAACGGATGGAGCCAACAGGAGAGGAGTTTGCCGTTCACACTCCAGTCAGAGGCAGTGCGCACTCTTTCATGGAACGATGAGAGGTTCACTCTAACTTCCCTGGCCTCTAGTCTGGGTGTTTGTTGGTGGCCCGCTACTTTAGTTCTCATATTGAGCTGAGTCTGTACAGAACGATGGCTTCCCGCCCACCATGAGTGTGGCTTTACCTGTCATGACTACCTGCTTATTCAATTGTTGGAGTACCAAACAAGCTCTGGTAATACCACAGCAATAAAGTGGTGCGCACCTGAAACCCGACCAGCAGATACACGCACGCACGCGCGCACACACACACACACACACACACACACACACACACACACACACACACACACACACACACACACACACACACACACACACACACACACACACACACACACACACACACACGCACAAAACAAAACACAAACGCACACCCTCTATTCGACACAAACACACACACCAGCCCTACTTGACACACAACACACCTGCCCTACTCGACCCATGGCCTAGCGCGCACACCCACACAAAAACAAATTGCATACTTACAGCTGGTGCAAAAACTCCAAACTAAATAAATAAACGCCAGAAAATTGACCTCATTTTTTGTGTGTCTACGGCAACCGACTTCATTCTGTGGATAATACATTTAGAGTGTGAGCGAACACGGACGGAGAACAGTACCTTGTGTTAACCAATAATACACAAAGGCAATCTGTATTCATGGTGTGGCCGCGGACCGGTGAGCAGCTCTTGAATATTGATGGTGCTCTTGTCTATGTTCCTGTCTTCTCTAGGACAAAAAAGTCAGGTTATCTCTGCAACAGAGGCTGGACTGAAATACAGATCTCCCTCATCCATCATCACGAGAATCCACTCGGAGGTGTCGAAGCGGGGCACAAACAAAAAGCAGACGGCGTCGATCAAGGAAGGCAGGCTCCGGCATTGGCAGACCATCAGTGCGGAGGATGGTAAAAGGAGGATGCTAAAAGTTGCCCGTGTTCTGGAAAAATAACATCATAATCGGGCGACAAGAGACATTCCCTTTTTAAACATAACTTGTTTGCAGCCTTCAGATAGTTTTTCAAACATGTTTCTTTTTGTGTTTCCATGTTTTGCTGTTTAGCACTGGTTCTTATTTTAATGGTGACTCCTAATAACCCTAATCAATACTCCATGTGTGGTGTTGGTGTGGAAGCCAAGATTCTTTAAACATCTCCTGAAACCTTATTACATCTTGGTATTCATTCTGCCGCTGAGTTAATAGGGGCTGTGCTGTGTTGTGGTGGTAATGGTGGTGGAAGGGGGGGGGGGGTCTCACTAAGGATATTATAGTATGCATTGTGGGATGCCCCCAAGGAACTGACCTTCAGCATCGGCTTAAGTATCTGACCCAACAAACTAATGCAATTTGTTCCCTGTTTGTTTTTTTTCCAAGGTTATAATGAACATACATGCACATTTTCACACACACACACACACACACACACACACACGCACACGCGCACACACACACACACACACACACACACACACACATACACACAGACACACGTTTGCGCACACACACACACACACACACACACACACACACACACACACACACACACACACACACACACACACACACACACACACACACACACACACACACAAACACACACAAATTAATTCTCCCAGCCGGCAAGGTTTAATGCTAAAAGACAGGCCTTGTGGATCTGTTCTTTTCATACATACTTGCTTTTCCTCTCCCCCCAAACCTCAACTGACCGGCTCATTAAACGCAGCCCTTTACAGTTGACATGCTCATTAGCTCCGCAGGGAAATGGACTCTGTTGCGAGGCTTTTGTGGTTCAGCTCAACCTTTGCGTCTCTATCAAGCCCTTATTCCAGTCGACCGAATAGGAGCCAGGGCCGAGTTGCAGTAGGCTAATGATCGATAGGGAGCACTGTGATGCTTTCTCCCGAGTGGTCAGACGGGTGGTTAGATCTGCGCCCACCACCGGCGCTCAGGGAGGTCTTGAAAGAGAAAGTGAGACGACATTACTACCTAATCCTTTTGACGCCTTTTGACGCTGATATTGTTATTTGTTATAATACGATATACGAAGCGATATGCTTTCTGTTTATGCCCTCTCCCTGGGCAGTCTCCTGGCAGAGTTGAAAGCAAAAGTCCACAATTTCCTCCGGAATAATATGAATAAATTGTGTCGGAAGAAGGAATGCGGAGCAGAATACATTTTCACAGCACGCACGGAAACAACTTCTGTGGACCGCATCGACCGAATCAGTATAAAAGGAGCATGAGATCAGTGTGGGAAGGGGGGCAGCCGAGGTGGACGCCCTGAGAGAACGGGTCAATACGGACACGGAGCGGGGAGAGGAGGCTTACGGATCAATGGCTGCTCTCGGGAAATTAGTGGAATAAATCAATGCTTATTAGATCAGCGAAAGAGGCCGCTGGAAAATCAACGCATCATGTTTAAGTTATCGCATACCTTCCTTTTTGTTTTGGCCGGATCAAGTGCCAACGGTAATCTCGGTGAAATACAAACTTTAAAATTGTACGGGCCGTACTGGCGGTCACGGGGGCTAACATTTCAACACCCCCGCAACCTAACGCACCACGCACCCATTCTTCACCACCACCCCCCTGCACACACACACACACACACACACACACACACACACACACACACACACACACACACACACACACACACACACACACACACACACACACACACACACACACACACACACACGCATTATATATCATACACAGAGATATACAAAGAAATGTGCTTTATCATTCCCCCTATATTTCATCACGGTAATGAATCTCAGAAGGCGTGCTCCTCTGCGCAGCACCAAGAGGTACCCTTGTGTGGAAATCCTTTCAGTCACGCAAGAAACACAAGTCTGAAACAAGGCTGCTTTAAGGGCTGCCATGAGTGAGTGCGACACGGCGTAAATTATGGATGTGTCCGTTGTACCACTGAGCCTCCATCCCTTAAAAAAAAGGAAATGGGAATGCCGAGTCGGGACGGCCGCCGAACACCGGAGACGGGTTCAAAGACAAAGCAGGGGGGGGGGTGGGGGATCGGATTGCACAGGATATTGTGTATGGCTTCCCTTCATGACCGTGACACCAGCGTCGTATGGCAGTTATCTTGGAGCGGGGCCAGGCCTGAAGTAACACAGGGGGGGTAATGTGAACTGAATGCTGAATGCTCGCTGTTGATGCTTAAGTGTTGGATATCAGGTTGGCGGAGGGGCATTCTGTTTTAAGGTTCCGGCTGCGTCCTTATCGATAGTGCCTGTGAAACTCTTCTCCGCGAGTCCCTTTGGATCCAAGGAGCTGCGTGCGACTGAAAGCCGAGCCGTGGCGTCGCATACCGAATGTGACGACAGGTGCTTGTCGACACATCTGTCTCTCTTTTTATATTCCAAGCGAAATCCGGGAGGGACAGACAAACGTGTAAAAGACCAAAATGAGATATGAGTTCTCCTTTCTTCCCCAATTCTCATACTGGCTAATACATATTGGACCAGGGCAACCATAACTCGTGTATAATATTGACGGATGTGTATACGGCCTGTGTGTTTGTTTGTTTGATGATTTCGTCCACATTTTTTCAATTTAATTAAGTTGAACTGATTACCCTGTGAGGCTTGACTTCTTTACAGAGGCTTTAAGCCGGTCATGGCACAGAGGTGTCAGTTGGGACTCTGCCACGAGCTTGTGCCCTTTTCAAATATGTACGAGTTTGGACAAATCCTGCAGCCCCATTTCTGTTATTTAGTTAGCCAGATAACTCAGCGCATTTACGCACCACAAACATCAAAAGGCAGCAGAAGGTTGAGTATCCAATCAGCGGAATGGAGGGGTATGTGGGGACTTTTCAGAGATGTGAATAATTTATTATAATCCGCTTCAGAATAATATGATGATACATTTGGAAGACTCCCCTCTGACCCTGCTCACATGGGGCACCATCACTGGTAAATAGAGGCTTCTGGGTAGCCAGCCAGAAAAACATCCATTCCCATGAATATGATATTAACAAACAACGTGACTCGATAAAAGCCCTTCTTTATATTTCACGATGGCCCTGTTTACCCCATACGCGTATGAATCAATGTTAAAAAAAGAAAAAGAAAAGGGCACTGCACAATTTAAACACGCCCTTTGAAATCACATGCTAATATGGAAAATGTTTTGTAGGCTGAGCGTTCAGTGATGAAGGAACGTACACTATTTAATCCCCTCACTTTGTCTCGCTGTGGCTTTTGGACGGATAATGACTTCAGTCAGCTCACCCTATTTGCGATTGAGGGGAGGTCGCCGATTGCCGTGACCTCAAATATGAGGGCAGGAAAAAAAGGAGCTAATCCTTACTCCACGCTGACAGCTCTCATTATCGCCTGCAATTTAGAAGGTGGAGGGGGGTTGTATGCATTGAAGACAGCATATGTGTGCTTAACATCGTGTGTGTGTGTGTGTGTGTGTGTGTGTGTGTGTGTGTGTGTGTGTGTGTGTGTGTGCTTGTGTGTGTGTGTGTGTGTGTTAGCGTAGGTGTGTGCTGGTGTTGCAGCACTTGCGTCTTCCTGGAATAGAGAGGTGTACGTGGCCGGGTTCTTTATAGACCCCCGGTTGCTTTTGTCCACCATGTCTCCCTGGGAACGCTCTGGTTTCCCTGACGGAGCTCGTCGACCCTGAGGTACCGGGGTCAGGGTCCGGGCTCCAGTTATTTCCTGACCCTCGGAGTGTCTTCGTGGAAACAACCGTGTACATGCGAGGTGAGCGAGTGGGTTGAGGCACGGCCAACAGCCTAACGGTTCTTTACCCAGCGGACAAAGGACGTGACCCTCAGTTACAAATACACGTTGAGAGTGTCAGTACAGCATGTTCTTTCGAAACGACGAGCTGACAAGTTATTACAGTTTTTCATTTGACATTTTTGGTTTCCATTTCTACGACGTTAGATTTACAAGTTCACGGAGCGAAGATTGCGCCGATACTGTTACTAAGGAAGAGCGACTTGGGGCCGGAGAGGCCATAAGTTATCGTCTCTACGTTAGCTCTACCTGACAAAGATAGTGCATTAAGCTTACCTACCAACCCCATAAAACCCATGAACCCTTTTGGCCCATAAAAAGCAGAAGGTCAGCGCGGGTCCAACCAGCCAGCGAGCTGATTGAGGAGGGATATATATAGACGACGCACGAGCTAACTTACATAGAGGACCAAACGGGGTGCTGTGTCACAGGGCCCATTAGTAGGGGGGGGTCCTCATCTAACGCTGAAACGCAACCCCCCCCCGGCTTTCACCGCGAACATTCACCTACTGAAAATGGAGGATGATGATAGATATTCATTGCCCTGAGAGGTCAAAGCGAGCCCATGACATAATCAGGACAAAAATGGGCCAATCTACTCTTTAGCCGCCAGCAACCCTAGACAGAACGTGGCGCTGCCATTCGGGGCCACATGGTCTGGATAGTTTGATGTTGAGGAGCGATGTTACCGTGGTTCACAGTATGTAATGAGAGGGGGCTGGGGGACTCCTGCGCTTGAGTGCCTAGCCTCGGGGGCCTTGTGTTGATGTGAAGGACACGGCAAATAACTGCAGTTGTCTAGTTAAATCCATCTGTATTAGCCCTGGCTATTAAAAGTTAACGGACATTTGGAGAGAGTTAATCATGGCATTAATTTTACATTAAAACACAACATCAGGAAATATATTGGGCACATGTTCTCGTTGAAACACTAGTCATTACCGAACAGAGATAGTTGGCCCTGGGAACCTTTATAGAGCTGATTCCACTCCCATTCTTTCTAATGATTTGAACCAGAAGCAGCCTCTCTTTTTGATTGATCCATCGCAACGTCTTGCTGTGCGATGTGAGTAGACTAAGCATTTTATATGTTATTTTAAGTGCTTCCCCTTCCATCTCCGCACACATGCTCATTACCTTCCGAGTGAATGTAGAGGCACCAATGTTATTTGATGGAGGACTGTGAAATGAAACCCACTCGACGGTTGCACCCAGGCAGAGGCTTAGCGGAATGGGCTGATTTGCTGCAGTTCAACTGAAGACGAGAACAGCTTGGTATGGGGCAGACGTTATCCTCCATCCTCATGCATCAATTAAGCTTATTAAACACCACATGTGAGATATAACACTATCACCCCCCCCCCCCCCCGCCCCCACACACCACCACCCTGCAACCGATCAAGAGGGCAAAGTATATTTACCCCTGACCTGGATTCTCAGGAGTTCCTACACGTATAAGCCTGGTTAAATTACGATAAGGAAGGGAGGTAGAGCAAGTGATCGTGGCTCTCGCAGGGGCAGAGCTAATTAGCGCTTACAGCTGCCTTCCGTGGTCGTTTTCTGTGCCGACAGCACACTACGCAACTTTTTGCGATTCATTGTACGTTGCACATTATACGTCGCACATTATACGTCATGTTGTCGTATGATCTATCGTCTTGTCGACATGAAATAGGGCTACCAATATTTTCCTCCGAGCTCGACCGTGTGCTCTCGGAGAAAGAATTGGTTTCACCTTTATGGATTGCGGATAACCACATTTTTCACAACCACTCATGCACAGCATCAGACTACTGTCGACGTTTCAAGAGCCTAGAGTATGGCCCGAGAAGGCAGAGCAGTTTACTTGCTCCATCGTTTCTGGGGAAAATCGGAAAAAGAAGATCGGACGATCACAGCATACAAAGGAGCCATTGGTTGAAGAGCGGCCACTTGTCACCTCTTGGGTGGCCATCGGCTGATCTCGATATATCAAGGCGTCTGAGCTGGGCTGGGGCTAATTGGCCCTCTGAAGGGCTATGACATTAATGCGTGGGTACAGGCCACATTTTACAGAAAAGCAGCTATCACAAAAAAATAACAAAATAAACCTTTGACAGTAATAGTTTATGGAAAGGTACAATTAAGGTAATTTGGGAAACAACAGGGCAGTTTTTTGTTTCTTGTGCGGACTGCATTTATACAGCACTTTTTTGTAACCACAGTCCACCCAAAGCGCTTTACAAAGATTACATTCACCCATTCATGCACATTCACACACCGACGGCGGCGGCGTCAGCCATGCGAGGCGACAGCCAGCTCGTCGGGAGCTGTTAGGGTGAGGTGCCTCGCTCAGGGACACCTCGACTTCGGTACGCTAAGAGGAGCCGGGGATCAAACTAGCAGCGTTGCGGTTACCAGCCGACCCGCTCCACCTCCTGAGATACTGCCGCCCTGTGATGCTTATCGTTTATGGAAAGGCACAATTAATGTCTTGTGTAAAACAAAAGAATGACAGGGCAGTTTTTTGTTTCTTGTTATTTATAGATTTTTGTGTGTACTCCTAATAATGAGGATTTAAGGATGACTGCTTAGAGTTTCTGTTCAAGTCCAGATGATCCTCGGGTAAGGCCTGCAACGCTGGAGGGCAAAGAAGGTCAGGGCACTAGAAAAGCGAATCTAATCCATCGACATCCAAGTCATGGGGCCAGCACTGCATGCGCTCAATGTTTAGCATGGACGCAGTAAGACTTTAAATGGGCTGATGGTCTCAGTGCAGCGTGATGAGATTGATAGCAAAGCAGGGTCGCAAAGTGTCTAGAGCACTTGGAACCTTATGTTTCCCTGTGGCATGTTGAGTCTAAATCCCACACACCCATACAAGCACACCTACCCACACATGCACACACACACACACACACACACGCAAGCACACACACTTACACAACCTATCAGAAAATCCATCAAGCCAGCCAACAAACCAAAAAACCAATAAACCCACCAACCTACCTGCATTTCACCCATTAAGTTAGGAGTAAAATTAATACAAAAATCGAACCTAGGACTGGTGTCCCCTAGCACGGTTCCTGTTTGTCTTGACAATACGTGCTTCATTGATAATCACCTTGGACGAGTGGTTTCACAAATAGCCCTTGAACAGGTTTCCTCTATTCTCACCAGAGAGGACGGCTATCTATCAACCACATTCGACCATCTCTTTCACAGATCTGAGCCAACCTCCAGAGTAAAGTCTGAATGGACAAACAAATGCCAAAATGCTCCAATGCCAGATTACTAAAAGGACTGAGAATTTAGAATACATTTGGTGACAAAGAGAGAAACTAATGAAGCAGGCCTAGTACCAGTCGTCTGGGCCTGATGTTATAATGGACTCACAGAGGAACTGAGTTCAATCAGATCAATGTTGAATCGGCTGTTTTGGTTAACTCACCACACAAGATAAAT
Source organism: Gadus chalcogrammus (assembly GCF_026213295.1). NCBI lineage: Eukaryota > Metazoa > Chordata > Actinopteri > Gadiformes > Gadidae > Gadus > Gadus chalcogrammus. The sequence goes on from NC_079420.1 coordinate 14,056,147, forward strand.
GTATTAGGAGAAGCAAAGACATTGTCTGTTCTCCAAGCTTCATGGAAAAGGATTTCCATGTCAGTTTGAGTTAGGAATAACAAGAATAATTTAAAAGCATGCCTGGCAACCACAAAAATGATGTAACCACCAGCTTTAGACAGATTAATATTATTCATTCCTGCAGATGATCTATTTGCAAATACAATTGTGATCACAGCCCCCAAATTGCATTATGTAAGTGCAAACAAAGGAAATCATTAAATACAAACAGAAGATCAAAGTTCATATCCAATTATTTCAAGAACTTAATCCCACCACTGTTATCTGCTGTCCCATGCTGCTACACAAAAACAACCCCCTGAAGATTGCTTTCGATTCCATGAAAATGTGCTTTTCTTTGCTCTGTAACTTTTACAAGATGGCCAGGTCTAGCCGATGCATATCAACCCTAATCCATCTTTCTTAATGGCAAAGCAATGCTGATCTCCAGTAAAAACCAAGATGAGTCTATGTGAGCCTTTTTATGCATTCCGGCCCCCACCTAATCCAGCAAAATAGACAGATGAAATAAAACGGACAACAAACAGTGGGTTGCTTTGAGAACAGTTGGTTCAGGGCGTGTGTGCTTCAGGATGTTGAAACATGCCCTGAATGCCGAACCTCACGTCCATTTCAATTCATGGAGGATGATGTCTAAGGAAGCGGTCACAATGAGACCATGAACGCTCCGCACTCCTCCCTCATAGCATTGGAGTGGATTGCGGTATTGTGTATGCGTGCACACATGTGTTGGTGTGCACGCATCCGACTCATGAGGCAATTTTTATGGGATGAAGAATAGTGCACCCATCCCTGGTGCACTGTCGGTGAAGTCCAGCTGACAGCGGTGCTTGTGGCTGGTGTTAGGACGCTGAATATGAGGACTCCTTTCTGCGTAGCGGTGGTCAATCGCTCTCTGTGGTCCCACATTGTGCCAGCGGAAAACAAAAATACCAAAGCCAAAAATAACGACATCCGCGGTTTCCACTTTGTGTTGAAAACTTGTTGGTGTAATCGGATAATGGCAAAATTGTATTTGCTGTTAAATCACTGGCATTCTGACACACAGAAGAGTAAAACCCTCTGCCACAAAGCAACTTGACCCATAATACATCTCCTGGGTGGCCAGCCTGGAAGTCATTTACTTTATTGATGCGACTTGGAGCGGGGATCATTCCTGGATGTATATTCGACCTACAGCCCTCCGCTGGAGTAAAGCTGTGGTGCTTCAATGCTAAAGTGGGGTTAATGCTTAGGGCCGATGCGGAGCGCGGTGGCTTTTCACTTGATGATCGTAATGCGATCAGAGTGGCTTGACGCGCTGCATTCTACTATATGGCGGTGGGTCGATGGCAGCGGTTGCGAGTATAATGTCAAATGCTAGCTATTGATGGAGCACAAGGGTAGATAATTATGCAATTAGCAGCTGTCGCTGGCGTGGGCAGCACACACTGTTCGACTCCTTACGCGGGGACATTGAGTAGGCCGTATTCAAAATGAAATCACATAAATATGGAATCTGGATTGGAGACGGTGTATCGTAGCCTCTGGCGCATCGGATGAGCTGATGGCTCCATGGCTGGTGTTGTGGGATGACTGGCAGGCTGCCTACCTGCATGTCAGGCAGTGGTCACCCTGGATTGCAGGATTCCCCCACCCCTCTCCCCCAGGCAGGGGAAAATGCCTGATTTATTAAGAAGGAAAGCAGAGATCCTCGTGATTGACGAGCTGCTCTGCCCCATCCGTCAAGCATTGCTCGAGGGGGGGAGGCAGGGGGGGGTATTACTTGGCCGCACCACCGAGTTATATTAGCTGTGTGACATTAACGACCCGCTGCCCTTTTTAAACCTTCTTGAACATCTCAGCGTATTGCTACATCTCCCTCTCTCAATCTCTCTCTCTCTTGCCCTGAACATTTGGGCAAAGTTGCAAATAGTAACACATGCAGGTTTAAGGATGATATAAAGTTCAAAATCCGTCAGAAGCCGTCTTGCCTATTTCCAACGCTGTCCTACCTCCTTCGTTAACGTATGCTTGGCTCTCGATCCGTGCTATGATTTTAATTAAAACCCGCATTAAGCAGGCGCTTAAAATAGAGGGAAAAATAACTATTTTAACTATTTTTTCCTATGTTGGCTCGACAGAGGAAAAGAGAGAGAGAGAGAGAGAGGAAACTGCCTCTAGACAGCAGGGAGTCATGAATATTATTGGAAAAGACAACTTGATGTTGCTCTGCAATCAGGTCATGACTGAATCTGCGCAACTTTACACGTTTCCCAAAGTCCCTGGTTGTCCCATTTACCGCTCACACAGGGTTCAGAGAACACAGAGCTTATCCATCTCTGATCAACAGACAAATGGTCTGGGTGCACAACATTCCAACGCATGGTATAAGCGCATCGAGGAAGTTAAATAAAACACCAAAGCAGTAATCTACGTGATAAAACAGGAAACGGGCCTTCTCTGGGTAGTGTTTTATAGATGGACATTAAGAAGCAGACAGCTGTAGGAGCAGCTTAGTCATGCTCATCCTTATCATGTTCAAATCCCCCACTAAGTGCTGCAGGAGGGACGTTCAGCCACACAACTGGGGACCCTTGCACTGGGGACCTGTGCACTGGGGACGCAGACACGCTATAATTAAGGAAGACAACTTCACCCCGGTTGATTGAAAATATGCAGCCAGAGAGAACGAGGCAAAAGAGACAAGAGAGAGAGGGAGAGAGAGGGAGAGAGAGGGAGAGAGAGAGAAATGAACGGTCGCTTTGTGTGTAAAGGGGCGTCGCTAAAGACCTCTAATCAGGTTTGTTCTTCTTCTGTGAGCTGCTGCAGATCCAGTGCTAATTGCCAGCAGTGTTGACAGAGATGCTATCATAATTGACGTGTTCCCACGCCGCGCCCTCCATGAACCTTTAGATTCATCAAGCCGCTCGTTAAAAGTTCTTGGGGAGAATAAACAGAATGATCGCAACAACCCTGAGACGAAAATATGGGAGGATAAATACCTTTATTTTTTGATACACAACGCATCTTAAAAAACTCAAATGAAAGTGCATAGTGTAGGTCGATAAAACTGAACTCAACCCCTTTTTAAACTCAACTGAAACACAAATAAATGAAGAATGTGAAGGCCAGATGATGTGAGTTTTCTGTTCAATGGCTCAGTGATAACCACATAATGCAAGTGGATTCTACAGCTCAAACTGCGTTGGCGAAAGCCCAGACAAAAGCAGTCCTCAATAAGCGGTTTCATGACTGGAGCCGTGCACTGAAGGCTTGTTTAAAGCCTTGTTCACTCCAGCAGAAAACATTGTCTATGTCACCCCGACGTGGTCTTAGGGGTTGTGTCAGTATTGCACACCCTGCCTTTACTACTATTGTGTACATTATTTATGTTCATTTGTTCCCAGGGCTTGAGCCGTTATGATCTGTAGGAAGGGAAACTCTTCCATATGGTATCGTAATAATTGTTGTATTATTTATGGTTTAAACACATTTACGGTTTACATTTAACATAATTTTAAAAGTAATGCTATTGCTATTGAATTTATAGTAAAAACTTTTCTTACATTCGATTTCTTTACATCTATTTGTATGTCTTACGACCAAACTACCATTATCCACTATAAGTCTGCAACAATGCCATACAAACCATCCAAAGACGTCTTCGTACTGCACATATCGTTATCATCTTGTGTATCTATCGTGCACTCCCATCCCAGCTCGTGTTTTACCATGTCTGTGGGAAAAGGGGGCCACTCAATTAGCATGTAGCGGAGTAGCAGTGACACGGGGACCCCAGAGTCCGTTCACACCTGAAGGTAGCCATCAGAGGCACCCCTGGAGGTGACCCATCCCTGCCTCCCCGTTCAGAGCAGCAGATGGGTCACTTCAAACAAACCCTCCAGGCGGAGGTCCGCCGGCCGGGGGAGTGCACACATGCGGCGGACAAAACGCTGCCAGCACATTGAAAACAATTAGGGAGAGGCACGTCCAGCCGCTTGAAACACTTTCACTCTGACAAGCCAGCGTAGCCGGAGCTGTCGGTTTCTCATTGATGCACATGTAGTCGATAGAGGGAGAGGGGCATTGCGGGAAAAACAACAACCTCAACGAACGACACAAATACAAAGTTTGAAAAACAACAACGATTGTTTTTTCTAATATAAATTGCAGGGATTGTGCATGGATGTATTTGGCACAAAGACTGAATTGGGTCAAATACTGAATCCAGGGATTATTGTAACATGTACAATGATGTTAAATACCCTTTATATTATTCAAAAAGAGTATAAACAACAAGGCCAAAAAACAAGAGAAGGAAGGAAACACAACATTGTGACCATAGTTAAAATGAATAACGACCACTTAATTATTTAATGCTATACCTCTTTACCTGTACAGTCATTAATGGGGTTTGAAACGCTCCATTCAACATTGTTGCGCTCATTTAATTTTCCTCTTGATTGAGCCTACCTTTAAGTGTATGTCATCCCCCATAAAACACACACACACACACACACACACACACATAATAGTTTGCAGTAAAACATGCACGGTATAACAATGCAAGCTAGGATGACTTGGAAAAATTGTCTTTGCATGAAAACTGGCGCACATTTCATGGCTGGTAGTACAGAGGGGATGTGAGCTCAGGAGATTACAGCACAAAGTGTAAAGCTGTGATTCGGGAACATGCCTTCCAGTCAGCCATCAGTCAGCATCACCTGCTGTTTGCTTCCAGTTGCTGCAATCCCTTTAACTACCCTGTTTAGCTGCTGAATACCATTGAATGCTGAGGCGGTGGAGGCTATCGGGGGCCTGCCAGACTCCTTGTAAATTCACACGTTAAAGTATGAAGGCTAAATTAAAACCTTGGGGCTGAAAGAAGTTAGTCTTCTTCTTTTTGGGATATACAGTAGAACAGCCTCAAAGGTAGGTTATTTGCAACATATAGTGGGGTTGGTGAGGTAGCATGTGAGCCAGCGATGTGGAATCATGGTGGAAGAAAGAAAGAAAGAAAGAAAGAAAGAAAGAAAGAAAGAAAGAAAGAAAGAAAGAAAGAGTGTTTTAGCTGTTTAGATGAGCTGCTTAATGGCAGTGCTGCTGATGCATCCCGTTCTTAGCACTGTGGTGTTTCCCGCTAGATGTCCAGCTGATTTCCTTCATAGACCAAACCATCATAATGAAACGCTAGGAGACCGATAAAAACCAACACTTCCTGGAGTAACGCTGACATATCGCGGATGGATTCCCCCTTGAGGGTGCTCGTGTCGGAGAGATGATGGAATAAACGGGACTCTTTTTGGAACTCTTTTCGTTTTATCACCGACAATCCTACGATGAAATATGGATCGTTTTTTACAGCGAAGAACGGTGAGGAACAGGCACAATTTGAAAATAAAGACAACTACAAACTACTAAAATTTAAATACGTAAATATGTACACATCACCGACCATAAACACTGTCAAAGTGACACCTTTCCCCATGTGAACATAGGGAACATGAGGGACATTAGGAACAGGGAGAACATGAGGGACATGGACAAGATGGGGAACATGCAGAACATGGAGAACATGGAGAACAGGAGGAACATGGAGACCATGCAGAACATGGAGAAAATGAGGAACATGAGGAACATGAGGAACATGGAGAAGATGGGAAAAATGGAGAGCATGGGGAACATGAGGAACATGGAGAACGTTGAGCTGGACTCTAGACCTTGGTGCTCATGAGAATTTAAGTTCTGCATCATTGTGCCCAATACTGCGGCATGGGCAAAAATATGTAAACAGTGAATGTGCCATTGGATGCCTGCCATGAAATCATTAAGCCAACATGGACCAAGGGCATTTTAATCTGTGAACCTTAACTCACATGCATTTGTAGAAACTTTAAATTGGTCCTTAGACTGTATGTGTATGTGAGTGTGTGTTTGTGTTTTGGGGGAGAATGTGGGCTCCACCTGTGCACCAGTCCCCTTCGATCCACAATATAAATAATAATGATTTTACCTCTGCCCTGTCCTATTATATTCTGCTCATGGATGAGTATGACCATGAGAGGGGCAAAGCCAACGCCTGCGTGTACGCGAGGAGAGGGTTCCCCGGTGTGTCCCCCCATCCTGTTCCCTCCATTACAGCTCATTATGTTTACACGATGGGGAAGGGGGGGTCGAGCAACGCAAAACTCTGTTGAAGAAGCCTATCTGGTGTCTCAATTGCTTGGTTATTTCCAAGAGCAAAGTGATGGAAAAGGGGGATTTCTAGCAAAAAGATAGCATTGAGCGAAGGTGGTAAGTTCTCCTGAGAAAGCAATTGTCGCCTCCCTGCCTGGGAAACCTGCGAGCAGGTGAAGCCCAACTCTCTTCCAACAATCAATACACTTCTATTTCACTATTTTCACTGCAGAGTTTAAGAAATCACTATTCCCCTGAGCCAACAGATTGGGGGACTGTAAGCGAGGAATGGTTTCTGCTGGAAGTGTTTGATCCAATTATCCCCCTGTCAAAGGCCATTTGCTATCTGTGCCACCATCATGTGGCCATACCAGGGGATAATTTTTGGCAACCAACTGAAAAGGTCTCTGGGTCACGCTTACACTTGTGTCCATGAGCGATAACGAAATTTAAAACAAACAGAATGTTTATTGAATTTTTTTTATTATTTTAATTGGATTAAAAATGTACATTTCAAAGTCTGCTAAAAGGTCAGATTCGAGATATATGAAAATATGATGAGGCGTGAACTTTTCGATGCTAATTTCTCAGAAAGGTTATTAGAGCCATTGTTTGGGCAATTTTCCGTCCTTTTCATTTTTTCAGCGTGGGCCCTGGTTCATTATCTGTGTGTGAGGTGAAATCAGTTATTATAACATATTTGGAGATGTTTTCTTAAGGAAACTGTCTGTAATGATAAAGTTAAGGAAATAACCAAAACAAATGGAAATTGTGCACCACACAGTTGCATTGAAAGGTAATGACATACATTTGTAGTCAATATACTTTCTAATATGGATCTATGATCATTTTCCACGTGGATATCAGTTTTCGATCTTTCTCTTTCACTTTTGCTTGAGATTCAGTTTTACCCTTTGTAATGTAGACATTTGTTCTTTCAATATCTAACCGATACATCATGCTTATTTATGGTGGCCTAGAAATAAACTTTGCTGTTTCTTCCTCATCTGGCTTTTTCAAATACGGACTCTGGCAATCAAACAAAACAATTTCAACAGCATGTAAATATCGCTTTGTCTCCGCCGAGTACAGAAAGAAGACTCTCGGGGAGAGTCAAATAGAGGTCACGGAAACAACAGATGTAATAATGCATGAGGATGATGATGATGATGATGATGATGATGATGATGATGATGATGATGATGATGATGACAATGTTTGCGTGGATTCCAAATCGAAAGTTCAGGTCTAGGTCATCCATTATGAGGAGAGTCTTCAATATTTACTTGTTTTTCACGTGAAAAAACCCACAGTGGAGATTTATGGACGAGTTCTACATGGGATAGAGGACAACGCCACGGTAAACACTATGTCCCAGCGGGGCCAGCGTCTTCAGCCAACATTTAAACCGTAAACACCCACCCGCTTGTCTACTCTGCTGTGTTCTTTGCGAGCGGAGAGTCTGACACTCTATTCTTGTACTGGGTCAGCTATCGACGCGAGCAACACCTTTTATTCCAAGCAGACACACGCTTTGTAACGGTGAATGTGTTCTTGGTCTTGCATTTACTTTTGCCTCCATCTCCAACCAAGGAGACGGGAATTGCTGCAGATGGAGATGTGAATCCTTCTTTTCGGATATATAATTAAGCTAGTTTGTCGAATCGCCGCCATTTGCAGGCTGAAACAAAAAAGGTGGCAACGTGTGCCGCCGCCAGGCAGCACTTAACTACAGAAACAAATCTCCAGAAGCATGGCTTCTCTTCCGTCTGCACATTAAATGAAATTCCCTTCCCCCAATAGTTTACGTTATGGCCCTGACCCCTGGCACTCTTCATTTACAGCATAGTGGAATAGCCTGTGGTCTTGAGGAGCTGTGCAGGGATGTGGATGTTTTCCACCCATTAGCCACCGCGACTGGGCCCTGCGCCTTGCATTGGGATATTGCTTCCTCCTGGTAGTGGAAGGCCCAGGCTGCTGTACACACGACCACAGAGAAAGTATCAGACTTTACTTTGTTAGAGACATAGCCACTATTAACCCACAGTTAATAGGCTCTTATTGTGTAACCGCAAATATCATATCATAGCTTGATGGTACATATATATATATATATATATATATATATATATATATATATATATATATATATGTGTGTGTATACATATACAGTCTGTATACTATATGACAACAATGGCAATAAAAAACACATGGCTGATAGCCTGGTATACGTATGTTGCTTTTAGACTGTAGGACAAGGTTAGAATTAAAGAAACCTTGCATTCCCTCAATATCCTTCCCTTCTATTCAATTCTCTAACCCCCTACAGTTAACCTGAAGAGAAGATTGCTCATTCGAAGATACGGTCTTGTGCACTGCGTCGTTCGGAGAGTGCACGGTTCTGCCACAATTGTAGATATTTGTTATCACTTACCGTGCTTCTGCTTTCAAGTCGCTGGATTGCATGTTCTTCCCTGTCAGTTCTTGATGTTTCTAGAATTTCTCTCCTGCCAACTTACTATGTCATCTTAATGTTGCATGTTACCTGTCTGCGCCTCGGTCCAATTAAAATTGCTGAATGGGCTTATCATAAAAGGCAATAGGCATAAAGTGCACGTACGAATGTTGGTATAATTCTTAACTCATTTTCTTTAGAATAAATTAAGCTAATTAGACAATTGCACATTAGGTAAAGCTAAAACTGGCTAATTACACATTGACTGCTGTGTCAGTCACTCTCCCAGTCAAGCTTTATCTGTGGCTTTGTTCCACTGACTGTGCTCAGAGAAAAGGGGGAACGAAAAAGACAGTGAAATGTCCTTTGAAAATGGAAGAAAAACGACAAAATCCAAGGAAATAGCCCACATTTAAGCAGACAGTGTAATTTAATAAATTAGTGCACACTCTGATGCAATCTTTTCTTTTCTCTTCCTGTGTCTCTCTTGGGGTCTTTTAGGCCGAGCCATGCATAGACCAGGACCACTAGGACTATACATTACTAACTCTACATCTAGGGATCCAGATGGGATCACCAACTTGAGAAAAGTCCTGGCTAAGATGCTTTGACAGCTGCCCACTAAGGAAAATAAAAAGTTTCAATGGAATCTATATTCATATACAACACCTCTCTCTACCCGGTTGAAGGTCATTCCAATGCCAAACCAGATAAACCACACCTTAAAGGCTTAAGCAACATCAGAGATCTCATAGTAATTGTTTTCGAGAGTCTTGACATGGTCTTCGACAACGACCGAAAACCAATAATAAAACAACATAAACAACAATGGTGTTTGGTCGTTGTTCTGTTCTGCGTTTTTTTTTTTCTGTTGAGTGCTGCAGCTGAATGAGCCTGGATAATGGTATGGTGTAAGCTCTGTGCGCGTCTCTAATACCCACACATGTATGCATAGGCGGTGGCGTCTGCGAGAGTGTTGTCAACACAGTGCTGCTATAAACAAATCAGCAAAACCTCATCTGGGGGAGATAGCGACAAACGAGGCCGAGCACGTTGCATCTCACATGCAGTATATACGGTAGGCCTCGCACAGCCAATGGCAGTATTATGTTAAAAAAATGTACGAATACCTTGCGATTTCCAAATGCTAAACATGTGTGTAAAAGGCGTGTGAACATCTTTCTGAAATAATTAATCACTTTGGAGACTTGTGATTTCAGAAGCATTCAGCAGAGTTTAAAATTGTATTTTGTATTGTGTTTTATGGTTCTCAGTCTGACTTGTGGTGTTGCATTGGATACACTCGTCTGCTGCTGCTTAATGACTCAAAGTCAGAGGCATGTAACCCAGGGTATGCCATCTGTAATCCGATGCCCCACTATTCTGATTTACATAGGAGAGGATGTGAGGAGAATGAGTTGCCACAGCTGCTGTCAGAGGACATTTGTTCCTAAAGTCATGCTTCGGTTACAATCCAGCGTTTGCTGCTCACAAAGTCCCCGATGCCGATGAATGTATATAACGAGCAGTGTTTATGAGATGGAAAAAAAGCTTGCATAGGTGTCAAACTTTTTTTTGCTAGCTGTCTGTAAAAAGCCCATCCCAGGAAGTACAACTAAAATATGCAATGTTGCTGATCTGGGAGAGACAGGCTTCAGAAATCACTGAATAGATTACGTTGCTCATGATAGTGTCGGGTAAAGGTGTGATCTCACCCACCATTTCTATTAAGCACAGACACTAGCAGTGAATACCGAAAGAGAGTTATCTCAAGGTATCTCTGAGTTACAGCCAGTGGCGTTTGTAACGACAACTTAATGGCAACATAATTTTAGGTTTGCCGTCACAGAAATACAAACAAAGGCAAGTACAAAGTATAAAGAAAGAAAATAAAAATATTATAAATCAATTTATATCTAATCCAAAATGAATCAGTGTTGTTATATGACTATTTATATCTCGAAAAACACTGGATGGCAGAACTTTAGAATCAGTCATCAGCATCATTATACAAAAATGGCTAAACTCCATTTCAGAGCCTCTCTCTCTTCTCCGTGCTTCATTGCTTCTAGACCACCTGCTGGGATTTGTTCCGCCATAGGCTTCCCCGAATAATTGGTTCAAACGCCAAAAAAAGATAGAGACAACAGCTTTTGATTAAAATAGAAAACACATTCAGAACGGCTTGCTGAAACGTTCAGTACCTCTTCATCTCCTACCACAAAATGTCAACGAAAGACATTTTTATCACTGTGTGCCTGGACTTCCTCAAATGACTAGACTTTTGTGTTTTTTGCTGCATACCACACCAGCGGTACTTAGCATGGAAAACATCTTAAAAAGTGAACAGTCAACCTGAGGTAGTATCATCAGGGTGAAGACTTCACTCCACCAACAGTCTCTATAAGGCAACAGCCCTGCACTTGAATCATGAGGATCCCGTCCACTTCACTCCTTTTGTCTCTGTAAACCAGCATTGATGGCTTCTCAGTACTTTATGTTTTGATTCCTTCCTCACCCAGGGCCCATCCTCTGCCGGTAAATGTTCTTCGGAGTGAAGGAAGTTCTTTTTACCTTCACTCACTTAGGAACTTAAGAATTGATGAACTCTCTCTGAGGCATATTGGGTTGAGAAGCGTCAACAGCAAACACCACTTAACTGCAAACTGCCAGATTCTGTTGCCTGGGGATGTTGTACGCTGATATCGGACAATCAGCTACTCGTGATAACAGAACTAATCTATTCTATGCTTCTCACTGCTTCAAACCGTTAGACAGCCATCTGTCTCTCGATCCCTTTATTTATCTTCTATAAAGCATAGTCACTCGTTTTAACCTCTTCTTATGCATTGCATGTCAAGCCGTCCAACTTGTAGACGATAACACGTTAATGTTAATCTAACAGCCATGGCAGCCATTTGTCAGGGAATTAAAGAAATCCAACTCTACATATCATAGAGAAACCAACCGACCCTAATCTCAGTCACCATGATATGTGAACATTAAAAAACATGCCTTGGGATACCACTTTTTCAGCTCATTTGCGAGGTAGCTCTTTGATGTAAAAAAAGAAGAAGCTAACACAGGCTTTGGAAGATGAGAGAAGCTAGGCTACCTGAGGCAGAAGTTATCTTGCGTGTACATGAAATTGGATGCACGTAAAATGATTCCCTTCCAACCAAAGTATACGTAGGTTTCACGCTTGAGCACTGTTAACCAACCTGTGGAGGACTTTCTTGTAATAAGCATCTGCAGTTGGTGCTCCATCTGTCTCTGTGTGTTTTTAGGGAGTTGCCATCATATCTTTTACTCCTCTGTTGTTTCAGGGGAGGGTTCGGGTTCAGGTTTGACTGATGCGAGTCTCAACAGAGCTAGTAAAACCATGACCAAGGTTATTGACTGGGATATCTACTGGCTAGTACCAATTGACTAAAGAACTGGTTTTAAGATGGCTGTAGATCTATTTGTTGGTCAATTAGATAATTCATGTGGGAACAATCTGGTGCATTGCAGCCACAGAGTTCCATCCATAAACTATTTAGTACCAGAATAATTATGAAATCAAGATGCATGAAATATTGGTAATGTGGATTAATCAAAGAGAGAGCAACGAGCATGGTTAATGCATGTCACGTTAATTCTGACTCTGATTAGATTTTTCCTTTGACTTCTTTTTTTTAATCTTTGTATTGAGAGATACTTTTTTTCATTAGCATATTTTTCGTGTGTTTTTGACCTAAGTAAGCTTATTACATTTTATCCGCAGTTGGATGATAATCTAATGTGAACATTAATTTCAATGCATTGAATGAAAATGTTTAATTTGCAGTAAATCAAGGACAAATAGAAAAAGAAATTCTTCCTGAATAACTAGAATAATATTTTTTGATTTTCTTCTTCCTGCAAGAATAATTCATATTTATATTCATGGCTTTCTCATCTCTGCTGAGAACTTTTCAAGGTGTGTTCTCAAAATGGTCGAACAAAACAATTTGTTCAACAAGAGAAACACAAATGTTTGGATCCTTCTGAAATGCAGGGAGACTCACTTCTAAGATTGAAGCGCCGTGTATCAGCGTTACACAGTCTGCCTCAGATTGAAGCGCCATGTATCAGCGTTACACAGTCTGCCTCAGGGGACACTAGCTGGAGGTGAACTACCAACACAAAAACAAAAATCATATCGTCTAGGTAGTGATCCTAACCAAGATCTATTGTCTGCCTGTTTTTATGTGTGTGGTGTCAATGAAAAAGGTGAATCAGTGGCAGTGATATGATCAAAGCATATAAAAGCTGATAGAAAATGATAGCATCACAGATAAGATGGGCTTTGAATAGCGAGGTCGTTAATGGGCTGGCCTGTGACACTGGTGTCAGAGTCTCACGCCAAGCAGAGCGCAGAGCGGGATCGTGATGACTGGGTACGATGGCAACGGGGCCTGTGCTAATGACTACTCGCCCCCACTATGGATGCAACCCATTCATTGAAGATGGAGACAAGCTCAATCATGATGATAGACCACTTCAACTGAGCCCGTCACCAAAACACCGGTCGTCCACCATTAGCTGCAATGTGTCACTCCTCTGAGTCGACCCTGTGAGGTTCTCGGGAAAGAGGTTTACACAACAGAGATGAATGAAGTTGAGAGTAATGATTGCATATGGAAACCTATTTTAACCTTTGATAAGAAAAAGTTCAGTGTTGAAACGTTGCAGATTGCAAGATAGGATTGTGGGTCTTAAGAAGTCATTTGTAATGACTTCTTGTTCTTGATTGATGCACCTCATCCTTAAAGGGTAAGGATGAGGTGCATCAATAACCTAAGATATTATTATTGATATTTCTTTATTGATCTCACGCGGGGAGGGGGGGTTGTTGAATAGTATCCTTACTCTGGGTCTCTCATCATGAGTGAACCAGAGACTCTTATGAGCTCGGCAGTCAACCTGACCCTGTTGATTTACCAAGTGTTGGAACATAAAGTCCAGGTCTTCTTGCGAAAGAAGGGAAGGATATTTTACAGCAGTTTGTGATAACTGCTGTAAAATAAAAGAGCAGCGAAAGCCAGAATGGAAATGTGATAAGAATGGCAGGCAGAGTCTGTGAGTGTGTGTGTGTGTGTGTGTGTGTGTGTGTGTGTGTGTGTGTGTGTGTGTGTGTGTGTGTGTGTGTGTGTGTGTGTGTGTGTGTGTGTGTGTGTGTGTGTGTGTGTGTGTGTCTGTGTGTAAAGCAAGTCACCCATGAGGTACATGCACAGAAACACTGCGGCAACTCAGGTGAACACAATCAGCATGGCAAGGTTCTTCTTATCCACTGTACGACTGGAGAATCATCTATGAATGTTTCATTTTCCTCTGTTGAACAAAAATCCCTCGTTTGCAATGTGCACACCTCGTGAGTACCAAATACAAATTGGGGGCGATATAAAAGTCATGAGAGTTCTGAGGAAGATCTAGGCTAGGCAAGGAAGACAACACCATAATAAGGACAACAACGGCTCACTGGTTCCTGAAAAGAGCTGACACGGTTTTCAGGCTTGCAGACAATATCGTTAAAACCAAAATGTCCTCATTGACTGTTTTGTAGAGAAACAAAGTGTACATGAGGAACCTCCCATCTAATGATATAAATATCGCTGTTGCTTCAAGTTCACACAGACGCTTTATGTAGTAGGCTCAAATGAGCGTTGGGGATGGATTCTTCTGACCAAAGCCACAGGCTGCTCTTCGACTCCTTTCATCATGTTATAGTGGAAAACAAAACAAAACTGCAAAGCTAAGACTCCATTTTAATACTTGTGTTTCATTGGGGACTTCGTCAATAGGGAAAAAACCAAAGCCATGCCGCCTACTCTTTAATGATTCCATGCTTAAATTTGATGCAGCATTTACGACTGGAATAGAGACAGCGACGTTACTCTGGCAACTCATTGATACACATTTTTTACAGATTGTAGAGATCTTGCTTCAACTGCTTCTATGTGGTTCCCCCCCCCCTTTCTTTCCCCAATAAAACCTCAGACAGCCCATAAGCTCCTCTATATGTTCTGAAACGCGGCAAGGGAATTTGTTTCTGGGTCTGTTACAATTCAAGGGAGTGAATATAGGAGTTTATGAATAAAATGTACAATTACATATCACGTTAAGGTTGTTTGTGGCAGAAAGCGAGGTATTCAGCCTTCTTGGCTGGAGCAACAAAGGCAGATAGTTGCGGGGATCCCACCACCACTGAGGGTTTGAGATGTGCGCTTGTGGAGAATAAATCCCCATTGAGTCAATCAAGACAGCTGTGAGGTGCTGGATTGGTAATGGGAGGGAGGGTCTTTACTCCCCCTTCAATGATCCACCTTGCTCAGACGCATGGGTTCCCCCCCAGCCCCCTGGATAACTTTGGCTCCGGGGGCATGGAAGCCTAGACAATAAAGCGCTATAGATTAAAGTTATTTACCAGAAAACCAAACAAATAAAATCAAGGGGTATCCCATGGTGATTGCGAAGACACCACATCTAAGCTGTTGGCTGCATACATATCGAGCCAAATTTTGTTAAATAAAAAGCAGTGAGAAATAAGAAAAATGATTCATTTTCTCTAAGCAGACCAATAAGGAAATATTATTCTTCAAGCCTTTCAAACAGAGTTGGAGGAGCAAGGCGCTGAGCTAGAAGCATTGATTGAATCTTAGTTGCCTTTGGGTGAGAGTGAATTTGGGGAGCGGTGCAGCCAGCTAGCTTTAACATTGTACATTAATTTGCTGCTTAGTTGGAGCTTAGCATTGATCTTCTGGTCATAATAGTGGCTAGTTTATAGCTTGCTTTGAGGTTCTAGCCAGTGCTCAGACCTAAATTTCAATTAAAAGCACTGGATTTGCATACGATCTCCATCATCTTCCCCCGCATGGCTTAAAATAATTGTGAGAGACTGCATATCCAACTTTTTTACCACACATAACGCGAAGCGACACTTAGCATATAAGTTGAACACGTCATGTCCAGGGACGTAAGCCTTATTGAGCGTACATCGCTTCGGCCCACCTAACTTCTCTCAGGGGACACACTTTGACATGAAGTCATTACACCGGATACTGATTATGTATGCAGAACTAATGATGCTACTCTCTTGTTGTCCTCAGCACTTTTCTACACCACCCCTCCCTCTCCTTCCCAGAAAATGAGTAGTCTCCATACGTCGATAGTTCCCCTGGTCAGTGTTCAGTGGGTACGCTAGCCAGCACCACAAAGACTGAAATCCATAGACCATAAGTGATCTCTTGATTAATGTTCCCAAATGTACCATGAGTGGCGACTATTTGTGTAAATAACAGAAATTATGAAAAGTTAAGAAAGGGCAGCTGTGTCTATAATATCCAGGTCATGACTAATTGGGTCATGAATAATCAGGTGATAACCCTGTAAAAGTAAGTAAAAAATCAACTACTACTTTTAGATACTTCTTTGAAATCCAAAATAGGGCACTGGGCAGGGATTTAAAGGTTTCGCTGGGAATTATAAAATCCCATGTCATCCCCTTGCGTTATCGAATGTTTCCACTCCAACTGTGAGGGACCCAGATGATATTGTGGGAAAAAAAGGGGGTGAAGGGATATCTCCCAGTAAATGTCATCAGTGACTCAATGACATTTCGAGGCATTTCCACTTGCCTTTGATCTACATTATGCTCGTTATCATTATTCCCAAGATATTGCCTCGCAGTGCTTATGCATCTGCTCTTTCGGTGATTCAGCTGCCACCAAAACACTTCCGATACTTTGCTGCCCCCACTCGTTACCTGAGCTCTGCCTGCTTCCCATGTTGGTTTTCACTCTAGCAATAACATTGTTTTCTATGCAGAAATCTTGGTTTGTGGAGGAAACCCAGAGAAACCCATATCAATGATTGATGGAAAAAAATGACACAACTTCAAGTGAAATTAAGGTTAGATATTTGTTATATGTCTACATTTGGCTCCTTGGATTTATGCATTGCTCTACCTGAATGACGGCCTTCAATAGCGGTCCAATGTGTCCGACCAGGGGAACTATCGACGTATGGAGACTACCCAATGTGTCACTGCTCAGAGAGGATCCAGCGAAGGTTAGCTTCACAACCCCAAAAACCAACACTCCAGCTCCATCATCTCACCTCTTGACACATCACCTGCTCTGTAAGCATCAAACCCCCTCAGGGGTTAGCCTACAGATACCCTACCCTCCCCGGTTCATCTGCTGTGGTTGCTAATGAGCAGCATCAGAGAACACAAACCACAGACAGGGATCCACAGACAGGAAATGGGCGCAGTCTGGTGAAAATGTGGAAATTGGAGTGAGCTCCCCCCGGCGAGCCACCTGGCGGAGACGGACGGACCGAACCGATTTACGAAACTATTAGGTCCGTCGATTTCAAACCAAGGCTAAGCTTTCATAAGGGAATGCCAATCACTGGTTCGTGAATGCACATAAATAAAATATGATCCCAGTCGCTCCCTCTCTGTAAAATTAATGTTGGCGATTGCCCTCCGCCATGGCAACCTACCTGAATAATCGTAATAACTAATGAGTCTTTTTTTCTTTTGACTCATCTGTGATGTAGCTGGCTACAGGTTCCTGGCAACGCTGAAGGGGATAAACTTTTCTATTTTTTTTGGTGTGTGCTTGCAACAACACACTGTAATGACATCCTAGGAGGCAACCATGCGTGGTCTTTATTGATGGAATCTAGTGATTGCCTTGAGCCTAAAACTACCACAGTCGCGAGGACTAATCAGGTGCATAAACAGACGCAGGCCTGGCACAGCATAAGAAGATTCACTGTGCTCTCGCCCACATCCATGAAGACAGACCCGAATCAGACCGCACTCTGTACCGTGCAGTGAACGGCGTGCCTCGACGAACTCCCAGACGCCATGCTCACCTGGCATGGACTGATTGTGGCTGTATTACTGCCAATGAGGAAATGGGGGTGGAAAAAACGGCATGAAATAGGCTAGGATTGAGCTTTATGAAAAATGGCGAATTGTGAATTAAAACCAGGGTTGCATTTCATACTGGTCTTTAGAAAATATGAAAGAGATCCTGGACAGAATCCAGACAGATTGAGGCATCGCCGTGAATGATAAAAAGCACATGTACGTACATGCCCTTCCCATTTATTTTTCAGCACTATTCTTTATAGTGCCAGGGTATGAAATAAACTGTGGGAAAAGGTGACATGACATGACTGTGATTTAGTTCGCTAGTGAGACCTCTACTACCTCCATTACCGTTGACAATATGCAGCATTACCCTGCAGAACCTCATTCATGAGCTGGGCTACCACATTTTCACTTTTCTGACAAAAGTTCCTGCCTTGATATCAGCAGTGCCCTGCTTGTTATAGTTATGACAAGGATGCTAAGCTGTTGTACATATTTAAAATGTCAACGTCAAATGAGCCTTAGGTGTTTCCAAACTCACACGAATGCATTCGTTCACTGTGGCACGCGAGTGTTTGTGCGTGCGTCTGTCTGTGTAATTACACTTGCACTGAATATTTGTATTTTATTTTCTCTTTCGGGCTCCCACATTTATGTCCACCATAAGTAAACGACGATGCTAATCTTGAATGAAACGGATTAGCAATAGAATTCGAGCTAAGTAGAGGCTGAAAGGAGTAGAGCCAGTATCCATCAGAGCAAACGCGGAGCACAGATGAGTAGGGATGTGTGTGTGTGTGTGTTTGTGTGTGTGTGTGGGGGGGGATAAAGTCCTTGCTCACAGCAAGTGCATGAACACTGATCTGCTCTAAACACTAACACCGAAAGGGCTTAGCATCAGTCCCCCTTATCACAGTTGCCAATGTCACTGTCGCTGAAGTCCTATCGCTGTGTGAGTTTGTGTTTCTGTGTCTGTGTATGTGTATGGGTGAATGTGTCACTGCCGAATCCTCATCCCATATTGTCAATGCAGTGCACTTCCAATCAATAAAGGCCAGAAAAGGTGACTTGATGTTTGCAATCACACAATCCCGGATCTGAGGAAACCTTGATCTCAATCTGGGCCACGCCACCAACCCCCACCTCCACCTCCTCCGGGCTGAGACCTCCCTCTAATCCCCCTGTAAGACATACGGACCAGATGGTCCCGGACAACTGCTATGGGGGCTCTGAGGCCTGAGGATGAGCACGACGGAGATGCCTGGAGCTCCTGTCACTGTTTACCTTCTGCTTCAAGTTACCGCCACATACCCCCGCCACGGAAACAAACTTTTCCAGGATATTCCCGTAGAGCGGTGCATGTGTTCAATGGTTTGTGTGTGTGTGTGTGTGTGTGTGTGTGTTGGGGTGTGTGTGCGTGCGTGCGCCATAACGTGCACACTTCTGGGTGGCAGGCCGCCTAGCAAGGCCGAAAGGTACACCAGGGTTGGACCTTTCCTTTACTCAGAATGAATGGCGTAACTTCCAACACGTCAGACCACACCGCTCCAACCCGCCGGGTCCTGGAGCGTCCGACCGCCCTCTGCTCGGGGTGTCGGGATACAACGTTCCTCTCACCTTTCCCCCCCTCACTCAGTGCTCCCACCATCGGGGCCACCTCTGACTTGCTGTGGCACCCGCTAGCCCACACACGCTGGCTAAGACGCACAGGCCCACGCACTCACACACACACATACAGAGCCGGTGACCACCGAGGAGCCCATGGCCTGTCACAACGCTGACAGGTCCGGGGCTGCTGCCATAGGCACCCAGCGGCTGACAACACCGCTAGGGACAACGATTAAACTGTCATTCAGCGATGTGAGCAAAGGGTGGATCCTAGTCAGTGTCAACCTCCTCAGAACGGGGAGGGGACGGACGGGGCAGGAGTACGAGAGAGGGGGGGGGGGGGGGGGGGGGGGGGGGGGGGGGGTTTAAATGAATGCACAGCGGGACGTGCCATGGGGCCCGTGAAGGCAAACGGCACACACAGCTAGTTGGGGTTCTTGATCCTCCGCCAAGCAAACCCACACATTTGTATTCACGTACACTGATAGATCTGACACACACACACACTGACACACACACACACACACACACACACACACACACACACACACACACACACACACACACACACACACACACACACACACACACACACACACACACACACACACACACACTAACAACATCCCTACACCCACACACACAATACAGCCACGTAGGGACTTTCTGCCAAGTCTGTTTTTCTAGATGGCACTTAATTGTACACCCTGCACCTTTAGAGGAATGTGGTTCAAAGGTTTATGGAGGGTCAGTCGACTCAACATGTTTTAGGAGGAGTCAGGGTAATAAAGTGACCAATCAACCAAATGTTCACCACAGTGAGCTCCCACCGGAGATGAACACAGCGCTCGTCGTCTAAGAATAAACCGTCCACTTCCATCTACCAAATATCCAGGCCAGCGGCCAGGGGGGCAAAGCGTACCCTACCACGACCGCTCCGACATCTCCCCTCTACCAGAGCACGGCACGGCTTGCCAATCACTGTTAATAATGGCTGCAAGGGACTCTGACTCGATTAATCATCGTGCTCTATTGCCCTAAAGCAGTGCAGCGTAATGAGGGCCTTTTACAGCAACGAGCCGTCGGAATGGTTATCAGCCATCGCGATCAATCGTATTAGAAGTTGCGGGTGTACATGAGTATGTAATTGTGCCGGCATCTGTGCAATGCAAATTGTGTTTGTCTGTGTGTGTGTGTGTCTGTGTGTGTGTGTGTGTGTGTGTGTGTGTGTGTGTGTGTGTGTGTGTGTGTGTGTGTGTGTGTGTGTGTGTGTGTGTGTGTGTGTGTGTGTGTGTGTGTCTGTGTGTGTGTGTGTGTGTGTGTGTGTGTGTGTGTGTGTGTGTGTGTGCGTGTGTGTGCGTGTGTGTGTGTGTGTGTGTGTGTGTCTGTGTGTGTCTGTGTGTGTGTGTGTGTGTAAACTCTGCTCTCTCTGCTCTCGGCACAGCTGCGCTCCTTCTAGCGCTCTCTCCCCTACCTCTCATTTGCCCCAGTTAGCAGAGCGCACCCTGTAGCAACATGGAGGGCACCGCCGGGCAGACCCCACCGATGTTGTGCTTTTTCTCCCATTTCCCATTTTCCTCCACACAAAAGGCTTGGCGTCGTAAATGTTAAGACCCACCTAATCCACTGTGTCAATAGTCAGGGAATGCCCAGACTCAAGTCAAACGACAACTCACCACACGAAATGGCGAGCTTTCAATAGCCTGGAGGAAACTCAAAGCCCAAAATAAAAAATAAAACGAAGCTAACCCATGTTCTGAATCAATGCATTTTAAAGCAGGGTTTGTATCGCTGCCACTGTTGGAAAAATATAATCTATTTTTGGCATTGATTATTAACAATGTGGTATTCTATTATATTGTATAGAACAGATCAAATATGAACCCAGCATCCAAAACACTTTCCCAGCAACCAATCTCCGTATCTCAACATTGGTGTTTCCAACTTCTATATATGCATACACATATGCAAAAATGCCCCCTGCAACCACCCACACACACACACACACACACACACACACACACACACACACACACACACACACACACACACACACACACACACACACACACACACACACACACAGCCAGTCCATTTGGGATGGAGACAGGGATGTGGCATGATGAGAACCCAAGAATAGAACGGAGCACATGTACCATGAAAGAGCATGCCGTAACACCCTGATGTAATGATTAGAAACAGACGACTGCACCAACAACCAACACTTTAAATCACACCGTCTCATGTTTAGTGCTTTATAAAGCATTTCATCAGGTAATTAACAAGCTGCTGCCGTTCACACTCTCACACACACACCCACACACACACACAGCCTTCAGGCAGACATACGGTAAGGTATGCTCAAACAAGATCAAGTGTGCGTGTAGGCAGCGCGGCGTCTCGGAAGTCAATCACAGGAGAAAAGAAAAGAAGCAGTGGCGAGGGGCTGCATGTACGATAGAAACAGAGCAACAAAAAGCAAATGAAAATCAGCACACAGCACTTACCCAGAAGATGAGGTTGAAGAGGAACATCAAATACTTGAGACAGCAAAGGCAGCCGCGTGCCATGTTGCACTTCTTGAACTCTAGAAGAAACACAAAGGATAGATCCAGGTAAAACACCACGTATTTGCTGCCCTTGGGCGATCCGCACTTCTTCCCGCTCTTGTCCGCTCCCGCCGGACCGCCGGCGTTGGCGTCGGTGGCGGCGTTGGCGGCGGCGCCTCCGGACGCGGCGCCTTGCTGAGCGCCGGCCGATGTGTTGTTGTTGTGCTTCCGCGTGGAGCCGTAGAAGGCGCCGGCCGTGAAGCCTCGGCCTCCGAACGGGCAGCCGGAGCTGGAGGCTCGAGCGAAGTCGGACTCGTGGCTGTCCAGGGACGGGCTGCGGTGGATGGCTGACTCGTCACTGCTGGACTTCTCCATGCTCTGGGGCTGTGGCGCTGGATAGAAGGCTGCCTGACACACTGTCTACCATAGTCTCAAGAGAGGACGGCACGCACAGTGCAGCCCTGCCGCCTGCAAAGGGTCTCGTCTTCTAAGGAAAGTCCAAAAAATGCAACTCAACAAAATGGATATATTTCAGTTTGGATTAGGGGGGGGGGGGGGGAGTGGCGAAACAGAGCAACGAAAAAGCACAAGAAAATCCACTCCGAGTTCCAGTGCTGAGGGCTAAGTTGAGTCGATTCAAAGCCCGGATAAGTGAATCTCCAGGGGGGTGAAGTGAGAAGGTCTGAGCTGGATAGGCACCTCTGCCAGGCTTATGTGTCCTCCGCTCTTGGCTTGTCGCGCCCTGATAGTCCTAAATTAGCCGCACAGCGTGGTCCTCTAAGAAGCCTTTCCCCAACGCAGGACGTCCTTGTGGGAGGAAGTTTAAAAACGTGTCCCTCTGCCTCTCCTGTAATGTCACCGCGTGCTCCTCTCTCTCTCTCTCTCTCTCTCCTTCTCTCTCTCTCTCTCTCTCTCTCTCGTGGCAGGCTGCTCCGCACAGTGCCAACTTATTCCAGCAGGGACTCCGACCCCCTGAGGACCTCCAGCGCTCAGCTGCTTCACTTCCACGCTCCCCCCCCCCTCCCCTCTGCTGAGCTCAGCACTAATTTCTGTGGAAGAGACGCGTTACAACCAAGAGAGACGCTGACTCTCTCTCTCTCTATCCCTCTCTCTTCTGGTCTCTTACCACTACTCTCTGCCGTGCCTCTCTCTGCTCTCTACCGCCGTAGCCTTCAGCATCCCATATGAGCTCTGATGCGCGTGTGCTCTCTCTCTCTCACTCTCCTCCACCCACACTCACTCTCCTCTTCCTTCCCTGCCTTTTTTTTTTTTGTTGCCTTCTCTGCTTGAGAGCCCCTGCTTTCCTCCAGCACTCCAGTGCGCTCAGTCCTTTTTGAAACACGGGCAAGACACAGTGTTCAGCTCTCCCTGGTAGCAGCGCTGTGGCTGATGTGCTATTACCGGCAGACGCATCTAACAGGCATTCCCTCTCTCTCTTACTCCCCCTCCCCTATCTCTCCCTCTCTCTCTCTCTCTCTCTCTCTCTCTCTCTCTGTCTCTCTCTCTCTCTCTCTCTCTCGATCTCTCCTTAAGCCCCTCCCCACTAAGCCCACCAACCAATGCAGCAGCTGTAGTTAGAACTGAGCTCCTCCTACCGACTCCCACATGGTCGTCACTGGGAATTGCCTTGGCTTTACATGTTCTGCTATTTCATGTGTGGTCTACAGGGATTTGGGAGAGGAAAATTTGTAATTTAAGGAGATTAAGGAAGGTAAATGCACCCTGCTATACGTGCTTATTGGCTAATCCTTTGCCAGTGTAATAAAATTGACAAGGGAATTATGCTTTTCAGAAAAGGTCAATGGTCAACAGGAGAGATGGCCAGCATGGGTGTGTGTGTGTGTTTGTGTGTGTGTGTGTGTGTGTGTGTGAGTGTGTGTATGTGTTTTTGTATATTATGCATGTGTGTGTTTGTGTGTATGTGTTTGTGTATGTGTTTGAATATGCGTGTGGATGTTTATAAGTGTGTGTTTTTGGATGTGTGTTTGATTAAGCGTGTGCGTGTGTGTGTGTGTGTGTGTGTGTGTGTGTGTGTGTGTGTGTGTGTGTGTGTGTGTGTGTGTGTGTGTGTGTGTGTGCGACCGACCTTGCAGTACAGATAATGAAGGCAGCCATAAATATACTGAGTTTCACTCTGTCGTCACGGTGGTTTATTTCCGTTTGTGTATTCTGTCCTTAACATCTGCGCACTATTACAAGAGTGATTACTGCATCTGATGGGGCTCTGTGCGAACGACAACGATGATGATGATGATTCACAACTCTGGCGTTGTCATGCTGTTCGCCGCAGCCATTCGTACCAAGTAAGGAGGGGGAGATTAATGGGCAGGGGTTCAGAGTTTGGAATCACTGCACCAATCGAAGGAGTGGAGGAAGATGAGAGGCTCTGACGTCAGCTTCATTGGTTTAACTACCAGTGCCCTAGTCTATCCAGACATCGTGTTGGCATAGGAGCTGTGGTTCAGCTTATTGATCGCAAAAAAAAAAAAAGCAAAGGCTGGCCTAGTTCAGTCAAACATTGAAAACCATACTTTAACTTAGAATACTTCAGCCCTCTACCACACAAAGCTAACCTATTTCTACTGAACTTTTCTTATATCAGCTGTACTTTCCTAACATTGTGGGCAAGAGAAAGTGAAGGTATGAGGTGACTGCAGACATACTGCATTAACTGAAGGTCTGGCTTGAAGCTAAATCAAGTTATACCGCAGAGAAATGTCAAGCAAACAGGAAAATAGAAACCTAGAACACTGCCCTGACAAGTAAAAAAATCTGCAGAGCGACTACAAAGAATGTGGCCGACACCAATGACCTCAACACAAATCTAAGTCCTTTTACCAAGGGTTACATTTTCCAAACTACAATTGAACAGAGTACCAATAAATTGACCTTTACTCCCATACGATGATTAAGGATTGGCTTCACAAAGACAAAATGTTTAAATTTACAAAAGCAGTTACTTTACTTTTAATTCCTGTTGAAAGCTAGTGAGTTCTCAGCAGGATAAATCATTTTTTAGTTGTACCAAAAAGTTGCAACAGTTAAGCATATTTTCTGTAAGATATCCCACCCAGGTCTACATCAAAGAATCGTATTCCTTATGGTAATCCTTTCAGACAAAAGTATTAATCAGACAAATGTATTATGCAAGCATTCTTTTTAAAACTAAAACTACTTCGGGAAAAAGTTGTTTCGGTTTTCGACAAGCTTTCAAATAACTAACCGACTGAACCGACTTGCAATAAATTCCTCTGATACATATTAATGCCTGCATAGATTCTTTGAATCCTCCAGATATCTATTAGACAGTGTTCACGTCCATTCCGAGGAGGCAATGCAAGACAAGGGGCGGCGGGCCTGGGATAGGATGTGAGGAAAGAGGGGATGTTATTCAAACATTCCCTCTGATGTTTGGTAAATCCGGAAGCTTTGCCGCATACGTTGTGGAGGCGACCGACCGAGATTAGAGTTCAAAGGAGACAGAACCCACAGGGACCCACAGATTCACCCCCGGGCCTGTCGACACAATGCTTTTCTAATTGTATTACAAAAGCTAATGTAATGCTGGCTCTCGACACTAAGACCCCAGAGATGGATATTAAGACCAGCGTTGGAGACACATGATATGAAAAATCACAGTTTCTCCCTGGGCCAAGTTTTCCTGGGCGAAGAATATGGTAGGTGGATTTATCAGAGCAATAAAAAAACGCAGTTAGCCATGCATCAACTCTTGCAGTGCAGTTAAAATATTTTGTTTTACGAACAGTGTGAGATCAAGATGGTCATGTTGAGCCGTGGAAAACCATTTCAACATGCTTGTGGCTGGTGTTACACAATTTTGCCTCCTGTATGCACTAAGAAAGCTTTTTACTTTATTCTTAGTGACTTTTCTGAAGTGAATGATATCTCATCAGGGCTTGATATAGACACCAGTGACATGTCTCTGTGAATGTGCTGATGCCAGGCTATGAGTTCAAGGTGAAAATACCATTTTCAGTTTCTCTGGACACCGGAGAAAACGCGAATATAGATGGAAAACAGCTTACACAAATAAATTATTATTCTTTTTAATATTAACTGCTGTAGAGGGGGGGGTCACAGCCTAAATCTTTAGGTTCTGAAGATCTTTGCTGGCGGTTTGTAATAGTACTAGATAAGAAACATAACACACAACTTTGCTAAGGCAGTAGCTAACAGGCAACTTTTACTTTTGAAACCAAATATAAATTAGTACATGCGTGTGCAAGATGTCTGTATTTATGGTCTATCTTATTATTATGTGTAACCACAGAATCAAATAAATCCAGAGTTTTTCTGGTAGCCTATTTGATGTTTAATGCATTCCCTTGATTATGGCTCTGGGATTAAAGCATTCAATCTACAGTACAAGGGAAAAGCGCAATGGAATTGTGCGCGAGATTGTGTATTTTACTGAATACACGCCAGTAAAACATAGTATAGTGGATAAAAAAGGTTTTAGTCAGCCACATCTTGTTATGCCATATGCAGCATGAAACCCATACACCATGGGCGGTTAAACATATTCATACTTCAAAGAAGTAGCACAACATGTGCTTTCTAAAATGTTCATTCCACAGTACATCCAGCATACATTTCTCTGTAGCTGACTTTGGGAACAGCAGTCATAAAGTGCATGAAGGGCATATGATTTGAATTTAGTACAAGACCTACTTGATCTACCGATTGGGCATTTATTTTATGCATTATATATATTATTTATATTATTTATATTGAGCTCAGCATGTTATGTGTGTCACTCACTAACTATACGTGTATTGTTAGTTAGTAAAACTGAAACCAAGAGTTTTAGCCCTGGCTGCCAGCAATTGACTCTAATTTGTTGGTTCTATTCAATTTATCTGTGAGGACAACAGCAATGTCACAAGTCTCTTGGGCATAATTAAATCATCTTGGATCGGGGACCTACTCAAGATTCCCACTCAAATTCTACCTTCACCATGATGAACCCACAGGACGAATATCTCTGAAAAGCCTTTATTTAGTAAAAACAATGCGATGTAGGAGAAAGAATATCGATAATGTATAAAAAAACCTGAATCGAACAACCAAATCTGACAGAATATACTCACTCATTGCACATTACTTTCAATTTCAAGGTTTTGTTCCATTCAGTCATAGGATTATTATATATATTTTTTTTCTTATAATTCGTCTCATTAATTTTACATACTTTTGTTATTCACACGCATGGCAACGAAGGACGGTATTTAATTGTCCAAACTAACCAAACAAACAAAAAGTTTGACATTCAAAGAAACGTATCGACCCCAACCAAATAAAGTCACACATCTACAAGCTATTTTTACATCCATCTTGCCCTTTTGCGATGTTAAGGAAAGAGAATGGCATGACTGCACTGCTTTTCTCTGGTATTTCTCTGTCATTTGCAGCAACACAAAAGTCAATAAATGTGTCTGGAAATGGTGTTAATTAGGAACTCATCAGTGAAGGTTCCTGTGACACGCTAATGGATTTGTGGGTAATGAGTCGGCTTCAGAATATGGCATTAAATGTTCTCTTCAAGGAGAATACCAGTCCGGTGATGAAACCATCAGAACTTTCCTCTGCCATGACCTGGCTTTACTAAAACATATGTTAAAAAACCTAATGAGTAAAAATTACTTAAAATAACAGATTTATCCAAAGCCTATTTAGCTTGAGTTTGCCACTTGCTAGACATGTAAGCAATAGCATTAGCATTTGGTATCAGTAGCCCAAACAAGTAGCAGCCTCATCCGTAGGATGTCAGACAGTGTAGCGGCACTTTAGTGCTACTGCTACATATTTCAGCTAATGCTACAAAAGTGCAACTGCATTGTTCACATTCATGTACGCACGCTCACTGCTCATTGGCAGAATAGGAAAAAACAAAGTCACCCTGACAACTTATATTGGTCAAGGATGTTTCAGTGAAGCCAGAAGAGAGGGTTACTATGTGCTCTGGAATTTTCCTTTAAGATTTGAGGAGGATGCCAGAATTTATGAGCTGTAAAGTAAAAACTAGAGTCGAGGGTTACTGAATTAGTGGTGAGTTTAAATGCATGGTGATGTTTCACACCAGCCTCCCCCACATCGTTACAATGCCGTTGTATTGCTTCAACTCAAAAGGAAGGAAAATAAAAGTGGAAAAAACCCACCCTTTGCCAGGGAAAGAACAGCTGTTGAGAACAGGAGACACATGTTTGTGGCTCTTGTCAGGTTTTGAGTGAAAAAGCAGCAGCCATGTCGGATCACTTAGACCACACACACGCACGTGCACACGCACACACGCACACACAGACACACACACACACAGACACACACACAGACACACACACACACACACACACACACACACACACAAACACACACGGAAACACCGTAAACCCCCCCAAAGCTAAGCTTGGTCTTACATGGCGGCCCTGATCTAAACTCCAGTCCTACAGGCACGTCCATCACGGCGGCAGCAGTTTGGCAAGGGTAGACAGATGCGCTGTAACCTACAGGAACAACAAATAAACTCCTGACTACTAGATCCTGGAAGGGCAATCAGAATGAAATGAATACATGGAAATAAACAAAATAAACTGGAAATGGCTTACAAAGTTAAACAGCGTAGATAGATAAAGTTGTACGGGGGGAAAGCGCAGGCAGCAGGATCTCTGGGATGAAGCTGTGAACTATATGGGAGATGAAAGTGTTACGATAATGTTGATCAAAAGAGGAGGAATAGCTAAATCCCTCAGTGATTGCAATGTCTGAGAGAGCATGAGTGTGCGAACAAATGGGACACAGTAATATGAATCTTATACAGTTCTCTTGGAACTGGCCCTTATTGATTTATTGGCTGTGAGTTAATTAAAGCTCGCTGGGACGTCTTTGAAAAGTATGCTGCTGATTCTTTTTTTTTTGCTATTCCCATTCAGGCTGTAATTTTGCGCAAGATTTATGCCCAATATTCTCAGTGAATGCTCTCCACAAAAATCTCAACACGTTTGCTACGACCAAATTGACACTGACACAGCTTTACTTAAATGAACCGAGACAATGAAAACGCTAAAACCGCTGGCTGAACACTTTTTCAAATGTGTTTTTTATCCTATTTAATCAAACTGCTTGACATACTGCTAGATCATATCATTGCATTCAAAAACCTCCTTGTTGTTCTGACTTATTAGGACGCAGTGAAAATAAGTGACCAGCTTGTATACAGACTAGATCTTTATCAAGAACCTTCCCAAGAATCCTTGCTCGTAAAACCGCACATTTATCCCTCACGCCTTGTACTCATTTAAGCATCAGGGGAATTCTCACAGGTCCCACAAAGAGGATCATGAGGAATGGCCGGGAAAACAACTTCTCCCAGCGTAATAAACAAACAAACAAACCGAAAACAGCCCCACAACAGGGAGAGTCTAACCCAGGCATCTCGAGGTGAAAAACATGCTGGTTTTTCAAAGCTGCGCCATTAGACAAATACTCCAGGTAAATACTGGAACAGAACAACTAAATACCCACAGTCATTCTGGATTAGGTACAAACTTCTCAACCGACAAAAGCGCACTCCCTACGGCACACATGTCTCTGCAAATATGCAAACCGCAGCAATAATTAGCATGGCGTCCAGTCCGCCATACATAAGTACTTCCTATTCTATAGTTAGTCCCGGAGGTTGTGTTCCTGGCACCGAACAACAGCGCGGAAAAGCATGGAGGAGCAGATGTCAGGGATCTGGTGCCCCTGTCAGAAAGGGGGCGAGCGGGGGATGGAAAAGGATGGAGTTCCTTTTCGAGCAGCAGGCCTGGCGGAAGAGCTCTCGACCACAAAGCGAGCCGTGCCAACGTGGGTATGTTTCCATAACCTACGGATGATCTGGACGGACACCAAGTTACTATTTATGGGGATGTGGGACATAGGGGTTGGTACCGCATAACCTGGAGGTGGGACCTTTGCTGGCCCCTGTCCGTGTCACCAGGGATACGCTTGTTGAGTGTATTAAGGGGTGGCGCCGCGGCGGGGTGGTGAATGTTTTTGCTTGTGTTTCACGAGATGGGTTACAGGGTCCGTGTGGCCGGGTAGGGGTGTAGTGGGCGGGAGGGTGGTGGGGGTGGGATTATAAATAGATATGTTTTCATGGCTGCGGCTCTAGGGGCTGCAGTAAATAGAGCCATGGGAGGCGTGAAGAAGTGGCGTGATGTGACGTTGGGGGGGGGGGGGGGGGGGGGGGGGGGTCGTTGAAGGCTCGGTAGGGCTTCGTGTTCGCCTGTCGGTCGTTAAGCGCGGTCGTCACGCCACGTGCTCCTTACGGGGTTGTCAGCGCCGCTGCCAACGGCGTGCCGTCGTTGGCATGGCGATATTAACGCCGACGCGGTGATTAAAGCGAGCGGCGACGTGGAAGAAGAACAATTCTGAAAATCTGTGTGGTGATCTCTCTCGTCAGGGGAGGGGGGGGGGGGGGGGCTGACGACGACGACGAAAGGGGTCAATGATAGGCCTCCGTGGCTGAGAAGAGCAGTCGCCCGCCTAGCGCTGCCCGTGTCATCACAGCGTGACATCTGTGTTAGAGAGAGAGGGGGGACAGGGGGGCTCCCAGAGCAGAAACCACGGCGCAGACATGCTACCTCTAAATATCCGCTGACACAGAGGTCAGGTGGGATGCATCATCAATATTTAATTTGGCTGTTTTGCAGAGATGCAAACAAGAAGGGGAGCATGGCGGGCCCTGGCCTGGGTGGGGCTGCTGCAGGAGTTCAGAGGGGGAGGGAGAGAGAGGTGAGGAGGAGAGAGACGGAGAGGGAGGGAGAGAGAGGGGAGGAGGAGAGAGAGGTGAGGAGGAGAGAGACGGAGAGGGAGGGAGAGAGAGGTGAGGAGGAGAGAGACGGAGAGGGAGGGAGAGAGAGGTGAGGAGGAGAGAGACGGAGAGGGAGGGAGAGAGAGAGACTGAGAGGGAGGGAGGGAGAGAGAGGTGAGGAGGAGAGAGAGGGAGAGGGAGGGAGAGAGAGGTGAGGAGGAGAGAGAGGGAGAGGGAGGGAGAGAGAGGTGAGGAGGAGAGAGACGGAGAGGGAGGGAGAGAGAGGTGAGGAGGAGAGAGACGGAGAGGGAGGGAGGGAGAGAGACTGAGAGGGAGGGAGGGAGAGAGAGGTGAGGAGGAGAGAGACGGAGAGGGAGGGAGGGAGAGAGACGGAGAGGGAGGGAGGGAGGGAGAGGTGAGGAGGAGAGAGACGGAGAGGGAGGGAGAGAGAGGTGAGGAGGAGAGAGATGGGGAGGGAGGGAGAGAGAGGGAGAGGTGAGGGGGCGGGAGAGACACAAAGGCTTTAATAAAGAAAGAGGGAGACAGAGAGCGCAAGAGAGACAGAGAGGGAGAGAGAGAGGATTAGCGAGAGAGAGAGAGAGAGAGAGAGAGAGAGAGAGAGAGAGAGAGAGAGGAGAGAGAGAGAGATGGAGAGAGAGAGAGAGAGAGGAGAGAGAGAGAGAGAGAGAGAGAGAGAGGAGAGAGAGAGAGAGAGAGAGAGAGAGAGAGGAGAGAGAGAGAGAGAGAGAGAGAGAGAGAGAGAGAGACAGTGGGTACAGCAGCAGTGAATATGCACCCATCCATCTATGGCGCCCGCTCTATTCATGCTCCGCTCAGTGCTATCGCTCCTGGCTGTGGATTCAGAAGGCAAGGATGGATTAAAGGTATTGTAGGGAGCCCGAGGAGCTTCAGCGTCGCGCGCAGCACAAAGACCACTCATCTCTCCTGCAGAATCCTGGTTTTCTTTTTCTTCTTTTTCTGTTTACCTCAAGGTCATCAAACGGCGCATAAGCATAATCTGTCTCTGACATCCCCCTTCTTTTTTCTTATTAGCATAAACTGAATGTGCACATATGTGCACACAAACACACTCCTTTAATGTGTCCACAGTCCTTTAATGTGAGGCGGGAAGAGAAACACGAGAGAAAAAAGTGTGTTGGCTGCTCAAGGATGGAGCTGCGAGGTGAGTGGGCAGAAAGGGAAAGGCAAGAGACAGAAGTTAGCTGTGGCTACAAACAACAGTCAACAGTGGAAGAAAGGATAAGAACATATGTGTATTTTTCCCCTCGGCAGAGCTTCTCGCTCAGTATCGAGGCGGAAAAAAACAGAGGAGAGATCAAGCCACACTAAGACCCCCCCCCCCCCCCCCCCCCCCCCCCCGTGATATGGTATTGCCACGCCCTGGGCGGCCCCTCATACACGCTGGACCCTGCGAGCGTTTTGAATCGGGGCCATGACGTTCTCTCCCCTTTTGGCACAGGCGACCCTGCTTATTATTCCGGCCCTGGGTTCTCCACGAGGAGTGGCTCTGCCCTTCACTACCACTACCACTATACCCACCCCCCCCCCCCCCGCCGCACCCCCATAGACGAGAGGCGAGAAGCCCCCAGCACCTGCCCCCGCAGGTCCCTGGCAGGCCGAGGCCGCAGCGGAGCGAGCTGATTGTCCCCCCCCTGTGTACTCTAGCGTACATCCCACTGCAACCAGATGGCGGAGGGCGGAGGAGGACGGGAGGGGAAAGGGCAGAACTAGAGAGAATTTGGAGAAAACACAAGGAGGAGAAAACAGTGGAGATGGAGGAGACATACGGAGGAGGCAGACTGGCCGGAATCCCTGGATCCCTGTCACTCCGGATTAGAAGAAATGCCCCCGGTGGTGCAGTACTAAGGGCCACCTCCAGAGAGGCAGATGTCACACCCAAAGAGGAGGATTTCAGATGCATGGATCAAATACATCACTGCATATTTTAGCCATTTGCTGTGTTTACAATGGATGATATGTAGTGGCATCTTCTCAGCAAGGATTGCATATTCTCATACAGGGAATGGAGGGACAAATCACAATGTGATGATGAAAGGACACTGGTAATACTTAAGGGAACATTAATTAAACATGAATGAACATTTGTTGATGAGTATAACTATATAGCATGAGCACAGGGTGAAGGGTTTGTGTAAGGGTTAACCCTAACTCTATGGAATAATGAATACATTAGTACCAAAGTTAACATGAACACTCCTACTATAGTTGTACATGAACACCATTAGTACATAATTGCTGCAACATTAACTAACTATTAATTAACTGTTGGTTAATGTGTATAACTGCATTAACAAATGTTAATAAAGGGTTAATTAGTTTATCCCTTAAACTTAAAGGGACACTGTGTAGCGTTTAAGGTAATGTATTAGATAAAATCAATGGCTTCCATGTCCTTCCGGACTATGAACCACTATAACTGCCGGAGGGACATAAAGCACTAGGTGGTACTAGCTAAGGCTAGACGCGTTTTCGCTTAGAGCCAGCGGGACTGAAACGTAGAAGGATCACAGCGTGACGCGCTGAAAGCCTGCACTGCACTTTAATTCATAATGCAAGATCATACTTATTCAACGTCACAGGGGAAGGAATCCTTGTCACCAAAAATGCTAAAAAGGGAATTAAAATGGCAACGTGACCGGCATCTTCAAAAAACGTGTCATATTGTCATAGGTTCTTGGCAAATACCGCCTATTATAGCAGCAACCAGGTTCCAATCGGCGTTTGAAAATGCGAGGCACTGGAGAGCACCATTCGTTTGATTGCAAAATACGATTTTACCAAAATTCATACACAGCTTCCCTTTAAAGTGTTAAAAGAACTAGTGTATTGTAGCTTATTGGAGAAGAAAAAGGCAAGGAATTTGCCTGTGCCACTAGCCTGGTTTCTCTGGCAATTAAGGAGAATCCCAGTGATGAACTCCAGATCGTCATAATCATCGAAGGGAACTGAGGTCAACGCAGCTCGCGACTTGTCAAAGTGCTGAAGCAAGACCTCTTTGAAATATTATAGCCTCCGAAGATTCCTAATCTGAAGGGATCCCAATAAAACATAAACCACAGTCAACAAGTGTGTGCATCTGACAAACAAAACAAGGAATCTATCATGACTCAAATTGAGGCATGTATTTATGTGAAGGGGAGCAGATGATAGTCTGATATACATAAACGACAACAAACCCTTTGAAGCTAATAGTTTTATGGTGGCCATCATGTTGAAACTAGAGACATTCAAACAGGCCAGATTTACAGTGTTTGTTTACACACATGTTTCGAGTAAAAACATCACAGACAAAGACGCACACACACAGACACAGAGGCTGGACCCTGCTGCAATCTATAATATAGATGCACGTTGCATACTTGCCCCACTTCAAATAATCTTAATTAAAGTCTGCAGACATGTATACCCGATAGACCCAGAGTTTAATTTAGCTCTATCAACTCGATCCTGTCATAACTAACTTAAACTCAAGCTACAAATGCTCCCCGTTCTGCAAATTTGCCTTAGAGGATTCGTGTTTATAAATGTCCTGCCTACTCTGTATATGTATTACACACCATTTTAACAGAATGCTACTGGAACATTTTTGCCTGGTCAGGCATTTTCTTTAATATATATATATATATATATATATTATATATATTTATTTATTATAAATATAAATAAATAAATATTATTTATTTATTTATATATTTGTCATTGACATGAATCCTGTCTCACATGAAGGAAGTACAGTAATGACCAACAATGTATTGCAAGATGCATTTGTATTAACATAAGACGAAATGAACATCTTGTTCTGTCCAAAAATGGGTGAAAATGTCATACATTTTTAATTACTCTGAAAAGCACAAGGTCTCCTTCAAAACTATTTAAGACCAGAAGAGAAGAATTCCTGACATAAATCTGTGACAATAGCCAGATAACAGCATGTGCTACTTCACAATGTATCCTGGAACCCAACCCACATTTTCATTGAGCATGAAGTAAGGATACAACATGAAGAAGTAAATGTGTTTAATGTCATGGAAACCAATATGCTCCTTGTGACTGGGGCTGGTTCTAAGCAGTCCCAAAATAGACATAATACATTAATGGACACAAGGAGATACATAAGCCTGCATTTCACATACATTCTACAACACATTCAGACATATATAGAAGCGTACACACACACACACACACACACACACACACACACACACACACACACACACACACACACACACACACACACACACACACACACACACACACACACACACACACACACACACACACACACACGGTGGGGGCGGGGGGGATGTAATGCATGCTTTGAAGCACTGCAAGATTGTTATTGTGATCGTGTGGGGCTACACGAATAAAGTAGCCATTTTATGGATTTATTCCGTAGTACGCACGCAAAACAGGCGGGCGGCCATTCCTCCTCTGCTCAGGTAAGGATGATACTCTGCAGCTGTTCCTGACAGCGATGTGACCCCCATATCAAGAGGCCATCTCTCTCTCATCCCACCAAGAGAGGCATGAAGAGGGCAGCTTTGATCTCTACACGCATCATGGAAGAAATGAGATCCAGGTCTACGACACACAGCCTCCATGCCTGCAGTCCAGCAGCGCTGCACAAACACTTAATGCATCAACGCAAAACCCTCCGTCACCGTCACTCCGTCCACATCAACAAGTGTCTTTTAATGCAGCTATCTCTCCCGGTCTCTCTCCCGGTCTCTCTCTCTCTCTCTCTCTCTCTCTCTCTCTCTCTCTCTCTCTCTCTCTCTCTCTCTCTCTCTCTCTCTCCTCTCTCTCTCTCTCTCTCTCTCTCTCTCTCTCTCTCTCTCTCTCTCTCTCTCTCTCTCTCTCTCTCTCTCTCTCTCTCTCTCTCTCTCTCTCTCGTTCTACTCTCTCTTACACTCAGGCATACACACAATCTCCTCCGCTGTTTTCGATTTAGAAAATGACTTTCAAAAAGAATACCTTGCAGCAATGATTCTCCACCATGGACAATGTTTGAGTATTCATACCAAACCGCGGAACACCACTGACACCGTGATGCGGCATTGGCAGAGCATACTTTCCAGCTTCTCAGTAAACACTGGCCTGACCTGTCAGAATTTTGACTGTTTAAACTTTTGGATCTCATTTCTTATAAATAATTCGAAGCAATCAATAATAATGTGTGTTCTTTTGTCTGGTGTGTGTGTGTGTGTGTGTGTGTGTGTGTGTGTGTGTGTGTGTGTGTGTGTGTGTGTGTGTGTGTGTGGGTGGCTGGTGCTTGTGCGCGTGGGGTGTGAGTGTGCGTGTGCGCGTGGTGTGTGTATGTGTGCGTGTGTGTGTGGGCCGCGTGTCTGTGGGTATAAATAATCTTCGGCTATGTCCTTCCCTATCCGCCTGTGTGTGTGTGTGTGTGTGTGTGTGTGTGTGTGTGTGTGTGTGTGTGTGTGTGTGTGTGTGTGTGTGTGTGTGTGTGTGTGTGTGTGTGTGTGTGTGTGTGTCTATGTATCTGTGTCTGTGTGTGGTAGGAGCCGGGCTGTAAGATGCCGGAATCTGAAGGAGCTAGGTCAGTCGTTCCCGATCGGAATCATCCAGGGTTTATTTCCCCCAGTAAAGAGTGCTCCTGGCTCCGTCCCGTCTCAGAATGTGGTATTCCTGCTGCTTCACAGGTGGAGTAAGACGGAGTGGGGGGGGGAGCAACTGCCCAGAATGTCTAAGCAGAGGAAAACACACATTCGAGGAACAGGAGGGGGGAGGTCTGTACCCTCTGCCCATTATAATGACCACCCAACACTCGCACAGCAACACTGTGGTGCAAATGAGCCTGAGAGAGAGCTACACAATGCATATTTCGCCCACACACTGGATGATCTTTCAGTGATAACGCAGAATGGGGTATGCAGCGGTCGGTGGCGGTCATGTGACGATTTCGCCCGAGGTTGCTTTTCACTCGTTTTTTATTCATACGATGCAGCATGTACAACCTATAAGTCAGGACAGGCGCCCGCATCGAATCGTGCTGCCGTCAATGTCTCCCCGTGGCTGTTCGTCGAGCTGCGGTGGAACCAACAGCAAAGCAAAGGGAAAAGGTCTCCCTGGCCTTTACCTGAAACTCCTAGGGCTGTGGAGAGCGGACAGCGCGCCTTTGACGCAACATTGCTTTTTGTTTTTTTGATGGGTTTCACACCGAAGCCGGCCATTAATATTCATACGCCCGGCCGTACATTTCGTACAGCAGCATGTAACTCAGGAGGGTCCACTGCTCAAGGTCACCGCCACGCACACTGCACTGTGAACACAGCCTGGGTTTTGTTTCAACAAACACCGCTTTTGGTGCGGTTTATTTATCCAATAAAAAAAACCGAGTAACAAGTAACATCTGCGGTGTCATTATTGTGTCCCTGCCGTTTATTAACTTGTGCCCAACCACCACGGTAAAACTTTTTCTGTGTTTACAGAGAGTCTGCGGTTTGCTTCATAGAATTCATAACACGTCACTGTGAATAAGCAAATCCAACAGGTTCACGTGCAAAAAGTGGCATTCATCTGTAACACATCGTATACACATGCATAAATATATACCCACAGGCACACGCGCCTCGACGCCTTGAGTCGAGAACCGGCTAAGAATAGCAGAGAAGGTTCTGGTTGAGTGGCCAGGGTCGCATGCTTGCATTAACTTTACTGCAGGATATCTAATATGAATCTGTCCTAGGAGCGCATTCCAGGATCTGCCGACGCTTTGAAGGTAGAGAATGACATTGGATGTTTGCGGCGTCTGTCTCCGGCCGACAAGCTCAAGCCCATTGGGTGTCGACATCTCCGTCAGCTAGGGAAATAGAGGTCAGGGCTCTGCCCTAAATTTGGTACACAACTGCTGTGAGGTCTGCAGCACTTCCATGCTGTATTCTGACGGAACAATTGGCATGTCTTTCTTCATCGCTCACACTTGCACTCTGCGTAACAGTTTGTAATTCTATTCTTTGTCCTTAGTTATTTCCAATAAAAAGCATGAATTATGTTTTCAAGCCTCTCGTTAACATTAGGTACTGCTCTTTATTGTTCAAATAATGTGCATACGATGACCTCGAAAACGTGGAACTTTAAAATTGACCAAAATAAAAAGAATTGCCAGGACAACCATGGCAGTTGCCAAACATGAGCTTATTCATTTTCACTACAATACTATACTTTCAGACAAAACTAGTATTTACCATGGTACAAGACAGCTATTCCATGTGTTACGTGAGTTAAGATAATTATCTCACTTGTTTGATGAAATAAGGTGTACTTTAGTCATCCCTGATGGAACATTTGGATGTCCTATCAGACCTACAGGACAGTCATGAGACCGTGAATAGAGATTAACAAAAAGTTAAAAGACAAGGAGCGATGAAGAGCCGCGGAAACGGGCAAAAGTACGCTCGAAGCGCAGGTGATAATGAATGATTGTAGAGTTACCATTATCCCAGATAATTAAACAGTGGTATCGAGTGCTCTCGTGTTAATTTGCTCTCAACATGGTGCTCTAAACCAAAGTCACACAGGAAGATCGGCACTGTCGGCGTGATGCGGTGCGTTGCGTAATGTTCCTCACCTTTGGAGAAACTCAAATATTATTATTTTTTGGGTTACTTTTGATTGTGTGATTGTTTGTTTTCCCACAGCAGCTCTCTCCTGGGGGCTGTCATAACGTGGCAGGGTGTTGTTCATGTGCGCAGTGAGACTAGAAAATACACCTTATATTAGACTTCTGCTACAAGACAAGACATGAGAGGAGCCTTGAAGGAAATCTGGACAGAAAAATAGGTTCCTTTAACGGTAATGGGATTTGGAAGGCTCGAGAACACCCTCTATTTTTAACACATTTCTTTAATAAATATATTTTAATCTTTAGCCTTTGGAGCCATTCACCACATATAAACAATGGATCATTAAAAAGCATATTTTACAATGACATTAAGCCGTAAATACAAATCATTTTTTTTATATTTTACAGCGACCGGATTGTCTTGAGGGTGATGGATGGAACATAACCAGCATTTGGCATTTATGATGCATTGCGGTTGGGACAGCCATTTCCCTACTTCCTTAACCTGCCAAAACCTATCAATGCACTTCCCCCACCAGCCTATATGTGCAAAAGAAAGAAAAATGCAAGGACTGCAAATGAAAAAATGAAAAATAAAGGCTCATTATTGGCTTCAAGAGCAAAAAATGAGGAGGATGACGTGGTGGTCTCTGGGTGGTCCTCTTAACTTCCCCCAGGGTCTCCCTCTCGGACGACTCTTTCTTTCTCTGTTTTGCCATATGTCGCACTCGATTAAGTGCTTAGGTGCCACGCGGGAGGATTAATGCATAGGTTTTAGCTGCCCCCCCCCCCCCCGCCCCCCCCCCCCCCCCCCGCCCCCCCCCCCCCTGTGTTAAGAGAAACCCAAGCTCAGCATACTTCTCTTGCAAGGGCCAGAGATAGAGCGCGGTGATTACAGTATGGACTACAGTGCTCTGCCAGGCCCCCCCCCCCCCCCCTGTTCATTCATCTGTGCCAGGGCCATGGCTGGGGTCCCATGCCCAAAAGATACCCAATAAAAAGGTTGGCATGCGGATCTGGGGGACCTCACCGTCACCGGCCCCCGCCACCACGCCAAGGTACCCGCCATGTCGTCGGGGGCCATATGCAATCTGCCAGGCCGTTATATATCACACGGCAGTGTGGCTCGGTGACCCTTTTTGGTTTATTACACATTAAGCCGTTACGAATCCGCGACGCGTTGTGGCCTAACAGGATTAGTTATTGCTCTCGTTGTGTGGCGAGCTTTTCCTGGTTTTCTGATATTTCACTCTCTGTGTGGTTCCGGAGATTATCTGGGGAAGTGGTTGGGATGGTTTGCTTGAGGAAAACAAACGGAATTGGAAGTTTATCAGTACAAGAACCAACACCCAACAACCTGCCTTTTTTAATTAGTTATTTAATAACCCCCCCCAGCCCCGCCCGCAACCATTTATCCATCGAGTTTCCCACTGCATCCCTGACAACTGCAACCCCATCAATCCAAGCCATATGTGGTCTTAAAAAAAAGGACCTGGTTGTCCTGGTTTGGCCCCAAAACACACAGCCGCGTCTCTCCCCCCCCCCACTCCCCCCGGAGGAGGGCAGGGTAAATGGGTTGTCACTTGTGATATCCTAAAGTAGCCACCACAGTACTGTCACTTAGTCCTCCCCATCTCACTGCTTCTCATCTCGTAACCTCGGCGACCTCCCTCAATATGTATCCACTTAAAGGCCTCCCCCTACTCTACTCCAGCCCATTCAATATGCAGTAGCGTCTCTTTGACGGACAAAGAGGCTTCCCTGGGCCCCCGTGTCTCTGAAGTGCTGCCATTTTCGCCGGCCTCCCCGCTTGCTCGCAGCACCTCTCTTGTGGTGGAGAGTGCTCTCCCCTTTGCGTTTCGCACGTGTGTTGGCTTTCGGCAGACGGGGGCCTTTTACCATAATGACAGGGGTCACTATGGTCGTGACCATGAGGTTTCGGCGGGGTTATACAGATGTGCCGGGCCCTTGCTATCCTGCAGCGTACGATGAGAGCAGTGATGTGAATAACAGCGTCGTCACAGGAGCGAGGTAAGAGGACAGCTCACCTGACACGTTATTTGAAGGGTTGGGAGAGTGTGTGTGTGTGTGTGTGTGTGTAGTGTGCTTGTGTTGTATGTTGATGTATGTGTGTGTCTGTGTGTGTGTGTGTGTGTGTGTGTGTGTGTGTGTGTGTGTGTGTGTGTGTGTGTGTGTGTGTGTGTGTGTGTGTGTGTGTGTGTGTGTGTGTGTGTGTGTGTGTGTGTGTGTGAGTGTTTGTGTGTATGCTTATGCTGTGTGTGGATGTATTAGTGTTTTGTGTGTGTGCATGGTTGAGTGGTGTGTGAAGGTATTAGTTTGTTTGTTGTGTGTTTGTTGTGTGTCTGTGTGTGGGTGTGTTTCGCACTTTCCCAGAAGTCTGAACACCACTCTGTATAATCCCCGTTGGGGCTGTATGTATTAACAAAATTGCGAGTGGGCGTGTTGCAGACGTGTTGGTTGACGATTCTATCATGCGGCTGGCACGCAACGAGGAAACACTTCACACCTGTATTTCGCTTTCCATCTTAAGTCCGCTTTCAACGCTTCTGTTAAAATTGCAGATCTGTCTAAATGTCGATGTCGATGCAGTGTCGATATCAGCATCACAGAGTTGGTACCCTCACACGCCATTTTCAATGTGTTGTGAACGTAACAATGGAACTTCTATTGAATGCGTTTTGCGTCACGTTCTGCCTCCTTTACGCGCTACCCAGGCGTGATCCCTCACCTAAAGTAAACACTCAGATACGATCTCCGGTTATCTCTGGTTGTGTATTGCATGCGTGAATGGGCAACTCCTGATCATCTGAGGCCTATTAGTGTGTGTTTGTGTGTGCATGTGTGTATGTGTATGATTGTGTTGAGTGTGGATATGTTAGTGTGTATGCTTGTATTGTGTGTGTGTGTGTGTGTGTGTGTGTGTGTGTGTGTGTGTGTGTGTGTGTGTGTGTGTGTGTGTGTGTGTGTGTGTGTGTGTGTGTGTGTGTGTGTATGCTTGTCTTGTGTGTGTGAGTGTATGTGTGTGTGTGTGTGTGTGTGTGTGTGTGTGTGTGTGTGTGTGTGTGTGTGTGTGTGTGGGGAGGGGGTGAAAAATTATTGTGAATTGGTAATCCCAAATCGCAGCGAGGAGGCGGAAAGACAGGGGAGGTCATACACCATCAAACACTGTAGTTGTTCACCAGTTATGAGAACCACCAATACATTGGTGGCTGGAATTGGTCAACAACTGTCTGTTGAGCTACATAATACAGGGCGGTGTGTAAAGGCTATACATTTGATGTATTAAAACAATATTGTGCATGACAATAATGATAACTGAAAACAGTAGGCTTAAAAGGCTTACTGGTTTTCTCTTTCTTCGTCATGAGCACTGAAAAAAAGTATATATATACATATTAATAGCAAGAACCTTAATGTGTTTGTGTAATTTTTGTGTATTCCTCGCTTTTCTCCACTGCAAACCCACTGCCAATACAGTAGACTGTGTGTTTTTGGCTTGGTTGTCCTCATTTATAATCTCTTGGATCCAGGGCAGCTCTTCCCCTGTGACTAGCGAGCTCTCCCATCTGGCGTGGGGCATCATTAAATAAACAGACCCGCAGTGTCAGCGAGGTCTACAGGCATCTTCTCCAAGCAACGCCTCAACTGCCTCCAAACTAAAGTGTACTGACACTGTCAGTAGACTTTCAGGGGAATGTAAGGACTGCTTCCTAATAAAGTTTGGAAGGAGGTGAAATAAACAACAATATATTGGCGCCAACCTCTCACAGCACTAAAGACAGGGTCAACCCACAAGTCTGACGAAGTCTGTGTGAGTCTGTGCGAAAGAAGAAAAGAAAAGAAAAACAGAAAGCAGGCTGAGATATACTCCCGCTAGAACTTTTGACGATCATAACCGACATTAGCGACCAGGCTGTTTCTTGACCTCAGAAATTAGCGTGATCGAGGTGTGAATGTGAGCAAGTATCTAATGAGACCTTCCCCCCCCGCCTTGGAGGAGGCGAGGAGAGAAAGTGGCCTCAGATGAGCAACAGCCGGTCCTGTTGACCTTAGTGCCTTTAAAAAGAAAAACGATTTAATTATAATGTTAGGGTCACTGATCTCAAATAAGATCACAGAGGACAATGCCATTGCTGATGCAATTCCCTCTGTCTCCCTCTCTTCCTCTCTCTCCCCCCACCTCATCCTCATCTCCCTCGCCTATCTTCAGTGGATCCCTTTTTTTTGTATTCTGAGCCATCCTTAACAATATGAGTCTCTTAAGCATTGCCCCTCCTCCACACGATCAGCTTCTCTGTTTCCTATGCATCCGGTGTGTCTTCATCAGGATGGGAGGCTGTTCAAGCTGTGGGCTGTGTGGGAAGCCACTAATAGAGAAAGTCGGCACACAGCGTTGAGAGCTGGTAGAGTCCCGGCCTTATGATGGGGATGATTCATGCATTTGTTTTGCCACGAGCCCACTTAAAATAAATCTTGATGACTCTCTGGGAGACAATGTGGCCTACTGTGCAGAGTCTGAGGACGAGGGAGGGAGGGAGGGGTGGAGGGAGGAAGAAGGAGAGGGGGAGGGAGGGAGGGAATGAGGGAGGAGGAGGAAGAAGGAGAGCGAGACAGATTGTGTACTGTTCACTATGTGTGGTATCAGCTGTGGTTTATTTCCTAACAAAGACCTTTTTTTTATACCCCTAAGACACCCCCTGTCACAACCGGAGGGCTCTACCATGGTGTACCTGTGTGAGCTCCCTACACACCATCACCCTGCACATTTTCATTCTCAAAGTCAATCACGCACACACACACACACACACACACACACACACACACACACACACACACACACACACACACACACACACACACACACACACACACACACACATCAAAACAAGCCATCATACGCAAAACCAAACACACACACACACACCATTACAGACGGACCCTTGCAGACACATCCTTGCCAAACCCAAAAGAAGAAGGATGCCTGGTTGGAGGCTAATGTTGAAGGAGTGTGAGACGGAGGTGGGGCCGGGGACTCGGCTGTGATTCCTAGTCATTGGCACAGTGATGACAGGATGCTCCCCTTGTTTGTACGCAGCTGTTTACGTCTTTGTCATCTAAATGAGCCTCCTTTCTAACAAGGCAGTTTGATTTGGCAGTATGTGAAGTGGAAGTGTCAAGACGATGAGCTGTATCACTAAAGGGGACGCATTTAAA
Source organism: Gadus chalcogrammus (assembly GCF_026213295.1). Classification (NCBI taxonomy): domain Eukaryota; kingdom Metazoa; phylum Chordata; class Actinopteri; order Gadiformes; family Gadidae; genus Gadus; species Gadus chalcogrammus. Next base: position 14,099,539 of record NC_079420.1, read on the forward strand.
CATATTTAAGCCTCCTATCGCGCCAATGGATTGACACGTAAGGGTCGATTTCTCGAGAAAATTGGATCTCTTCGCGTTTGGTTTGGTTTCTGCCTAAAAAGGTCAGAGAGGGATGTATTGGGTAATGGGCATGCATGCCAAGGCTCAGCCTGGAGCCCGCCGTGTCCTTATGTCATGACTCAAGGAGCTCCTACTGCATGTCCGTGGTGCATGGCCTGCTCTGCATGTACTGCGTGAGCACCACAAAGAGGGACTGGCCACACATTGTGTTCATACTCATGGCTTTATGACTAGAATGCAGATTCTTTATCCTTCCCGTCGCAGAGCTTTCTGTTTGGAGAAGGCGGTCTGAATATCAATTCCATCCTCCAGGAAGGAGAATCATACTAGTCTATTAATTCCCGATTGGTCTGGGAACTATTTTGCACTACGATATTTATTTAACCTCATCCACACCTTAATCCCCTTTCCCCCCCATTAAATAATAAAATGCTAATTTTGTATTCATATATTCATAATGTGATGACACGGTAAAGGATATGGTTTCATTCAAGTGCTGCTGAACAGTACGATTCCATTTCACTCTCCAGCCCCATTTGTCTTGTGTCTCTCCGCTCTCTATTTAAAATGCCATCTAGCTCCCATGCTCTTCCTACACACCTGCCTCGAATTACAATGTCCTAACGCAGGGCTCTGGTGGGCCCCTGAACACGCTGTTGTGGTGTGGTTTAAGTCAAAGGCAACAGAGGAACACCACAGGTTCCGCTAAGCCTCGGTGACGAGGCACAGTCAGTGGTACAATGTGCTTTCTCTTCAGTGTTAACATGTAACATATGACACAATTCTTCCCTTCCCTGAGACGGAAACCTGCAAAGGGAGCGGACTTGTTCTGAGAAAGAGTGCGGGAAAGTTCAAATGTAACCTGTTATTAGGCTCTTTATTGATGAAGGGATTCAAGCAGGGGTGAACTGCGACGTCCTGTTGTTAAAGGGGGCGGTGGGAGGAGGACACAGGCTGCAAGACGGCCTTGCGATGACCCAATCAGCTGTCAGAGCTGCAAAATAACCCAAAGAAATGAAACCACGGTGAGGCTTCAGAGGACCTAGAGATGCAGAAACGTTCATTTATCTTCCCTGGGATGGAGATGTTCTCTGCTGGTCCTTTTATTCAGTCGCACCGCCCCGGCTGTCAGCGGCTGCCTTCTCAAGGGTGAAATGGTTTTTGTAACATAGCCGCAGACAGCCAGTGACATGATTAGTGCCCGCGCTGCCCATGCATGCACGCGTTCATTGCATGGGGCGCGCCCTCACGAAGACAGGTCCAGGTCACGTCTGGACAACACCGGAAAAAACCTCTTCACCGACAACTCGCTAAGCCAGCAGCATAATTGGGAAATCCGTTGTTTCCCTTGCTGCTTAAACAATCTTCCACTCACACACGGACACCTTCCGCACAGCTTGTTCTGCTTAGAATGTAAGTAAGGACTGCAAGTCACTCTAAAGACTAAGTAGTTATTGTCAAAGACCTGAGCTGAAGGCGTGATTCAGGCTGGAACACAAAAGCTATGTGGGTGTAGGATTCTTCTTCAGCCTAGCGCACATCGTACATCGTGTTTTTCATGGACTTAATGTTTGCGGCAGTGGCGGCAAACATCACCGGTTGTTAAGGTGTTATGTTTGCAGTGCTGGAGACCTCGGAACAATCAATTCTTAATCAACTCCAGTACAGCGCTTGGATGTCCTCCACTTAGGTTGCTCAGGTTTTTCTCCAAGCCATCCTTGGCGGCTGCTAGGCGAGGCTAATTGGAGCATTTGAAATTGACCGTGGTTGTAAGTGTGTGACCCCGTGGTGACCTCGATGGCTATGAATAACAAATTATTCGGAACTGGTTCACTCTGTCTGTCCTGTTGACAGAAGCACAGGTGGAGAAAGGAGAAAAGCGGGACGAAAGCAATACATAAACAATGGTAGAAAGAATGGTAGAAGAGAGAAGGAAAGAGAGAAGGGTTGAAAGAAATAAGGAATAATAGAATGAAAGAAGGAGAGGTATGTCGAAAAAATAATGGTTGAAAAATAATGATAAAGAGACAGAAATGAATACAATTTTTAAAAATAGTACAGAAAGAATGGTAGAAACAAATAAAGAAAGGCCGAAAGGAAGAAAGAAAGAAGGAAAGAGAATGAAATAATGAAAGAGCAATGATCTCCTTCGTGGTGAAAGTTGTGCAGATGTGACTTGGGGAACAGTTTGAAAGGGAATCTTAAATGAGATCCCACCAATAAAGTGCGATGCAGTCACCAGATAGGGCCAGTGGAGAACACAATAGAACATTTATATGGCACCTCTGCCCACTACATTTTAAATTTAATTTAACTGAATCCGAAAAATTGACAAACACAAAACATATAGGAAAGTTCCGTTATCACACAGCTTAATCAACCAACGCCAAAAATAAATAGGCAATTAACATCCGCTATTGAGCAGTCGCAATGAAAAAAGAAATGCATCCATTTTCTAAATAATAGATGATCACCACTCTCACATCTTTCTAGTTTAGCCCATCCCATAAGCTAATTTAGATTCTGAAAATGTAGATTGAAAGTGGGCACCATCTGGAAATCGAAGTAAAATACTTCAATCCGATCGTGTTTTGTTTCGCCCATCTGTTTTATTGCACCTCATTTGAGTGAACACAACAATAAGCCAAGTGAAAAAAACGAAAATCATGCTTCCAAATAGATAGCACAGTGTTTGTTTCGCCCCACTAAGGTCACATGCTGGCCTTCCGGGAACAGCACAGAGCAGACAATAACGCTGAGACTAACTAACCCTAACCCTAACCCTAACCCTGTCTTTCTGAATTAGATGAAACTCTATTCCCTCCACAGTTGGAGCATCCAAGGTGACTTGGAACCCCCGTTCACAGAGGCAGACCACAGAACGAACCCACCATGACCGGGTTGTGTGCGTGTATGCGTGTTAATCGTCTTTCAAACTCAGCATGCTAGTCTTGCATTGCAAGACAAATTGCAAAGTGCAATTAGTCTGGACACTCTTTGTTCCCTTTCGATTTTCCAAGGGGCGTCACCAAGGGGAGTAGACCAAAATGCCTCTGAACGCGATTGGACAGGCTTACTACCAATCATTGCAGCACTGAACGATGACAAAGAGACATCTTTCTACTCAACAAAGGCTTTAAGTGCAGTCGTTTTACATCAATGGCAGTCGGCTTTGTTGTTTTTGGAAAAGCCCCCACAGCGCTACTCTGCATCGTCATCATATTTATCACAACTCTTATTGGATAAACGGTTGGTCGGCCTATTTTCCTACCTAGCAGAAGTATTTTTCAATGGGAGGGGAGCCGGACCTTATTCAGAGAGCAGATGAAACATGAGCTTGAGAGGATGGAGGATCACTACCATGTCCTCTTGTCCACCACATCCGATGGGGATACAGATTATCATGAACCAAGGTTGTGATGTTGTGTGTATTCCCTAAAAATACACCTTTCCCATTGTTCCATGAGGAGGAACACGCTAGACACGGGTTGAGGGGATGATGGATGAACACTTCTATGAGAAATTGCACACACACACACACACACACACACACACACACACACACACACACACACACACAGACACACCGACACACACACACCGACACACACACACACACACACACACACACACACACACACACACACACACACACACACACACACACACACACACACACACACACACACACACACACACACACACACCAACAGACTGAATCAATTATCTGTATTCCCAATGCATGGGGGGGTCAACATGTGATGGGCGGGGGAGGGTGCACCTGGGTTGCAGGCCACAGAGTCCGCCGCTAACTGACAGGAGAAAGGCTGGAATGGCTTTTGGTTTTTGGTAATGGTCACTTCTTTTTTTGTTAGAGTGCTAAAATAAAAAACGTATCGAACATTTCAGACAGCTGGCTGCACCGTCTACATCATGAAATGGTCTCTTTAGAAGCCCCTGTTGTATCTTTAACAAATAAGGTATCGATTGCATGATCACAAATCTGTCCAAAATGCGGAACACGAAAAGTATCAACTCATACAAACAAACACATCAAAAGAAAATCATGTTTGAAGAAAAAGTGGTTTTCCTCTCTGCAATGGTAAATTGAAGGTCAATAGTCTTAGGGCTGCTCTAGCAGCAGACCTAAGCTTCTTTCAGGATGAACATTTGGAAGATTGTATTTTCTCCCTGGAGTTATTCCGTGGAGAAATAGAGTTGTGCAATAATTGTGGATTCATGCCAAGCTATGACTCTACCACAGGGCTTGAGTAAAAGAGAAAAATTGGCGAACTTGCATGCGCAGGTGTACACACACACACGCACACACACACATACACATACTCGCACACACACACACACACACAAAGCAGGAGAAAGAGGTGAAGCGAACGCAGGGATGTCTGGATGGATTTCTCTCTGGGAATGTTTTTGGTGTGTGTATTTTTGTTTGCCCTATCTTTTCATAAGTATGTGTGTGTGTGTGTGTGTGTGTGTGTGTGTGTGTGTGTGTGTGTGTGTGTGTGTGTGTGTGTGTGTGTGTGTGTGTGTGTGTGTGTGTGTGTGTGTGTGTGTGTGTGTGTGTGCATGCAGGTATCTGCGTGAGTGGGTGAGTGCATGCGTGTTAAGGTCCAAGTTATGCATTGCTGTTCGTGTTTCACAAAAAGGTCCAAAATGTTCCAAATACCTAAAAGAGAACATTGAAAAAAATAAATAATAATAATAACAATCATGGCTAGGAATACAAAGAGGATGTTTAGTTAATGAAACTTGTAATCTGGTGAAACATTACGCTAATGAAAGCCGTTCTGTCCTGAATACCTTTGTTTTGACGCAGTGCAACACATGGCTGCCACTGCCTCCATCAGTGTAGGCCTGGCAGCCAGCCTTCATGCAAGCCAATGGTGCAATGTCTGATCTGATCTACAGAGAGCTTGCTGATTGGCCATGGGCTGTAGGGGATAGAGCAATGCCTGCTGGGATCTCAGAGGTGCGAACAGGATTGTGTGAGATTGCGTGTGAAAGTGTGTATGTATTTGGTTTTCCATGGCCTGCTGGTATGTTATATTTTGTCATTTTCACTAAACCTAACCCTCTAAATTATTATTATTGATGCATTGTTTCAGATTTTCTATTACATTGCGACATCCCCAATGCAACGACCAGAATTTTTTATTTTCTTATCTTCACATATGTTCAGGCATGATATTTAGACACTAAATATCCACAAAATATATGAAATACACCATGGAGTTGAAATGTTTCTCTGGTCAACTGGGTTTTATTTCCTCAAAGTCAAAAAATATTCCTCAAATAGAATTTAATGGTCGACCTCAACATTAGTTCTCTCCGGCTTGTTTGAATGTGTGTCTTTGTTTTGGTACAACAATGGAAGTCTATTACATAAATGGTAAGCACACTTACTGTTTACTGCGGAATTGTTTGTCTCCTACTCACCTCAAGGCTCGCTGGGAGAAAAAATCTTTCAGCGGTTTATCCGCAACATTGCCAATGACCAAGCGATGATGATGCTGAACTCGACATCACTGACAGACTTCACCACTCACAGGAGAAGCCTCCTTTAACATTGCAATAAACAGTCAATCGATAAGCATTGTGTTTTTTTGTAATCGGCCGATGACAAGTCTTCAATTGCCATTAAACTCTCCTCCTCGGTGTAATATTGAGATCAGCCTGCAACGTCTGCGTGTTCATGGTTGAGATAACCATACATCATCTGCATGTGTTCAGCCTGTATCAAGTTCAAACCAGTTTGCACGAATCGCCTATTAAATGCTCTATTTACCTGTTTGATTTGAATGAATGATTTTTATTTCATCATCATTAATATCGATTTATTTTGCTTGCATTATGATGAAGTGTCGATGACGTCGGTCCCACATAGCGGGCGGGCAGAAGACCTTGGTTCATAGAAGCCTATTAGCAAAATTCTTCATCTAAATCAACCCCAGGCCAAAGTTAATCTGAAGTATTTCATTCTAATTGGCCCAGGCTTTGGACAAAGCCCCCCGCCTGGCTCTGGCTGCAGCTGCCACCTGTGTGTGAGGAGCGCGTGTGCATGAGGCACAGAGGAGTTCCCAGTCTGCGAAGCTGGCAGTCACTCTTAAACACACAGTGGGCCGACGGGCTCCAAGTATCAACAAAGGAGCTTTCAGAGGGCTGAACATGGGTTGATTTCAGATTTTGTTCCACCTCTAAATATCTCACCCCCTTTATTTTTTAATCGATCCTCTCCTCCTCCCCGGGGGTCGGGAGGAGGAGAGGATGGTGGCGGAGTGGGGTTTCCTCTGATGGGCCTCAGACACACAGGGGCTCGTTCTGTGTACCGGGAGACCAGCTGCAGGCGAGCCCCGGCCGACACCGGACACCCATCTCCCCGTGGGCTGTCCAGGATCCCAAAGTCAAACACGCTCCTTTTTAGCCTCCCTTCAATGCTAATAAAACACAACGCAAAGCCCCTGGAAATATATAGACCAGAGCTCTCTGAACGAGCTCCACGTGCGCACAATTTCCTCTGCGTCTGCGAGGTGTCCGTCTACATAAGTGGGTTTGAGTGCACTTGAGTGCTTAGGCTTGTCCACATGCATGCGGTGGACTCATCCACATAATACGGCCCAATGCCGCCGAGAGCCTGCAGTAAAGACTTTCACCCTTTCCTGGCTGTGCGCTGTGCGGGGACCCCCCCTTAAGCCCTTGGTCCAAAGCCAGGGAACAGGTACAAACGATAAATCACATTTTGAATCGGGTCCAGGACCAGGAATCACACCGCACCTCCCCTCGTCCCCTCCATAAAACAGCACTACGTCCAAAAGCCCACACCCCCTCCGGCTACCACTGCCAGGCCCATCAGCCCACTGATACAACTGCCAGCACAATACACACACACACACACACGCACGCTCACACGCACACACGCACACACACACACACACACACACACACACACACACACACACACACACACACACACACACACACACACACACACACACACACACACACACACACACACACACACACACACACAGTCTCTTTCGCTCTCTCCCACACCTGCATAAAAAACAATTCTCGAAAACAATTGGTCTCACAGACACACACAAACAAGCTAGTAGCCACCCAGAAAACATTGTAGTTCAAAAGCAAACATAAAAACACAAGGACGGAGCAGAACTATATATCCCATGGTTCATCGGTTGGTGAAATCGGGATAAACAAAAAAATGGAAAACACGAAAAACACAAAATGACCAAAAGTTTATGTGGGCAAATTCCAATACCAAGGGTATTGCTATTGTTCATTGACGACGGTCCTATGACTGGACTATGATGGACAGCTTGGAGCCCATTGTTTACACGGTAACACACTGTGGTGTGCACCACCAGGTACATTGTCAACAAACCTAACTGCTGGCCTTGTGGTCGGCCCCTAGGTTGCCAAGGTGAAGTTGAAACCAATATTTCAAAACGATGTTTTTGCAGAACTTAGTTACCTCGACTGCAGTATATATTGACAACGAAAGATATGTTTGAAGGCAGGGAGGAGGAAGACAAGGTGGAAACCGGGGGGGCAAAGAATGGTGTATTTTCTTCTAGACAGCTGGGGTTTCACTTTCAATTTACGAGGCGCCCAATAGCATACTCACAAACCTGAAGGAAGAAAGACAACGGTAAGCCTCTAAACTCATTATTTTCAGATACCTTACTGCTGGCGGCCCCCATTGCTATTATTGCTAACCTGTTTCCCCCTGTGTCTCTCTAGGTCTCTCTATCGTTCTCTCTATAATTTATAAATACGCAGCTTGCTTGGTATGTTTATGATGCCAACGTATCATGGCGCATCCCTGAGAGATAGATTTAAGTGCCGTTTTCACGTCGCAAAAAAGGACTAAACTGAGAACTTGTGATGTCATGCACATTGCAGCTTAATTGGCAACAGCAAATATATTTGCGCAACCGTGCTCCAAATATGCAAATACAGATTCAATTATTTTTGCACGATTACCTCGTGAGGGAAAGGGATCAAGATTGAAAATATGCAATGTCAAAGCGGGGGCGTTGCCAAGTTAAATATTCATATACCGACATCCATCAAATTTCCTAAGGAGGTAAACATGCAGTCATCTCAGTTTTAGTTAGGGAAATGTTAGGTAGGATTGCAGACGTGATGAGATATGTTCCTCGCGCGTAGATCCTGGTCATGTGCGATGTGCTTATGGAGCTTTGGGCATCGTCGTCAGCAGTTTTATTTATGTTCTCAAAGGACAGGTCCTTCTTGTACATTGACATTAACAGATCCAAAACGCTGTTGGATACCATGTTCTGACCTGAGTAAGGATGAACAAAATTACTTCTACTGCCATAACGATGGCTGACGCACGCACACACACGCAATTTGAATTCAAATAAAAAATACGGTATTAATAAGGGTTTTTATATTAGGCACCGTCATTATCACATAATTAGACAATATCATTTCCATCTTTAAATTTGAATACAGCCAGGCAGAGCGAAAAAACCCGGCCCTGAAGCCTTTAAGTACAGGTTCAGGTACTGCACTTCTCCTATCACATAAACAGAGCCATTTTCTTTTCAATTGTTGCTGGCAACCATTGTCCTCATTATTTTGATGCAGGGGGGAGGGGCAGCCTCAGCAGAAACCTTACAAACAGGGTGCTGGTTCCACACCTTAAGGATAAATGATTGTGGTGGGCTTTTTGCCCACAACTCATCGCTTATTACAGCTTTACGGATAAACTGGCAGCAGAGATATGTGTGCAGACTGACCTCGGCGATTGATGACATATATGCAGGTCTGAGCCCTTTGTAAGCCTGACATGTATGTGTGTCAATCCTGGCGATCACAGTGGTAAACACATGTGGGTGTGAAACACACCTAGCCTGCGTGCAGACAGTAGACACATGTAGCAGTGGAGGAGGAGGCCTTTGTCTTGTAAAAGGATTGTTGTTGTCCACAGTACTACCTCGTATAAGCCTGACTGCTGGCAGCCCTGGCACCACTCAGGGTGAAAGGTTAGCTCTGATCTGCTCTAATCCCAGCATTAGTGAAGACCTCCACCAGCAACACTAAACCCATCTGTCTGTCTGCTGGAGGCAGAACCAGGGGATGATAATACCAAAAAAGAAATTACACTCAATTCCTCCCGTCTTCACACTGCCCAGATACACACACACACACACACACACACACACACACACACACACACACACACGCACACACCAAACTCACACACACACACACACACACACACACACACACACACACACACACGTGTACACATACACACGCGCACACACACACACACGATCAAATCCTGTCCCATTTGGAGATTAAAACCATGGGAGACCTATAGCTTAACAATGTAATCTGTTATCCTTTGTTTTAAAGCATCCATGCATCATAAATCACAACCATGTCCTCATCCACTTTATGAGGGTATTTTATGTCAGGGACACCAAAGAGATAGAACATGTTATCCCATTTTTCCCTGCTGGAAGATAACATTAAGACGCCACAGTTACAGGGATGATACAGACATGACTATCAAAGCTGTGACTTGCTTGAGTATAACTTCAAAATTAGACATTCACATTATCTTAGGGGCCTTAGTGAGGTGGGGGTAAGGAACCAGCCGTCTGCACTCATAAACTGGACTATAGTGAACAATAGAGGGAGAGAGCAGCAGAGAGACTGGAGCGAGGGGAGCCACGGTGAAGGCCTGAACACAAGATGTGCTGAAGGGCTTTTATGAGTTACAGGTGTGTGGTAACAAGACACAGAAGGCTGAGGCCACAGAGTGATGGGAGGACTGCATGGATGGAGGTAGCCATGCAAAGATGAATTAATTGACCTTTGGATGGAGACATGGACAGGGCGATGGATGGAGGGATGCATGGATGGTTGATGGACAGATGATACATGGATGTATGAAAATGGTATTGTGCTGTTGCGGACTGTTGTTCATTGTTCATCTTCAGTGATGCACATAAGGCTGCATGCTTGCACAAAATAGAGACGGACAGACAGAATCTGCACACACGCACATTAAAAATACAGGATTTTAAAAATGCATGTTGTATACGCACATAAATATGCCTACACTAAATACTGAATATTAAACATTCATGGCGTACACAGACATACAAATATGCATGCATATATACATACAGAAGCAGATACACACCAACTAAGACGCACAGACGCACAAACACAGGCACGCAGGCAGGCACACACACACACACACACACACACACACACACACACACACACACACACACACACACACACACACACACACACACACACACACACACACACACACACACACACACACACACACACACACACACACAGTGAATCAATTACCCTTTCACCAAATACCTGAACCCATCAAAAGCTTGTCATAAAAAAAGACATCTGTACCTCCATCCTGAAAGACCCACCGTCTCAGAAATCAGACTGATCATTTAAACATGCCATTCCTTTTATAAATCCTTCTCAGGATGTTTGAGAGTGCGAGGAGAGAAAACACTTGCTTTAAGATTACACTTGAGGCTGTTAACAGCCTTAATGAATTTAGGCTCCAAGGCAACACTGTTCAAATGATTTGATCAGTATTAATATATACAACAAAACAGATTTCCCCTCTCCCCTCTACCAGAAGACCATCTTATTGAAATACTTAGGGAAGGGAAAACAAGGAACTAGAGGAGAAAAAAAATGCAATACTTAATAGGAGAGTCAATTAGCTGCTATGCCCGAACTGAATATCTGAAATGAAGCCCAGGGACGTTAGCGCCAAGGTTGTCATTTTCTCTGTAACTGTCCAGGGTCTCTATCGTTATCTCATCAGGTTTGAAGGTAACTTAACAACTCTTTTTTAATCAAAACAATGTGCATCAGTCACGATGACTCTGGCTATTCAGGCTGGAGGCACATATGTTAAAAGAGTTACGGCTAAATATATGTCTGCATGCTAGTTATACCTCCTTGATTCGGGCCGGGAAATAAAGACAAATGGATCATCATCATGATCATGAGGGCTTTTATGCGTATATGATATTCTTCATATAAAATGAATGTTTATGAATTAAAAATGCATTGTGAAACTATCGGACTGAGGGTCATAATAATGAAGTATATGATAATGTATGGTATTGTTTCACACCATAGCTATTTTCTGTCCCTCCTGACGTTTGGATCTTCATGTTTTTATTACTTCTAAAGTCTGCATATTTGGGAAAGTCTACTATAATATTATATTTTAATTCATGAATTTAAATTGTATTCCTAAAGTGAAGTGTTTAATCCATAAGAGCTCACCACCTCTAGAAACAAGCAGGTGGTCTGCTTGTTCCTACACTTTTAAATAATTCAAAGTGTATTCCCCTCACTTAAACAGGAGCTAACTCTGCAAGTAAACGGAAGCGGCTAATGGAGAGCAAGCGCTAACCCAGTGAATTCCACTCCTTCATGCAAAACCAAGTATTTGGAATTGAATGACTCGTCTGAGCTGGGAAAGAAAGGCAAACAGCAATTTACGGATATCTCGGTGTATCCCTATCATGGTGTCGCTTGGTTGGTAAGTCTGTATGTCACTCCCATGACTGGGGTTCAACTGTTATTAGATGTTGAAAAAGTCAAGTAGCTTGATGTCCTTTATAGAGATATAGTCCGGAGACATAGGGTTTCTTGAATATCTAAAGCTGGTATTATCTAACCAAAGAATTACCGGCTGAAACATACTTCCTGATTGGTGCCGAGGTCGGCAAAGAACCAAAACCCATTGTTGCTTTATTTTATTGGGCTGTGAGCACAGAAATAAGCCTATCTGGTTGAAGAATACTTTGTTTCCATTCAATGATTATTTTTGGATGAACTGAACTATTGGGAATGGTGGAGTGTGTGTTTGCTTGCTACAATGTCATTAGGTTAGAAAATACAAAGAATTGCCAGATTTAAATTCATTGTCTGGATAAACCATGTGCACGTTCCGTCTTCTATCCAAATACAAATACAGACACAGAGACGGATCCTCTGGTTGGTTGAACCGATACCGATACAGATAAGGGCGTCTCGGGACACCTGTGGTGCCCGTGTTCTCATCCCAACAGGGGGGAGTGCGGCTGTTCTGCAGCGGTTACATCAGTCACACCCAGTGGGGCTCCAAAGGGAGGGAGGGGCTCGCCAAGAGTGATGTCTGGAGACATAAGCTGGATGCAGATGTTGGGAGGGTCGTCGGCACATGTGCACTAGTGCCAGAGGTTGAAGTCCCGCCGCTTAACATCCATGGGAGTGGCCTGACAGGCTTTGGAGAAGTTCGCGTGCGGATCATACAGGTCATGTATGGCTCATCATCGTCGTCAATGTAAGCGAATGGTCTAGTGAAGCCGATGAACGATCACTCAAAGGTCTGATGGAGAGGAGTTTGATGGGGTCTGGGGAAACTAGGCAGGCTCGAGCACTCCTCGGCTACAGGATCACTCCACAGTCACCCAGTGGGGGATCTAGTGATGGGATGAAGTCGAGGTCAACTCTGGATCTCCTGCATCCTGATTTACGGTGGAGGAGACTCAACAGCTCCGAAAACAGATTCATGTCCTACGTAAGAAAGACAGAGGTTACGTGAAGGGTGATTTGATCTTGACCGAGATCTTCAGCATTGATCCCGGTGACTTGTCCGGTATCATGTACACTTTTGCTTTATTGCTCGACAATCAGACGGCACATGTTTCATAATTTGGCAGGCAAATTCCACATCCATCTGTAAAAGAGCCTGAGAATCTGGCAGATCCTGTCCCCGGTCCTCTAGTATCTCCGTCTATATGTGTTGAACACTTTGATCCAACAAAATGTTCTTCGCCAAATCCAACCCAGCCACCATCTGAGGGAGATGCCTGTAAGAATTGAGATGATCTCAGAAAGAAAGGAAAACAGACATTGAGTGGTAGTGCTTATCAGAGTTGCTTTTTACTTTGATAAATAGTGAATTTGTAAGGAAATATGACCATTAGGTTAAGTTAACCAATGCTTAAAGTATGATGCTGCCTTTGTCCTACTGTTATATATTTATGAGCTGTGATTATCAGAGAGGAAGAGAGCTTGCAGAGTGCTCCACCACTAGCAAAATACTTTTTTTTGCTGATTGCATTCAGATCAACAGTGTGCTTGAGTGCTAGCTATCAGTATTGTTTGTTTCTGAAACAAGAAAAGTATTTTCTCGGTAAAGCATCGGAACAGGTTAAATGAAAACTAGCCAAACATCCCCACGTGGTAACTCTCATTTCTTTTTCAATTTTCAAGGGGCGTTTTGAACAGGAGCAGACCAGAATGATTCAATTGGGTAGACCAACAACCAATAAGAACCAAGAAAAACTTGTGACACATGAGCAGCAGTCATCTTGGGAACTCCTCATATCCAACCCACCCCATAGCAGGGTTGGATAGGCCAGGCCTTTGCCAGGTCTGCTGGAAATCTGTCTGAACAGCAAGAGGAGCAGACATGTATGCCAGAGCAAATCAAACACGACATTGTAGATTCCCTAACCAGAGAATAGTTTCAAGTTTGTATTAGTAATATGCACAATGAACGCGGAAGTCATTGAAGGCAACCTACAACGGGTCAACATACAATATTGATAACAAATGATCACATAACCAAAGACTTTCTAAATGAAATATAAAGCTAACCAAATAATTATAAAGGATCATTTTAAAGCCCCAACCATTAAAGCCCAGCCCCTTGATAGAATATCAGTGAGTCCAACCCTTCTGCCACATAATGCCCTTTGCCAATCCATTTCGTCACATAACAGGGCCTGTCGCGAGCACGTCACCTGTCCATTACTAAAAGGGTCTAAAAGGATGGGAGATAAACAAGGGTAGAATAGACTCCTCTATCCGTCCGATTATAGCCCCATTGGTTTCGAGGCTCTCGGCTCGTTTGAAGTTGTTATGACAGGAAACCAAACGTAGCATTAGGCCCCTAATAGTGTTAGATGTCTGGGGAACAGAACATGGAGAGAAATGCAATAATTGCCTTGTAAACAGGAATGTCATGGGAGTCGAGTTGATCTTTATCAAAAGATTCAGGCCCATCTCCCCGCTCTGTAATTCTTTACAATGCTTAATTCATCTCGTTCTGCTTCAGATCTCTGAGCTTCTCCGAATTACTCTTGACTAAAAGGATAAATGATAAAAATTTTGTATAAATACGTCTTCTTTTAATCAAGCAAATTACCAATATTTAGTATGGCACTGAAAAGTGCCATACGACTAGACATCATCTTGTCGCTTTCAGTTGTACTGCACAATAATTCTGTATTGCAAACGGTGCAATACAAATCCAGATAATGTCAAATCAGTCCAAGGTTTGCGACGTGCTATGGTGAACGACTGACACTGGACTAAGGGGAGCGGGTAAGGGAAAGGGATGAGGGTTCTATGTCTCCGTGTGCACAGGTCATTATTGCAGTGTTGAGGGACCATGTCGTCAGAGAGGTTTGAAGTAAGCCGTAAAGAGAGTAGGGGGGGCTGAGGCGGCTCAAGCATGTGGGTGGTCACACAGGGGTGAAAGGGTCGTCTCCAACAAACCTGTAGCCGCTCGACCTAAGTGTGGCCTCGCTTGGCTCAATCAACACACGAGGCATGCACAAGCACCCATGTGGATACAGGCATACACATGCACACACACACACACACCCGCGCACGTGGACACACACGCGCACACATGCGGGCATGCCTGTTTGGATACACACACAGGCACACATAACTGCTATCTCCGCCTACTTAGTCGATCTTGTGAACACCAAACACACACTGCGTGTTTATCTCTCCTTCACATTTCTCCTGTTATCTGACCTTCTCCGTGACATTGTCTATATGTGTTTGTGTGTGTGTGTGTGTGTGTGTGTGTGTGTGTGTGTGTGTGTGTGTGTGTGTGTGTGTGTGTGTGTGTGTGTGTGTGTGTGTGTGTGTTTGTGTGTGTCTTTATGTCTTTCTTCCCAGCTTGTTCTCAGGTTCTGGCTCTGACTATTTGATCTAAGATCAGGGCTGGTGTAATGCCTTCCTTGGTACAGACAGATGATACACTGTACCCTTTCGGCCTTTCTTAGAACGGCCCAAGATCCATAATCAATACCTACCAAACACACACACCCACACACACACACAGGCACGTACACACACACACAAACACACACAAATAGACACCGAAAGACACACAAACAGACACAGACACCGACACAACGACACCGACACCGACAAACCAACACACACACACACACACACAAACACAGGTGCATGCAGACAAATTGCTTGGATAAGCAAATGCCCAGACACACACACACACACACACACACACACACACACACACACACACACACACACACACACACACACACACACACACACACACACACACACACACACACACACACACACACACACACACACACCGAGCTGTGCACGTGCAGGGAAGCATCAAAGCCGATCTGATCTGGCTGGAATGTCAGCAACAGGACCTGGACCAGCCCAGCCCAGCAGTAGGGCACATGCCTGGGATGGTTCCCAGTGTGACGGGGGCCGCGGGGCTGGGACATGACATAGCCTCCGGAATGGTTCTCAGTATATGCTCCATTCTACCTCCGGTCAATCTGGCAGAGGGATAGACAGGCCGGCTTGATGCAAAAAATACCTAAAAAAACAGGTTGAAGAGACAATGAGGAAGTGTCTGAGGGTGTTTGGCTGTTCATGTGTGGGCGGATGCCTGGGGTGATGGGTGTGTGCGTATGCGTGTGTGCGTGTGTGTGTGTGTGAGTCAGTCTGCGGTGGATGTTAGTTAATTGCATGTTATTCAGTCTTTTATCACTGCCAGAAGTATAAATAAATAATAATCCGGTGCCCGTAAACAGTGTGTTGGATTTTTCCCGCTTGACTTGGATACAGATGTGGCTTGTGAAAGGAACAGGGTCCTGCTGGGTTGTTTGTTTCCATCCAAAGGGTATTGGGTATGTTTTGTGTTATTGAAGGAATGCATTCATTTGAATCTTTGATGACTGCACTATTTAAATGCTCACATTGTGAGTGCACCACTAAGGTTCTTTGTGCGGCCGATGAGCGATCACAGGTTCTATTTGTGTGTTTATCGTATAGCGTTATTTATTTATTTACATATTCTTAACAAAATTTTATATTATGTATTAAATGAGGAGGTGAGAAAGTATCATGAGTTGGCAGCTGTTTTTTTATTGGCAGGTGTGATTAAGCCTGGGTTTCGCTCTTTCAAAATGATGGAACTGTCACGATATCCACAGGAATCCTGGTGGTAAGTGAAAGTGACAAACAAAATTGAGAAAAATATTTACAAAGTTACTCTCAAGATTGACTTCCACACCTCTGGACGTTTTGGAAGAGCTTCCACGGCTGTAACCACGACAACTCAAACACCATACTCTACTTTAACCTCAATGAGAGCAGGTTAATTACCTTTATAACTAATATAAATCGGAATATCTAACCCTAACGGCTCAGTCCCACCAAACGCCTGGCCTGGAGTGTGGCACTCACTATCCACTCTCTTTGTATTGGATTATCTACCTTCATAACTAATATGAACCTCGATATCTAACCATAGCCCGAACCTAATTTCCCTACAAATAAAAAAAAAGGAACAATCAACAGATTCAACCCCAATATCCAGGCTACCTTTATCAGATCAGCATTTACACAGAGAGGAACAGAGTGAGCGTGAGAGAGATACGCTATACACTTTTAAGATAAGTTATATGTTGATATTTTTGTTAACCGCCCACTGCCGAAAGGTCATATACATTTTGTGTGATAATCGACTTGTAACAGTTTCAACAAGCGTAACCATAGCAATTTGTGCAAACAGTACTAACAAGGAACCAAAAATAGATCAGGCAATAATGTATGTGTTTATGCGTTAACCCACCTTCATCTGTTAGAGACAATGGAATAGCTCCTCCATCACGGTGGGCAACATGATCGGACCACCTCCAATTATTTAGAACGGTTATTGGCCGATAATGATAGGTGGCTGATCAGAGAACCCTTAATTTAGATTTATTGTCACCTTTTTAGCAAGCACATATGGTGCAGCTGTTAAGCCCTTGGAAACCATGATGTATGGCATGCTGCCATTTCTAGAAACAGCCATAAACCTTCACATTTCCCCCAAAATGGAATCACTGTACCTTATCAAAATGAATAAAAGTTTCTGTTAATATCACCAAATTGAATTTACTTCATAAAAGAAACACGGTTGAAATAGCTGTATTTTTCCAAAATAAATTATATGACTGGCATTTGAAGCACAATCAAAGCGATCATAAATTAACCAAAGATATGCTTAACTAACTTCTTGTATGCTGAAAAGGCATTTCCAATACTTTTCAGATGACTAAACCCATGTCCCATTGAACTTCAGCGAGCTGGCAATAATACGCTACACTGCTATTCAAGATAATACACGATACCATGCTACAGCTTAAATTACAAATAAATCTTTTGAGACCACAGCAAATTGAATTAATCCACTATTACATTCCAGACTTTGGCGCCACAGTGCTGAGGAGACTTTTTGGGTCTGAGTTTTCAACTACTGAAGTGATGTCATATTTAGAGCAGTAGCAATGCGGGGAAAGCACTGTGGATAATCCGATTCCCAAATCAATTGTTCACCCCCGTCTACCTAGCCTCCCACCAATCCTTTAACTAATGCACAAATAGGCATCGCATCAAGCCTCGTTCCACGGAGGTCTCTTCTGCCCACACAGGAGGCACACTGCGTCCAGTCGATGGCTGGAAGGTGGGGTTGGGGGAGACGAGGTACTGTGGTCCAACAGTGATTCTCCGGTCTGGGGCACCTGAGGGGCTTCCCACCAGCACCTGAGGGGCTTCCAACCAGCACCTGAGGGGCTTCCAACCAGCACCTGAGGGGCTTCCAACCAGCACCTGAGGGGCTTCCAACCAGCACCTGAGGGGCTTTCCACCAGCACCTGAGGGGCTTCCCACCAGCACCTCATACGAAGCCATCAGCCCTGCACTCAAGCACAACTGGGCTGTAATTAAAGAGAGAGAGAGAAGGAGGGAGAGAATAGAAGGAGGAATTACCTGAAAGATAGAGAGCGGTGAGCGAAATACCTGTGTTTGTGTGTGTGTGTGTGTGTGTGTGTGTGTGTGTGTGTGTGTGTGTGTGTGTGTGTGTGTGTGTGTGTGTGTGTGTGTGTGTGTGTGTGTGTGTGTGTGTGTGTGTGTGTGTGTAAAAAGGAAGGAGTGAAGGACAGAGAGTGAGAGAGAGAGTAGGGCTCTTCAGTTACCCTGAAATCAAATTGAAGTGCACACTTGTTTGGAAGACATCTGTCGCCAGACACAGCTCATGTGAAGGAACGATATGATTATCATAATCATGATGACATGATCATGCCTAGCCCGGTGATTGGTATTCCAGTCAATACCACACACAATAATGCACAATAACAAATACACATCCATGCAGATATAATGAGGCGGTACTTGTGGGGACCATGTTGGAGATAGAGAAAGCAATTTCATGTCAAAGTCAGGCATTCAGGGACACAAATTGAATTCTTTGCCCTTTGCAAACCAAAGATTCCTCCTTGTATGCCTCACTATATCTGTCCAAACAGGGACAGTGTTCGCACTGTGACCTACAAAAATAAATAGTGTCTGAAAAGCTGTGTGTGTTGGTCTATGTGTGTGTGTGTATCTGTGGACGCACGTGCACGTGTGTATATATGTGTGTACCCGCATGTGTGCGTGTGTGTGCTTGTGTACGTGCGTGTGTGCATTCAAGTGTGCACGTGTGTATGCATGTGTACCTGCATGTATATGTGTAATAGTTTATGGAGAGGGATCATTTTCACACCTGAATTTGGAGGATTTGGTTCGTTTCAGGCTGTTGCACTTTTATTTGGTTGGGTTAGCATTCACAGAGGTCTTTGTCAAGTGAACGGTTAGCCAATGTAAACATATGTCACGTTGTCGTTCTTCTATTGGCCAGGAAATCCATGGGGAAAACTCAGAACGCCTTGTACAACAATAACGGAGCAACAACTTTGTGTGGTCTTGGGTTTTGTTCATTTCACTATGGTGTAAGTACAAACTATTTGCACCACATCCAACCGTGACTTATTGTATCCAGGCTAATTATGTTTATTATTCCCAGTTTGTGGCAAAAGAGTAAATTCAACCCACAATGCATTGTACACTGGTTCACTTCTGTTAGTTGAGTCGGATCACGTTCACACCTAAAGCGAAGCGTACCAGAATTGACTTTGAAGCTGACCAAGATCCCGGTTTTCAAGCAGGCAAACAAACAAACAAACAGTACTATCGTTGGGAAACGATCAAAGGCTTGATGTAAACGGACCGAACAGCTAAATTGTGAAAGGCCAGGACACTCTCTCTCTCTCTCTCTCTCTCTCTCTCTCTCTCTCTCTCTCTCTCTCTCTCTCTCTCTCTCTCTCTCTCTCTCTCTCTCTCTCTCTCTCTCTCTCTCTCTCTCTCTCTCTCTCTCTCTCTCTCTCTCTCTCTCTCTCTCTCTGTATAATTCACTGTGCTGCTGCTACCACAGTGGGGTCGATCAATAGCCAATTAAACACAAGGTATCTGCGGCCTGCAGAGACCAGCAGGGCACCGGGTGCCAAAGGAATCAAGTATGCAAGAATCGATGCAATGGACAGGAAACATCAAGAAGAGACAGGGGTGAGAGGCTGAGGGCACACACGCACACACACATACACACACACACTCTCTCTCTCTCTCTCTCTGACACCCCGCTTCAGCATTTTTTCCCAGTTTTGATCAGCCTTAGGGAATGGGCCTACAAGGTGTGTGTGCCTTTGCGTTTGCGTGTGCTTGAACAAGCTTGATCCTATACAACAAGCATTCACGTCATGTCCTCCTCATTGACTACATGAGGAATCTGTGACGTCATTTGCTAATACCTTTAGGAGCACACATACCCTTATCAAACATGATCTTCATCAATCACCCCAGAACATCGATCCCTTTCCCGTTTTTCCGTCTCCGTAAACTCACTCACACGCAGACAGAGGGTCCTATCTTGCATCCGGCGCAATTGACTTAATCACTGGCGCATGTGTCGTTGCTAGTTTGCAACTGGCGTAGAGTGTTCTTTTCCCTCCTGCGCCACGCGTCGGTAAATTAGGGAATAATCTTGCGCCCCAAGGGGCGGTTCGGCGAAAGGAGGAGGCGTGTTCTGGCGCAAACGTTCCCTGGTGCTATATTGCAGTTTCAGAAACCACTTGTGCCACAAACCAGGAAATACCTGGTTCAAAGTCAGTGGCGCGTTGTTCAGATGCTATTTGAAGGGCGCATGCATAATGTTGCTTGTGCACCTCACACATTCTTGGTCAATTATTTGGGAAAGAACAGCTGATACAGCGGTAATAAGTTGTACTTTTAAATCAATGCATCTGCAAACACCGTACAGAAAACACATATTTTCTGGACACAGACATCGTGTACATGCCCATAACTTTTATGATTGATGAGTATTTGATCGTGAGAAAACATTGTTTTACCGCGAGTGAGTGTTAAAAAGAATGCACGCGTGTGTGCGTCCATCTGTTCTAAACACACGCAAACTTAACACGTAACGCATAATACAGTCCATGGCAATGTATATTAACTGACCGAGGGGCACACATGCATATTAGGAACACAAGTCTATAACAATAATGCATACAATACTGATATAAAACAATGTTTATAATGTATTGCGTATATCATTAAATAGAACCACAGTTACCGCATATCATATGTTATATCATATTTGTTTTCTTTGCCGAAATGTATTTGAGGACTCAGTATTTCTGAAGTTGTGGAAGAAAACCTTATTCCATGTGTGAATTAGGCCATATTATTTGTCCATAAACTGAGCCATTTGAAGTTTGAAATCCATGTGCATCTGTCTCATCGGAGACTGCAGACGCGCTGTCAAAACATCAACTCGTCAGATTCAAATGCGCTCATGGCTCTTAAAGGGGATGGGAGCTGGCACTCTCATTGGTTTATTGCACGTTACGCCCAAACCACACCTCCGGGTAATTAGACTACTTCAGACCAACCCTTTTTAGATTTGTGCCGGGCGCAAGAGTCATTTTTCACGCCGGTGAACTAGCGACATCGCCGTAGAACCGCCCACAAAGCTACTTGCGCTTGGCGCCTCTCACTTGCGTTTCAGACCGTTAAAAGTGTTTTACCGGGGACTATCGGACAGGGATCCAGTCCAGCGAATGCTCTCACAGCACAACGGTCGAGACACTAAATATTAACCTCCCCCCACACGCCTTCCACACCCCACACACCTCACCCTTCTCCCCCAAAGCCCCTGAAGGCTCCCCAGCCGCGGAACCGACACCCTACCGTGGGGGCCTCCTAAACAGCCCATCATTCACACGGAAAGCATAGCAGCGGCTATGCCCTGACTTCCCGTCTCCCTCTCCCTCTCTCCCTCTCCCACACATTCTACATACCTCTCTCTACCGACAGCCTCCGCCGCCACTAGCCGGCCCTCGGTGGGGGGCCGGGGCGATTCAGTGGCCCGCTTTGATCTCGAGGCCTAGGTTATCTGCCTGTCCCGGCTTATTTTAGCCCCTGATTTTCGCCGCGCTTCACTTTGAAGTCTACCGCTCGCCGGAGCGGCGCAGCAGACGCCGGTGGTGAGCGGAGGCCGAACCAGAGGGGCCGGCCACGCGCTCAGAGTGAAGGGGCTCTTCAGCGCCGCCGGGCTGTTATCCCGTAGCTCGGTGTTCCCCGCTGTGCTACAGCCGGGGGCCTAATAGACTCATGGTTCCAGGTGTAGGGGCAGCAGCAGCAGCAGCAGCCTGGAGAAGCTCTACAAGCTGGCTAAATTACTCACTTAATCTGAGGCAACTTGTTGGATAAACAGAACGACGGGAGGGAGGGAGAACCACAAAGCCTCGATAGACGGCGGTCCACCGGGGAATCTTGGTGCTTATACATTCTGGGAAGTATCTTGCAGGCAGGCCAGCAGATTGCTGCAGCAGATGGGGGGGGGGTGATGGACGCTGGATGTCTTACCTGTGGCCCTGGAAGGTGGATCGGGGGGTGGATCAATCAGGGGGCAGAGAGTGTTGAGCCAAAGTCTGCTTGTCACTCACAAGAGCGGGAAACCCTAGAGAGCTGACAGAAGGGGGAAAAAAAACAGGGAGTTAGTGAGTGCTAGTTGAGGAGCGGCAGACTTAAGCCTGTGGTATTCCCAGTATAGCTACATGGACCTCATCACCCACGCCTCTCACCCTGTGTTCTAGTTTGACCTAAAAAGCTAAATACACCTGCTTAGCCAGAGGCCAGCGAACCGTGCAGATGTCACCTGGCTCGTTGTGCTCTGTACATTCAGAAGGATCTCTATCCTACAGGGAACTTTGGAAATGAAATGAGGTTAGCGCACAGCTGAGATTGTATGCAAATGCCCCCCTTTTAATTCTGTATGAGATGTTTGTACTTTTCTTTTCCTTCTAAAGTTCTGTTCGAATTATTGTCATAACATAACTATGCCCAAAACAGAATTCCTCAGTCTCGAATTCCTTTCCAAGACTGATTTGGAAATTAAAACTTTACAATCATACCGCTTATTTTCCAATTGTCCAACACGACTAGGCCCCCATTCCCTTAAACAACTGAACAATTCTTTCCCTTTCAACTTTTTTTCAAACATTTCTCTAATTAGTCATGTGATTATTTGGCAATATTGTGGCTTCCTTGGATCTGAGCGGTGATCACCCCTTACCCACTTCATATTAATGAATGAGGAAACAGCAAGGAAAAGGAGGTCAATAATACTCTGCCATGCAGCCCTCCTGCGCAGTGATCATTACAATTTGAAGAGCATCCACACTACAGTTCATTAGTGTGCGTACACAACACACTGAGATGCAGAGCAGCCTGGCCCCGGCTTTGTTTAGTCTCTCATAATAACTGAGCAGAGAGAGAGAGAGAGAGAGAGAGAGAGAGAGAGAGAGAGAGAGAGAGAGAGAGAGAGAGAGAGAGAGAGAGAGAGAGAGAGAGAGAGAGAGAGAGAGAGAGAGAGAGAGAGAGAGAGAGAGAGAGACCTTGCGCAGTGCATCAGAAAGCAAGCGAGACAAACAGGAAGGGCTACATGTTGAGGAGGAAGGAGGCGGGCCTGCCCAATTTCTTTCTCCCTGCTGTCAAAAAAAAAAAAACACCATGATGACAACAGAACAAATGGACACCTACACAGCGGCCAACACACAACATTCAAAAAGCAGATGCCTACGTGAAGCACTTCCAAAGAATTTCAAAGTAATGCAGGTCGGCTGGCGGCTTGAAGGATGGTCCTTCTGCGGCACCTCCAGATGAGAGGAGCAGCAGAACACGCCCGACAGCTGATTTAAAGCCACAATCCTGAATGAGGACAGTCTGCTTCCCTCCCCACTGGCTGACACACGAGGACACTGCAGCGGCACCAGCATTTCATTTCCATCCTATGATGAGAAATGGCAGCTACAGTATCCCTTTATTTTACCCTGCTCAAAACAGGACCAGCCAATAACAGGATACAGGCAACAGAATGTCAATTCATCTTTTTCACTTTTTTTATGGGGGGGGGGGGGGGAGAATTATATTTACATGCATGAAATATTATCAACATTTTAAGATTGAACCGAAGATTGAAGCGAAAATAATGGACCTTGGGGATGGGACTTGAAATTGTATAAGCTTCACGTCGGAAGAAGCAGGGGTCGGTGCGTCATCTATTGGTGGATGGATGTGATGAACGGATGTAAATATCAAGACGTGAATGTGGATAGGTAAATGTCAACATGTTAATGTTTATGTGAAGGGAGAGACATAAATCCTAAGATGTAAACGTTGAGACGTAAATACCGAGATGTAAACGTTATGATGTAAATTTAGAAATGCAAATGTAGATGTACAGGTCGAGATGCAACTGTAGATGTAAACGTTGTCAGATGTCAGTGAAGCAATGTCAATTTAGAGACACACATGTAGAGATGTACATGTTGAAATGTAAATGACAAGATGTATATCTGGAGACGTAAATGTCAAGATGTAATTAAAGAGATTTAGATGTAGAGATGCAAACGTAGATGTTAACGTTGAGATGTAACTGTAGATAGGCAAATGTAGAGACACACATGTAGAGATGGTCATGTCGGGCTGTAAATGTCAAGATGTAAATCTCGCGACGTAAATGTCAGGGTGTAATTAAAGAAATGTAACTGTAGAGATGTAAACGTAGAGATGCAATGCCAGGCTGTTTAATCAGCATCCACCGCTACAGCTATAAACAACCTGTAATTTGGCCGCCGTCGCAATCACTCATCCCGTGCAATACTCAAACCGCGTGTATCCCTTTACCGTAGTGTGCACGTGCCACGCTCAGGGCTTACATGTATGCATGCATGTGCGCTAATGTGCCATTGGCACGCGTGTGTGATTTCGCAGCGCATCTGTGTGGGCAACGGGACGTATAGAACACATGCTTCCACCACATTCTGCACTCTAAGCTACGGGGAGGAAATAGGACTCCACGGATACCCACGCTACTATCACTGCTGCAACCGGGGGTCTCCGGCATGCACCCCACGCAATGGTCCCAACCAGGGCATAGGGGGTCTCCGGCATGCAGCCCACGCACTGGCCCCGACCAGGGGATAGGGTTCCGTGACCTTTGGCGTCCAGCGATGGGCCTTTGTTCAGAAGACTTCCAAACGGCAACTCGTGAGCTTAACAACGGAGGACGGAAGGCGTCTTTTGCATTTCGTCAGGGGAGAGTTTAAGGGCCGGACTGTAGGATTTGCAGTGAGTTATAGCGAGGAAGATGGTTAACCCGGTTGTAAAAGGAGAGAAGGGGAGGGTGGGAAGGAAGGGGTGGGGGGGGGAGGTGGTGAAACGTGGCGTTGGTGCATCGTGCGGTAATGGGGGTATCATCTGTCTCAAGGGAAGGGGGCCTGCAGCTGTCCGTACTGCCGAGCGAACACAGCTGTGAGAGAGTGGCGTAAAGCGCTGGATGCATGCATGTGCCCTAAACGGAACGACAATGAGGTGGAAAAACGGACGGCTTTTAGCCACGATGAGCGTGTTAATCCGCCCTGCGGGGCGAGAGAGATCATGCCCTGGGGCTAAACTACCATGTATTTCTTTACGTGTTTGTTTGCATTCTGCCTTTGGCAAAAGTAATGGATTCCGCTGTGCTTCTGTGCATCTTTTATGAGGTTTAGAAGCATCCCTTTTAAAAGAGATGTGTATACCAGGAGGTATGGAGAAAGGAGGTATGAAAGGAAAGGAGCCCACTTGAGTTAAAATCTTCTGTTGCAAGTAATGAATGACATGCAGTAACAGCGTTTTACTGGAGGCATTTACATGCTGGTGTGCATGGATGGAAGGAGGGCGAGATTTTGTGCTTGATTTCCATTCCTGTCACTGACGGGTCGGGCCCAGGGTAATTGAAACCATGTGATGTGGAACAAAGCCCATCTGCCTCAACATAAAGGGGATCACTCCTGGTTCTGGGGCTCTGACACACTATTGATCATGTCTGGGTTGAGTACTGATATTCACATCATAATCAAAAAAGGACGTGTCCCTATGTAGGATCAATGCGGCGGCACCTGCATGCAATTCGCATCCGTAGTAGACAGCAAAGCACATTTTTATTAATAGAAACCATCTCTTTTGTAGGCTGTGAGCGTTCGGTCATACATCTCTAAACTCCCTGAACCCCCTCCAAACAAACACCCTGAAACAACTTCTCATGAGCCATGTCCCCCAGACATTTCATCACAAATTCCACTGTTAAACATGAGTGGAATTCCTGTTCCTAACCACTTCTCTTAAATATGGCTCCACCAGAGTGAAGTCATGTCAACGACTTCCCCGGCCTAATCCCACCCGGGTATGGTTCACGCTGAAAACCTCCCAGTCACTCTCTCAAAACCACCTGACAGCTGCCCCCCCCCCCCCCCCCCCCCCCAAAACCCACTGGATTCTCTCTCTCTCTCTCTCTCTCTCTCTCTCTCTCTCTCTCTTATTCTCTGACGGAGAGCGCATGCCTCAGTGCCACTAATACTTCTCTTTCAACAAACACTTGCTTTTCTTGACAATATCCCCCCCCCCCCACACACACACGCATGTGCATGCATTGTGATGCACTCAGCGGTGTGGCCCCTCGACGTCGCTGCGAGGAGAGAGTAGGGGAATGGAAGCAGCTCAAGGCTGGGAGAAGGGAAAGTCCAGGCAGCCATTAGATCTTGGTTGCAGGGTAGTAGGGTGTGTGTGGAGGGGGGGGGGTAAAGATACTAGGTTAGCGTTAACTCTTCAGAAACCCACCTCCCTCCGGCGGTTGTGAATCAAAATCTCTCTGCTTTCAACAGAAACCAGGGCGTGTTACTAAGGGCCGGGTTCTTATCAGGGTAAATTGCTGTGTAAGTCAAGCCCCGTGTGTGTGTGTGTGTGTGTGTGTGTGTGTGTGTGTGTGTGTGTGTGTGTGTGTGTGTGTGTGTGTGTGTGTGTGTGTGTGTGTGTGTGTGTGTGTGTGTGTGTGTGTGTGTGTGTGTGTGTGTGCGCGCGCGTGTGTGTGTGTGCACGAGGGTCCGTGCGGAGCTGGGTGTGCGCCACTGTAGACGCTGGCAGCGGGCCAGACAGAGTGGCATTGCTGACTGATGAGTCGCGCCCACCGGTGCCTGGCCCAAGAGCTGCATTAAAGAAAGGACAGCACTAAAAATCAATGGGCCACCGTGACCACCGCAATTGCTTTCTTCACCGGGAGGGTGAAAAAGATGTGACAGCACACACTGTAGCCCTGATCGTAATACCCTGGTATTGATAGCAGAGTAGTGGGGAGATAATGGAACATTCACTGTCCGTCGATTGTAACACGATTGTCTCATATTTCGTTTGTCTGGCTTGCCCTTGTGAACATTTCAATGCAATTCCTCGGCCCGTTCTTTCATCTCTCAGTCCTCACAACGGCGGAGCTGTCGCTCTGTGCCTAACAACCGGCGCGTTGTACTTGGATATGATTGGGAGATATCCCCAAGGGATTCGGTGGAAGAAGACCATAAGGAAGACTTCTATTACTTCATTGTTTTCCCCCATCATCAATCATGTGTACTAACTAAAAACGCTGGTTAAACGAAAATAAAGCTGTATCTTCCCCATGTCTTCCCAATGCCTACTCTGTGGTAAAGAGGTATTTAGGTGGCTTGGCTTCCAACGTTTGTGTTGCGCTTCATGTTATATTATGTTTTACAACAGTTCTCATTTACAATATGCCACCCCTACACATTTGCTATGGTACTTGCCTATCCGACTATCTCTTATAATCTGAAAGGAAATGTCGGGTCCTATCAGAACGTGCACGTGCCTGCGTGCGAGTGTGTGTGTGTGTTGTTTAATGTGGGTTCAGGGTTCACGGAAGGCAGCCCGGCGAAGAGTTATAGCTGCTCTACTACTATCTCATCAGCCCTGGTGTCATCCATCATGTATCTGCAAAGGCCTCACTATCACTAAACAATAAACAACCCCATGCTGGCAAATCACATAACACACACACACACACACACACACACACACACACACACACTCGCTGCTTTACCACTCAGGGTCAACAAACACTAGTATAGAGCAGCCCACCAAGTGGGACGGAAAGAAATATGGGCTTCTGGCCTGTAGACAATGTGGCATGCTTTATTATCTATTTATGTGTGTGCGCGTGTGTGAGTGTGCGTGTGCGTGTGCGTGGAAAATGTATTACGCACTGCACAACATAATGTGTTCTTTTGAACAAACAAGCAGTAATGGAGAGTGTTGAAGCCGCATGAGACATGATAAAAATTAAAATGAACCAATTAAAAGATTCTGGACAATGTACAAACACAGTAGTAGCGAAAGCAGGATGGATCCCAAGAGCGAAGAAACAAAAGCAAACAGAACAGAGATGTTTTTATGGTTGACCAGTTTGACAAATTGGTTGAAAATGTTCAACGGTTGCGTTATAGCAATTCCACTTGTAGCCAATTTCCTTCAGTTTTGTTAAGAGAATAAATCAAGTCATTTTATGGCCTCAGGTCTCTGTATGTTTTAGGGTCTGTGTTTTTATTCGTGTTAGTTTTGTTATGTCGGTTCCGAGCCGTAACCATGTTTGCCCGCTCTACAACAATAGCCATGAAACAGATGGTTCGCTCGCCGACGCTCCCAAAGCCCAAATAAAATGGTAATAAGCCTCATTTATAGGTCACTTTTCCAGGGTAAGAGATTCCCATAGAATAAAAATATAAAAACCGACGGCGTGTTACCAAAAATACACTCATCATCCAAATACCAAAGCCACATGGCAGGCCCAGGCCAGTGGAAAGGTCACACTCACACACCCACACTCGCACTCCAACGTCACACAAGCCACAAACTCTGTCTAGAACCACCCAGAGCACCAGACGACCAGACGCAGACACCCAGAGAGAAAGCACCAGTCCCCCAAAGCGACAGGATGCTGACGCATAGAAGAAGACCGGTGGTGACTGCAGTACAGAGGAGGCCATCTCTCACCAGGGGCCGTGTAAGACCTCATGAACGTCGCCAAGGATGAAAAAAAAAGATGAAAAAATATATATACACACCGGGAGCTTCAACATAAAAGCCCTCAGGCGTGCTTGTTGTGATTACCTGTGATTAGTCGGCGGAAAATATTGTGCATGTCTAAACGCCTGTGTTTCAATTGGCCTCCAGCAAGGTGCTGTCATCAAATGGTTTGTAGAAACAAGAACCGCGGCCGCAAGGTTCTCTCTCGTCTTCGCTCTCGTCTTCGCTCTCGTCTTCCCTTGTCTGGCAAATCTCTGGCAGTTAGCGCACAAGACCGCTGGCAGCGCGTTGCGGGTTGGCAGCACTTATCGAGGCATATTTCAAGATATTAATTTATTGTGAAGCCAAGGCGCTTTCGGCCTTTGTATCTCTTCTGTTTGGTTGTATCAGGCAAGCGATTGTGCTTCTTGAATGTTTCCAAGGTCTTCACAGGTAAATCAATTCAGAGTTGAAGAGCCGTTGTGTCCAATACAACAAGGACATTGTGCGGGAAAACCTCAAGCATCTTCACACATGGAGGAACACAGAACACGCATGCATCATCTAACATTTCAATGAAAGCCTCCTCTGCAATGCCCTGAAAGCCGTTCTCTCCTCCAACCTGAAGCCCGTTCTCCGACGTGAACACAACCTATTCACATGCCATTTACTCATCCTCCAGACATGACATACATCCGTCCATAATGCATCAGTCCGCCCCCGTGTCACAAATCCTAAGGACGAGTACGGTTACAAACGTCATTGTCACATCCTTGTGATCTGGTGCAGGGGAGGGAAGGCGTCTGCAGACTGCTGAACACGGAGATCATTGATCCCCGTTAGCCAGGGCGCCAGCGCCTGCCACAGGGCACGGCCATTCTTTTGTGTCAGTTTGGTGAAATTGGACCAAGGGGAACCCGGTCCGGTCGGACTCCGTTTCCCTACTCGTCTCGCTTGGTGGACTGCGCAAAACAACTTTAGACTCGGTTGTGTTCCTATTCGCAGCCACAGGCTAAGAAAGACGAGTCATCCGGCCACGTAGCACTGACACACGCGCTGAGTATTCTGAAGTCATTTTCTAAATAGGATTTTGTATTTATTTTTAATTGCTTCATTACATCGAATGAAAAGTCATGCACCGTCTCGTTGCTCCGTGCTTTGTTTGAAATACGTTCAAGTATTTCGAGTGTCAGGGGTCCTTATTTGCTACCCGTTTAATGGATTGCATGAGTGGCTCCCAGCATCACAGACCTCGCGACGGGTGGCACATGAAAGCCGGCGGAGCGAGGCCCAGGTGAGGGGTAAGAGGAGATCCTGACCCCGGATGGATAAGTAACCGTATTCATAACCATCATTGCTGGTGATGGGAGAGCTGAAGGAGTGGGTGTGGGGAGAGAGAGACAGCGGGGGATTGTTTGAATTAGTGCCGATATGCAGGTTGTCATGCAGCTGTGTGTATAATACAATTAATTGCGACCAGATGTGTTTTTACTGCGTATTGCTTTTATCTACTGGGATGTCTTTGAGTGTCTGTCCGTGTGGGTGTGCATGTGTGTGTGCGCGTGTGTGCGCGTGTGTGTGTTATGGTAAGCAAGCACACAGGCCTTCCACTGTTCGAGGAGACTTTCCAAGAGTGTCCAAGGATTGGCCATCAACCCTGTGTTGTCCTCCAGGATCAATGTCGCCCCTGATCCAACAGGCCACTGCAGGCATCTGCAGACTCAGCTTAGCCAAACACGTCATTCTCCCCCAGAAAGGAGAAACCGCCCAGCGGCAGCATCTGCTGGGTTCCTGCCACGCAACGCTGCAGCTGTGTAGCCATCCATCGGTGTATGCATACAAACACACTCACATTAGAAAACACACAGTCACACACATACACACACACGGACACACTCACAAATGATCATCCGTCACTGGGGATGAGCGGGCGTAGCGCCGGTGGGGGTGGTGGTGACGTTGGGTTGACAAGTGATACATCTCAATGGGTAGGACCCGTCATCACCCTTGACCTTGCAAAGCCTACTGTGTCATTCATTGGCATATATGAGCCTTCAGCCCGTTTGGGGGTTGGAGTTCATCTTAAAACGTATGTTCTGCTCGGCTGGGGCTCCCCCCAACAAAACACTGAGGTTTCTGAACATGCGAGCCGTTTCCAGGAATGAGTGACTTGTTTTTCTCCTTTGAACGTGACACCTCTGAGGCCATCCCCTTCCGAGCCCCTCTTTTTATTATTCCTCACATCCAGATGCCGCGTGATGGACGGCTCCCCGCCGTGCTGCACGCAACACGCCTCTCCGCCACATGGCTGAGGTTTAGTGGCTCGCATCCTCCATGCTCATTCTCAAGGCTCAACCAGTTTGAGTTGCTTAACAGCGTCTTGGACATATGGCCGCGATCGCAAGTCTAGCAGCGCCTCTCGCGCTCTCTGGAGGAGCTTAAATCCAAGGCACTGGCAGCTCACCCGCCCCCCGATCGCTGCGTTCACATTGCAGTCTTTAAGACGAGGTGAGGCACCGTGGGACCGGGAGCAGGGGAGGGTTTGGGCGGTGTGTGGGAGGTGATATTGCTCTGTTCGATGCAAGGCACGGAACAGGGGTAGGGAACGAAAAACAGGGGAAATATGTGCAGCCTGAAAGCATAATTAGCGGAAAAACAGTTATCGTCTGTTCCCCGAGGCAGACACTCTGTCAGCGAAGAAGAAGAAGAAGAAGAAGAAGAAGAAGAAGAAGAAGAAGAAGAAGAAGAAGAAGAAGAAGAAGAAGAAGATAACCACAGCTCTTGCTTGGCTTCTTCGCCAGCCAATACATCTTTGGGAGAGATTATGTACGGACAGAAGACCCGAGTTGACCCCACAGTTGCAACATCTGGCATCACGTTGAGACATGGATGAAACACACACACATACAAACACACACACAAACACACTGATTACCGTTTAATCTTCCTTGTCCAGATCACAAGGGGCCTGCACACTGGAGACGAGAGGTCTCCTGTTTGCTGTAACAACACATTCCAGAGCCGCTGAGCTGCCATCAATTTACGGCCACCACCACCACTTCTGCTTAATGCTCATGGGTGTTGAAATTCAAGGCGAGGGTCAGTCGGGGTGTGTGCGTGTGTGAGCCTGCGTGTGTATGTTCTAGGCCAGTTCCGATCGGATCACATCTTGACAATTGGATTATATTAGCAATTTGAGGCCGGATCGACAACTCGTTTTTCCAGCCCTAATATTAAGCCGATTTTAACTCTTGAGAACAAACTCTATAAAAACACAACTATAAACACTTGCTTTATGTGCACATTCGGTGTAACGGGACGGTGAAAATGTCAAACACGTCTTAAACCTAATTTGCAAATAATCTGTTGGACCACCTCGAATCATTTGGATTCTAAAAAATATTATTATTATTATTACTATACTAAGTATAAAACTTTAATAAGATATCTTTCACTCAACGTTTGGTGAATGCTAAAATAAGAGGCTTGAGGCAAAGTGCCACGTTCAGACAGAGTCTACGTGCGCTCAGGAATAATATCCAAACTAAGATGTTCAAATGAATCATCTCTAGAATCAGCGCCCTACTGTGCCTTGTCCGATATTTCTGACAGAGCAGCATGTCCACCCGCTTGGCCCTGCTAATCAGCGCAAGTGGTGACTGAACTTTAAATTCAGTCGGCCGTCTCTTTCTCGTGGATCTGGCGCCCCGCATCGCCAGTCTCCACATGCCTGCTTACCAACACTTTGATCTGCACTCTTGGAGAGTAGCTTTGTTATGGCTATGATTTTGATTGTGATCTTAAAAGATACCATAATAATATTCAACGGAACATGGTGTGCTGTGTTACAGTCGCACCAATCACAGACACGCACAGACGTTAAGAAGGGAGCTGTTGTTTGTTAGGAGACATGCCATTGAATCTTTATTTAATGTTAAAAAAAATATGCGCGCGTGAGCGTTTGAGTTAAACATCTGCAGTGACTAGATTTCAACAGCAATAAAAGAAACGAACCGTGGATATAGAAACATTGGTCCTGTGCACACACACACACACACACACACACACACACACACACACACACACACACACACACGCACACGCACACGCACACGCACACGCACACACTCTGGTTGGTTTGATACCCAGCTCCTTCTGCTGCAGTGCTGCGGTGTCCTTGATAAAGACAGCCAACTCCTAAGCAAAGCCAACCAGAGCTGGCTGACACGGTGATGAGCAGACGCTTTAATTCAAAGTGACTCGCAATTGAGATTGACAACAATCAAAGCATGCGCTCCGTTATCGGGGCGCACTAAAGAGGTAAAGTGCTGCGCAGCCTACTTTCCTGGAGCAGCTTCAAAATGCGAGCACACAGGACACCTAGGTGAACCAATAAGGAGGTGTTTGTTTGATCAGCGCGTGCGTGTGCCTGTGTGTGTGTGTGTGTTGTGTGTGTGTGTGTCTGTGCTTGTGTGTGTGTGCGGATGGGCGAGCATGGATAACTGTGAGGCATTGAATATAATGTGATTTTTTCTCGGCCCTCGTGGCTACAAAGTCCCCACGGTTAAAAAGGCAGCCCATTTAGCATTTAGCCCCGCTAAACAGGCAGAGCGGGCAGTGGCCCTGGATCTGGCTGAGTGTCAGCAGACATGGGAGTACGGGAGGGGCGGAGGGGAAATGAAGCATATGCAGAAAATGATGCCAATTAAAAAGGAGCGAGAGAGAGAGACAGAGGGCAGAGAGGGAGAAGGGGGGGGGGGGGAGAGAGAACGGAGAGAGATAGAGAACGGAGAGAGAGAGAACAGAGAGAGAACAGAGAGAGAAAGAGAGAGAGAGAGAGAGAGAGAGAGAGAGAGAGAGAGAGCTGAGAGGGAGAATGGGAAGAGAGCAAGAGAGCGAGAGAAAGAAAGACAGAGAAGTTATTAAAAATCAAATCAAACCCAGACTCTGCAGCATCAGCACTGCAAGGCCGAGCGAACGAGGTAAGCTCAAAGGTAAGAAACAGAGGAGCGAGAGGGAGAGAGATACAGAGGTCCGCAGAAGAGAGAAAGTGTCGGTTATTGGAAGAGGTTGTTAAAGAATCATCAGGGGAACCAAAACTTGGAGAGAGACATTGACCTGGCGTAAAAAAAAGCACAGGGCAAGTAGTGGGAGCCCAGGGAAGCCAGGAGGAGAGTATAAATCCTGTCTATCGGGAGAGGGACAGGGACAGGGAGAGGGAGGGGGGGGGGGATATATAGTGACCTTTAAAATAAGGGCTGAGAGACACGCACTGCTGCCAACTCCGGAGATCGCTTACCTGCCGCGTGGACACAGTGACACAGGCCGGTTTACTGCCCATTACCTAGACCTGGAAGAGTTGACTCTGTACGGGATTTCGCAGGGCAGAACAAGGCTTCGGTCCAATAAAACTGTGGATCTTAGGTTCCAATTTCCCCAGCCACACACACACACATACACACACACACACAAACACACAACTCGTCAGGAGGGAGCCATTTGTTAGGTTTCCTTCCCCGACAAAAGGATAGAGGGGATACATTCCTTTCCTCTGCAAAGTCAGTGAGGCAGTTGACACTTTCTGATTCGGATTGTGGGTCTATTTCTGCCCCCCCCCCCCCCCAACTTGAATCTTATTTGAGAAATATCAGGCCAAACGGCTGATAGGCGGAGCAAATTCAATGAGATATTGCAGGGAAGGACAGCGCTGTGACAGAGACATTCACATATACCAGCTCAGGATGGATATGTCCTGCCTCTGAAAGGACCTATACAAACAGACAGAGAGAACAGACGCAGAGAACCATGCAGGGGGCCTAAGGAACAGCCGTAAAAAGCAGGAGCCATCATAGGTCTTTTTTGTGTGTTTATTCTGAGACATGTTGATCAAAGCGAGCTGGAGGTGGAGGAGGGGGAAGAATGCTGTGGGCCGTTAATCACAGGTCATTATTCTCCGCAGGGTTTTTCCCTCGTCCCACACCTCCCCCTGACAATCAGAGGGGCGATGAACGATGCGGGACGGAGCGTCAGCCCGCCCCCTTGCCACTGTGTTGACAAGCCCCCCCACAACCCTCCCCCACTCTCCTCCTGTGTCCGAGCTGACAACAGGGTGGACAGACACAGCATGACCATCGAGGGGGGGGGGGGGGTTCCCGACCAACAACACCTCTTCTCCCTACAGGGACAGTGAGAGGAACGGATGGAGGGAGGAAGGAAAGAAAGATGGAGGGTGTAGGAGAAGGAGGAGGAGCTGCATGTCTGAGTGATGTTATGACAGACCACCGACCAGAGAGATGAGACAAATGTGAGTTATTCGTGTGCGTGGGCGCCAGGGAAAGTTTGGTCCTCATGAGAACGGTGGCTCCTTCTGAAGTCTCGTGTAGGAAAAAGAGTGTAATGTGTTTTGTTCGGATGTTTGAGTGTTTCACAGCCCTCAGGTGGATTTATGAAAGGCATAACACATACACGACGATATACTGTTTGCCTGTTGAAAAAAATGTCTTGTCAAAGGTGGCTGGAGAAGATACAGAAATAGATAAAGAAAGACAAAGGAAATAGTGGATAGTGAGGAGGAGGATAGTGTCGATTCTATGGCAACTACTTGTTCATTGGACACTATGTTTTTAGCAGACACTATGTGTGTTGTGGACACTATGTGTACCATACACGATGAGTGTGTATTGGTCACTGAGCTTTTGGTAGCTGGGCCTGGGATGATCCTGGTGCCAGGTGGTCGTGCTGTCGTGCTGTGTGTGTGTGTGTGTGTGTGTGTGTGTGTGTGTGTGTGTGTGTGTGTGTGTGTGTGTGTGTGTGTGTGTGTGTGGACATAGGAGGTTTATATTGGACAATGTGTGGGTATAGCAATTGGAGTGTTAATCGGACACTGAGTGTGTATTTGACACTGAGTGTGTATTGGACAGTGAGTGTGTATTGGACAGTGTGTGTTGACAGTGTGGGTGTACGTCATGCCGCTGTGCTGGGCCTGGGATGATCATGGCGCCGGGTGGTCTTGCTGGCAGCCGGCCACTGTTTGTCCTCGAGGTGTCCTGGTGACCAGCATGCCTGTCTGGGCCCCTGGGAGGCCCCTCAGGGGACACGTTAGGGACACATCACACTGTGCTTTACAGTATGTCTGGGCCCAGAGAGCCAGCGCCTTTTCCAGATGTACGTGTGTGTGTGTGTGTGTGTGTGTGTGTGTGTGTGTGTGTGTGTGTGTGTGTGTGTGTGTGTGTGCATACTTAAATCTGTGTGACATAAGTGGTGTGAAGGGGACATGTGTGTGAAGGGGACGTGTGTGTGTGTGTGTGTGTGTGTGTGTGTGTGTGTGTGTGTGTGTGTGTGTGTGTGTGTGTGTGTGTTTTATGTATTTCTTATTGTAAAGAAATTAAGCCAGGCCAGACCCCAACCCCATAACTCTGACTTTCTCCAGACCACATAGGAAGGAAAATAATGTTATGGCCATCACAAAGGAAATAAAAAGTGGGAAAAATATGGGCGAAACTTACCAGATCACTAAGAATTTGATCATATCCATCTGCCTCTCAGAATATCTCCCGACAACCCCCAGAGAACATTAAGGGTAAATCACCGGGTTCTAGATTAGATATAAATATAATACTGGGCCAGGTGAAAATGCGTTCAACGTGTGTGTGTGTGTGTGTGTGTGTGTGTGTGTGTGTGTGTGTGTGTGTGTGTGTGTGTGTGTGTGTGTGTGTGTGTGTGTGTGTGTGTGTGTGTGTGTGTGTGTGTGTGTGTGTGTGTGTGTGTGTATGTGTCTGTCTGTCTGTCTGTCTGTCTGTCTGTCTGTCTGTCTGTCTGTCTGTCTGTCTGTCCATCTGTCTGTCCGTCTGTCAGTGTGTGCATAAGTGTGTAGGTGTGTGTCTGTCTGTCTATCGAGTGTGTAGATGTGTGTGTGTGTGTGTGTGCGTGTCTGCCTGTCTGTGTATGTCTGTCTGTCTGTCTGTCTGTTTTTTCACACATCGGTGTGTGTGTGTGTAGTTGTATGCATGTGTACGTGTAGGTGTGTGTATTTATGTACGCAGGTGTGTGTATGTGCGTGCGCGTGTGCGTGCATGTGTGCGTGCATGCACCAGCACGTGCTCCTTGAAGCCCGGTCCTGCTCTGTGTTTCCATCGGTGTGGCCGGCGGGGTCGTGGGATTGCGAGCGTGACAGAGATGAAAGGCAGCCACGTGCCAACGATGACAGCGGCCTGAGCACTGAATAAAGGGCGACTCCCGGTGTCACGGCCGCTGCAGCCCCTAATCCCTCACTACCCACTTCCTCCGAGGCCGCGGCTCCTCGCTAAATGCCAGCCTTCATCTTCTACCTCTTCCCCACCTGAGTGCTCTGAGCCTCATCGCGCGTTGGTCTCTGTCGTCTGGCACCGGGCCAAACACAATGAGGGGAGGGAAGCTGTAGCAATGGGTTTGCAGGCAAAGCTAAACGGGTCGATTGCTATTCCGTTGACGTTTGTGTGTGTATCGATCGTTTCCCTTTATAATCTAACCATCCAACTGTTGATACTGAGCCTTATCTACATATGCAAAGGAAAAAGAGTTAAAATCACTGGTGATTTGGTCAACTACATACTTCCTTGTAATCTATTGGACTCACACTGCATAAATTACAACCACATCCATTCGTACAGAACACCATTAGATCCATTAGAATATGTGATCAAGCCAGGAAAGCAATCATCGGAAATCAAAGTAGACCTTAAAACTTTAATGATCAGTGCAGTCTGACCTTCCCTTCAAAGTTTTATGAGCGTTTTATGTGTGTGTTTCCTCTCTCTGTCTACCCTGATAACATAAATCCTAAGTCCTGCACCGAGCTCAAAGATAGGCCCGCAGCTGTCTTGCTGTAATTGCGTACATTTCTATCAGGCCTGGTTCTTCGATGCCTGCTGGCACATTGTGCCGCACAGAAGCATTGTGTCTGCGTGCACTCCCCAAGAGCCACGGCTTTCCGACCACTGTCATGGAAGGGGGCCCACCCAGGAAGGGGGCACTTTTTCCTGGGGTGGGCCGGGGAGGTCGCCGACGGCAGTGACGGCGGAGACGGCTATAAAAAGGAGCCCTTTAACACATGGGCCTGCCTGGCACTGTGGAAGGCCTGATTCAACATGACAGTGCAGTGGGTCTAGACAGCGAGTGATTAGCAGAATTAGCTCAGCCTTATCTACCGCTGATGGCGAGAGACAAAAGCGGGAGACAAGGCAGCTGGAGAGATAAGAGGCAACAATGAGCTGGGAGCGGAGTGGATGAGTTGTGGAACTTTATGGTAAATGGAACGGACGTTATCGCAACCGGGGAGCACTTGTGAAGCTTGCGGTGGTGAGATTGGCCACAGTTGCAAACACGCACACCTTACACTCACACAAACTCACACACACAGGAATCAATGTTGATTTATCAATGCTGGGTTATCGCTGGAAGGTCAGAAAGGATGGAAAGAGCGTAGCTGTGTTAAATAATGTATATACTTCTGACTACTAAATGCGCAAATAATAATATAACATTATAATGTTTTAGGAAACCATATAATACGATACACTGTTAGCATAAGCTAAGGTGAGATGGTGTTTTCTATTAAAGGGGCAAGCCCTCACTTCTTTTGATGTGCAAAGGTTGAGACGGTATACGTTTTAGATCTAAAGGAAAGTAAAATAATGGCCTTAGTTATTCGAAGACATAAAAGATGTGTGAGCTTGAAATGTGCAGAGTACGGGGAAGGCAAAGAAATAGTCAAAGAAGGTACTAAATAATGAAATCAAAGGAGGTAGAAAAGGGTTAAGGCAAGTTCAAAGGTTCAACCTCCACAAAGCTATACAATCTGTCAAATATAGCTCTCCCATATAGCTCTCCCACTTTGCTTACTTAATCATTAAAATCATTTCCCATTTATTAAACATGATACAGGAGTGCAATTTGAGGTTACATTACACACCAAAGATGACAAACAGCTCCTTCAAATGCATACACTTTTTTGAGATATATTCCGCCACCTGTATTGAAGACTATAACATAAATGTTAAATGCATTTCACAAAGTTCACTAAGAGTTGAACTCTGGAAGGGTTTCTCTTCCCAACAATAGGATAGGATAGGATTTGATTATGTGTATCGCCGTCTGGGTGATAACTACATCACGATAGGAAATTACTGTGGGCTTACCTAACCTGACATACTAGAGCAATGTACTTGCAATTTATGTTAAATTGTGATGCTAAAATTTACACTGAAAGCAACCACAGAATGACCTTAACCTAATTATCGCCATATTTATGGTACAGCAAGACACACATCTGCAGGCGATAAAGGCTATTAATAAAACGTGAAAGTTATCTTATCAAATATACGAAGGCCTTGCCTTTGCCGTTTATCAGTTTTAATGGGCGGCTGAACCTCTTTTGATGTCATTACTTATGTAACCAAACTGCTCTTTATAATGGCCAGCTCCACTTGGACATGGGCTTGATCAACTCAAACCACCAAACAATACGCAGTCCTCTCTGCCTTCATGTGTCCATTAGTGTCATCTGGGAAAATAGCCTCTCTACGGCACTAGCGGCGACACCATTAGAGAAACACCAGCGCACATCAATGACAGGTGGCTTACAGAAGGTCACCTCGTGAATGGCTCTAATGGACGTAAAAGTCTAATCAAAGCTCTCTTTCTTTTTTCTGTACGAGTCCCCCCCTCCACCCAAGGTTGGCGTTTGTATCCGAAGAGCCGTGACGTTGTCGACTGGCGACCTTCCGTCTGATCCTGGTGCCTGATGTGGCTTAATGACAACACGCACGCACGGGAGGGAAGGCGATGTGAGACAGAGGGGAGGAGAGAGGGGCGAGAGAGGGGCTCGGCTAAAGCCCAATTTAAAGAGAGATTTAGTATTTGTTCAAGGACAGAACCACTGACACGGAGAGACGGGGGGGCCGTACCGCCGCACGCGTCTCCGGAGGAGGACGGATGGGTCTGTGCGAGCGACAGGACTGTATGAATCACCGAGTGTCCGGCCCAACATCCATTTAAAGGCCTCCTCCGTTGCGCTTGAAATTCAATAACGGCGCGAGGGAACAGATGCTACTACTGCAACCCCTAGAAATAAAGTGTGGCTGACTTATCTCCTGACAAGCCACCGCCACGCTGCAATGTGATCCATCGCGCCATTTGGCCCCCCTCGCGACTACAGGGATGGACAGAAGGTGTTTCGTATTGTGATTGCCTGACACTTGCGGACGCAGGGCTCCGGCGGGGAGAGGGGCTGGATCAGATCAGAGAC
This sequence comes from Gadus chalcogrammus, assembly GCF_026213295.1. Classification (NCBI taxonomy): domain Eukaryota; kingdom Metazoa; phylum Chordata; class Actinopteri; order Gadiformes; family Gadidae; genus Gadus; species Gadus chalcogrammus. Next base: position 14,139,557 of record NC_079420.1, read on the forward strand.
TCCGGAGTCACCAAAGAAGGTCCCCGGACGCTCTCTCTGCGCATTCCCCCGGCCCTCGCATTGCAGTCTGCCCGCATGGAGCCGTGGCTAAATTTACCTCCACCCCCCCCCCCCCCCCACACACACACACACACACACCCATCCTCCACAACCTCCCTCCTGCCAACCCCCTCCTCCCATTCTTCCCCTGTCACACTTTAACTGTCCCAGGGAGTAGGACGGGCACATCACGTTGGGATTCGATTACCCTACACTCCTCTCCTCCCCCCCCCTGCAGCCCCAGATGCCCTCCTACGCACAGAGAGTCATGTGCAAGCCGGAGCCCACACGCCTGGGGCTGGCTCCACCGGGCCTGCCTCTCTCCGCAGTCACCCTTCAGCCTGCTTAATGCCATCCCTCCCTCACCGTCTGAACCCTCCTTCCCCCCCTTCATCCAGCCCTCCTCTCCTCCCTCTCCATAGCCTTGTCTCATTCATTCCATCTGGGCCTCCACGCCCCCCTCCTTCCCACGGAGAGCGAACGAGCGCCCGGTCGGGGAGAGGGGTGAGATTGATAGTGGGTGACAGAGGGAACGGAATGAACTAGGGGAGGAATGGGGATCAATAAGGAGAAGCAACGGGAGGGGGGCTGAGGGATGGCTCCCTTTATGGGCAGAGAGCAGAGGGCGAGAGAGAGAGGGCGAGAGAGAGAGGGCGAGAGAGAGAGAGAGAGAGAGAGGGCGAGAGAGAGAGAGAGAGAGAGAGAGAGAGAGAGAGAGAGAGAGAGAGAGAGAGAGAGAGAGAGAGAGAGAGAGAGAGAGAGAGAGAGAGAGAGAGAGAGAGAGAGAGAGAGAGAGAGACTGAAGGAGAGGAGGATTGAAGGAATGCATCGGCTGGCATATCAGAAGGGATCTCACCTTTAAGCGCTGCTTGCATGTCATCTGGAATCGGGTTTGTGCCTGTCAGCGGCGAGCCGTGCATGAGCACGAGACATCGGAGCGCACGGTGACCCGGGAGCAGGCGGGGCACTCCAGGCCGGGACCGGGTCGGCCTGTCCCGCGGAGGCAGGCAGGCGGTCCTGGCTCCTGACTGACCAACTGGTCCCGACCGACGCTGTAACAACGATCCATCACTGAGCTCATCGGTTCCTACTTGGCCTTGTATGAGGCTTGCTCACCGCAGAGCCTGAAATAGACTGACATGCGTCAATGAGGGCATTGCGGGCATTAGCTATTCCTTTAGAGCAGCCAGCGTGGTCCCCCCCCCCCCCCCCCGCCCAGCCCCACCCACCCATCAGTTCTCTGCCTTGGTGGATGGGGTTGGAATGCGGGAGCAAGGGGAAAGACAAGCGGAGAAAAGGGGACTCGAAAAAGACAGAATAAGAGGAGGAAGTAAAGGGTGCTTTCTTGATAAGGTAAGCCAGGTGTTGCCACCATGCCCATATGAACAGGAAGCACTCTCTAACCACCCAGCACCACCTCCACTACCATCTGCCCTCTCCCTCCACCACCACCACCTCCTCCACCACCTCCTCCACCACCCCGACCTCCAAACCCACCGCAATCCCCAACCTCCTCACACGTACGGCACAGCAGCCAAGGGTCACACTGACCTCTAGTGGTGTCAACGTGAGCACAGAGCGAGAAAATCGAAAGGCACGAATGAGAGATCATTTGTCCTCAGTGTAATTTTACACCAGAAATTGATTTTAAAGTCACCGCCGGGTCGGTCGGCGGAGCGGCTCTCAGATGATATGGATACGTGGTTGACGGGAACATTGTGTTTTTGCAACGCCCGGATCTGATCTGCAGACTCAGCCTCGCGGTGTTTCCAATTACCTCCTACACCCCCCCCCCCCCCACCACCCTAAACACCACCACCCTCTGCACCACCCTACTCTCACCGACGTGCTCACCGACTTCAAGACCAGACACTCCTCCAACGCCTTTAGAGATTTTTCATTTGAACATCATCGATCCGTGCGGTGAAGCCTCCGCCGTCAAAATAAAAAAAATGAGCACCTAATAGTGAAGAGTGGCGCTCTGTCTGGGCTTAAATCGGCCGTGGCAGTGCTTTGAAGCGGAGCGAGGCGCCGTCGCCACGGAAACAACGACCCTGAGTCAAAAGGGAGGCCAGAGGGCAGGATAAGATATTACATTGAGTTGTTGTTTTTTTATGAGGGGGGGGGGAGAGAGGGAGAGAGAAGAAGAGATAGGAGAAGAGAGAGAAAGGGGGAGAGAGAGAGAGAGAGAGAGAGAGAGAGAGAGAGAGAGAGAGAGAGAGAGAGAGAAGAGAGAGAAAGGGGAAGAGAGAGAGAGGAAGAGAGAGAGAGAGAGAGGAAGAGAGAAAGAGAGAGGAAGAGAGAGAGAGAAAGAGAAAGAGAGAGAGAGAGAGAGAGAAGACAGAGAGAGAGAGAGAAGACAGAGAGAGAGAGAAATAAACTACTCACAGTGAGGTCTGCATTCTTCCTCGAGCTATTGAGATTTTATTTTCATCCGGTTAATTAGGGAAGGCTAGGCTATAACGCTTCAGCTGTTTCTTAACAGTAGCCAATGCTACGCTTGCAATGTCCGAGTCCACAAGAGAGCGGGCCACAAGGAGTGTGGGCTGAACCGCGGCTGCTGGCGGCAGGGGACGGGTCAAGTGGCGGTCAGCAGCTCTGCACCAACAGCTTGAGGAGACGCAATTTCGGTACAGATTCCAATTTGCATGTTGTTTGTGGTAAACCAGGGTTTAAACGGTGCGGCAGCATGCCCCCCCCCCCCCCCCCCCACACACACAGACCGCAACATAGATAAAATGACAAGGCCAACACAGCTTAAAATAGTCGACATAATCAGGATAGGAGCAAAACCCTTCCCCGTAAGAAATCAATGGACAAAAACCAATGAAACGTAGCCTTGGAAACTAAAGACTTGAGCCGGAGATGGAACTCGGGGTGGCATCCATCATCATCAACACCATGTTCAATATGAGCTCATGTTGAAACAGAGTAATCTAGTGCACTACTCATCTGTCATGCCGTTTCGTCACAGCTTCGAGAAAAAGTTGACATCGGCCTTTTGAAATAACCATTATGAATGTCCAACTTGTGGATCGAATAATTTCCGAACAAAATGAATTTATGGGCTAAGTGGCTAGCGTTGAGCTATGATATAATAAAGTAAAATGGAAGAGAACCATGCTGGACATCAGAGAGAGAGAGAGAGAGATAGAGAGAGAGACCCTTAGCAGGCGTATTCTTTCCATAATTCCTCTCGGGATCAGTGGCGCACGCGTTACAACGCACCGATCAAACGCTGCTTACGTGACATCTCCCTACATTTCCTCCCTCCCCCACACCCCCACGCTGTCTTTCGCTCTCGACTGTATAACTTTGCAACGGGGTGAAAACCAGTGCAAACCCGGTCGGAGCACGATGCTCCACCCGGGTTCACAGCTTTGATTGAAGACCCCCTGCCCTCCTCTCTGCACAGGGGGTCCGGTTACCCGGCGTCCGCGTGTAACACGAGAACCGTGCTGCCCACGGCCTTTAATCAAGGAACCACGAGCACTACCTCAGCATCTTCACTGCAGTGGGATTAATTGCACTGAGGCCCTTCAACCCCCCCCTCCCCCCCCCACCTACCCACCAAACATGTGCTCCTAAGGGGATGCCAGATTAAATACTGTATCATGCTCAATTAAGGTGGAAATAAGCAGAGGTTGAATTGATGGGTTATAATTGGGCGAGACAAATGGCTTTTATTTAAAAGCTTTCACCCATTGCACCAATGAAGGCAGTTAGCATAACAAACGGTGGATGAAGTTAGTTACACGCACCGATGCTAGTGGCAGTGCACAAACAACAACTTTACCTGCATCCGATACTAACGAGGGAGCTAAAGCCATTCAGAAGGCAAAAGCTATTGAGAGAGAGAAAGCGCGAGAGAGCGCGAGCCATTAAGGGACAGAGAGAGAGAGAGTGAAAGAGTGAGAGAGAGAGCTCTTATAAAGAGCCCTTTAAATACTTCCTGTGCTACTCAGGTACTGACAAGAGGCCCACAGCAACTGTCGATAAAGTACGACAGGGCTTCAAGATCATGGGAGCGACGCAGAAGAGACAATAGTACGAAAAGTTTTACACTAGCTCAAAGAAAGAGCATGACAAGACCACCTCTTGCCGTTCCTTGACATGCAAGATCATGTGAGTAATATTGAATTAACCCTCCTTCCATCCCGTAAAACCAGTTGATTCAATTGTGTGGTTCGCCCATAACTCTTCTAATCAATCCTGCTTTAGCCAATTTGGCCCTAAATACCACAATCCTTTTCGAGATGACATGTGCAGTGCCGCAAGGTCAATCCCTGTCTGTTCCGTGTCTGCTCTAGTGGAACGGACAGATAATCTGGCCTGAAATGAGGGCAAATCTGGCCTAACGGGTTGGGAAAGATTAAAATCTCCTCAACCGTGTCCTCTCCAAGGCAATCCTGATAACCGCTGGAGTAAAGAGGGCCCAGTTTGGCTCACCTACAAGCACAGCATCCGGCCACAACGGACACGCCTTTGGTTCCTGTACCCTCCAAACATGACCAACACACTTTCAAATACACATGGACACAGATACGCAATACGTTCACTTGATGAACTAATGTGTTATGAAATGATGGAAACCATACAACACATTTACTTGTGTGCGTTTGTGTGAGTGTGTGCGTGGGGGATATATGTGTTCCTACCTGCGTGCCTGGGTGCGTGTGTTTGTGTTTGTGTTTGTGTGTGTGTTTGGTGGTAATGACAGCTGGGGACAAATGAGCAATTACACTGCGATTCCTCTTGACTAGGGGTGTAACAATTCACCGATATGAATCGTTATCCGGTTGGATTAACACAGGTGCGACTACATCGATACGCTCTAAATTGATACATTCGTCTTCCCTTTTTTTCCCCATGCCATAAAGAAAAATAAGATTCCATGGTACCTATACCATATATCTATTTGAAAGTAGGCAATGGCTCTTTTATAGAAGGGTTATTTTAATTAATAGAAAAATAATGTGTAAACATTAAACAAATCTTAGATGTATCTATCGGATTTAATCATATCTCATCAAATCGCACCGGAACGTTAGAACATTGAATCGAATCGGTTTGAATAGTTCCATATTAAAATGTATCGTCCCTGAATCGTATCGTAGCGCATGTATCCAGATACGTATCGGATCGTCCTATAAAGGAGAGATGCACAGCCCTACTCCTGACCACACGAGACTAGCCAGACACGTTTCACATGCACAGCAAAAGGGTCAAGGCTCAGACTGAGAAGCAATTTCCAAACAAATTGACTTGTTTCCTCAAGAGCACGGTGTAGTGTACACACTGGCAAGCCAGCCGGCTTGCAAGGACACATTTGAGTTGCAAAATGAAGGCCCAACGACTAGATTATTTATGGATGCATCATCCACAGTATCTGCTCAGCCGCGGTGTGCTCAGGCGAGAATCTCACATGGATTAACGATCATCGGCCAGTTCAGCTGGTCATCGCCGCAGCCGTCGACAAATCCTTAAACAAGGACAAGGCGCGATGGTGCCGTCCTCCCCGTACGGGTCCTTTGTTCTGGGCCAGAACCCCGCCCTTGCAGCCACTTGACCCCCACGGAGCAATGTGTTGTGAGCTGCACTAACACAGCCATCAAACACAGGAGGCCAGGGAGCCCTGCTGCCAAGTGCAGTGGAGCGCACCCTTGATGTTTGTTTTTTTTCTTCCGCTTTTTTTTTTTGTATAGAGAGCACATTACCAAGCCAGTGATCGATCTCTCTCTCTCTCTCTCTCTCTCTCTCTCTCTCTCTCTCTCTCTCTCTCTCTCTCTCTCTCTCTCTCTCTCTCTCTCTCTCTCTCTCTCTCTCTCTCTCTCTCTCTCTCTCTCTCTCTCTCTCTCTCTCTCTCTCTCTCTCTCTCTCTCTCTCTCTCTCTCTCTCGCGCTCTCTCTTTCTCTCTCTCAGTTGGAGGCTGCTCAGACAATCTCAAAACAAAACAAACAAGCTAATAGGAGAAAGATATATTGATACATTCATATTTATTGCAGTGCTGGAGCCTATCCAACATCACATGAAGAGTTAGAAGGAGTAAGGCCTTTAAATAAGTCAGTGATTCTGGGACATCTCAAACATGACTAGGAATCAAGTCAGTGACCTACAGTGCTATATTAATCTTATCTTACTTATTTAGGTTTATCTTACAGTTATACAATTCCAGAATCTTCTGTTCTATTTGTTTAATCTGATTGGCTTTAATCAGGCTAGAAATGAGTGTGAAATTAAAGTCTAACCCTGTTTGTTAAAAAGTTACACCTGCCAGTAGGTGTAATTCATGGGGAGATATCCCATGACTTGGCTCTGATTAACCCACATAACCAATTCAAATAAATTCTGAGAAGAATGTAAAGTGGTAAAGTAGAATTCTAAAAGGTATATTAAAAAACAACAATGAACCTAAATCGATGGTCCAAAGTTAACAAAATTGTCCCAGATTTATATTGAACACTTAAGGATGTCAAATCATCCCTATTTTTCTTCTCTAGATAAGGTATGCCAAGACCAACAGCTACCTCATTTATTACTCCCAGTTAAGAAAGGGCTCACCTATTTTCAAACCGCATGGGTCTACGGTTTCAGTCATTTTAAACACTCTCATACAAATGAAAACCATGCTGAAGGCATTCAGTTCCGCAAAATTATTAAATATGTTCATCCAATTATGTTAATCCACATCTCTTGCTTTGCCATATTTCTTGTGCTTGCTGAAGGAACCCTGCAGAACCACGGCTGTCTGCTAGAGGGCACTGTTACACTGTGCCCTGTTGAAAAACCCTTGTCCATCCATGGTAGCACAGCTTTTTATGCATTAAACTCAATCTGGTGGATATGAGCATATTATGCAATCCCCCAGTAAGAACCAATCAAAGGCCAAGTGCATACAAAAAAAAAACGATTGAATTGTATTCATTTGTGTTGACATTTTGTTGGACGAATTCAAGAATTCATGAAAAAACACTTTGTTTGTTTCTGCATGCGTGCCAGCCTCAAAATCATTGGAAAGGATTGGGTTATCTCTCATTTAGTATAAGCATTAAGCAGGCCAATATAATAATCTATATTCTCCAAGCAAGGATGTTGTTTGTGTGTGTGTGTGTGTGTGTGTGTGTGTGTGTGTGTGTGTGTGTGTGTGTGTGTGTGTGTGTGTGTGTGTGTGTGTGTGTGTGTGTGTGTGTGTGTGTGTGTGTGTGTGTGTGTGTGTGTGTGTGTGTGTGTACAACCATATAGAATGGTATTTCCTGTAGTTACTTACAATACAACTATGGAGGAAGAGGAAACACTTTGACCCGAGTGACAATTCACCAATGGAAAACCTGTCATTAAGGAGAGTGTGTTTCCTGAAAGCCCTATTATATCATAACACCCACCTTTGAATTGTGCACAACCACATCCTCTCCTACGGTGTATAAACACTTTGTATGAACAGCATCAATACCAGCCTACAATCTTGAGTAGAATGTATAAAATTGTCATGAAGATATTCATTTGCATTTTTAACCTGGACCCTATTTTCCAATTCCCACTTCAGAATTGAATTAGAAATGTGTCCAGTATTGGGCAAGAACGCTGCAGTAATCCTCTGAAACTGGCTGCAATGTAATCCTTGGGGCAATAGTGCCCCACCAATGTACGTCAACCTAAAGTGCTTGTTTTTGCCACTGACCGGCTAAGATTGTATTCTATCATTACTAACCCTATCCCTAAAGAGAAATAAAACTTTTGTTTTCCATTTGGTTTGATCAGGGTCTGTTTGTTACTCGTCACAGAGAAGTCTCATGAGAGTTGAGTTGTTGCCCGAAGAGAACGGTGGAAACTTGAGTGAAAGCTTGAGAAAGCAGAGTTGTTGTGTTTTGTACTACAGAAAGCATGTTATCTAGAATAATCAGGGGAAGGAGGGGTTGAGATTGTAAAGACAATGGGGAAATATCCTGCAACAACAACGAGATGTCAGAACGAGACTCGGTTGAACACAATAACAAACAGACCAGCTCCAGCGAAAGGTAAAAGAAACAAGTTTCATTTCTCTGTAAGGCTCCTTTTCATAGTGATAGAGTCAATCTGAGCCTGTAGGTGACAAGAACAATCATTTTTAGAGGACATACATTGACAGGGTGCTATTTCCACAAAGGATCACACTACAAAATGGCTCAATACCGGCAAAAAGTCAACATAGGGGCCAGGTTGAAAAATCCCAAAGATTTCCATTACCCAAGCGTGTAAAAAACATACTGTAGGGAGAATTCTAATAGATCTCCAGCCAAACCAGCTGATTGGCTGGCACAGGCACACTATTTCTGTTTCCTGTTTAAAGTAGCCTGGCGCTAGCACGCGACACCTCTCTTACCAGGCTTGGATGTGGTGGGAAACAGCAGCCTGGCGTGGACGTCCGGTGTGTGCCTGCGTCAGCCTGTCAGGGAAACAAGACAAAGAAACGAAAGGGTTTCAGTCCGATTGATTGGGGGGAAATCAACGTCAGTGATGAGGGGGAGGGAAATTACTCTTGAGTCATGCAATGGCACACGTAGCCCCAACTGGGCTCTGACCAAGTGAGGGTCATCGCCATTCAAAGGCAGCGGTTAATATCAATGAGAAGTACAGTTTTATGGGTAATGTGTAGACATGGTGCTTATTCATGAGAGAAAGAGCAATGATGTGACTGCAATGCATAGCCAGAAGTGGCCATAGCTCTATTTGTTGCCGAAGTCGTCATCATCACATCCTAAGGTACAGACACACTTGCAGTGCAGCTAAGGGCCCGCGCGTGTGTGTGTGTGTGTGTGTGTGTGTGTGTGTGTGTGTGTGTGTGTGTGTGTGTGTGTGTGTGTGTGTGTGTGTGTGTGTGTGTGTGAGACTAGTTACAGACCATATCCCTGTCCCCAGGCAAAAAAGAAAAAGATAAGAGAGAGGACGTGAAAAAAATGCTTTAACCATCTAGCCTAGCCCTGTCATTGGCCGTTATTAGCTCTGTGTCCAGATGAGCTTGATGGTCCACCTTGGTGGCCAGCTATTTTAAGATTAAGCACATACCAGAACGATGATTACATTAGGGTGTGTCCAACACGTGCCACACAACATTACTGCTCCATGAGTCACGTCAAGAGTGACCCATCGTCTGCGACTGTACTGGTTGCTAAAAAAGGGAGCAACAGGCCCAAACCCACAATTTAACCAAGCAGTGCCTCTTCTGTGCATGCCTAACAGTGGCGAAATAACACAGGGCTCCTTGGTCTCCTTCTTGTGGGGATATTACGTTAACCTGTCCCAGTTGAGTACCACTACCAGCATCTGGCGTCTAGCTCAAAGTCATGCCCCCAGAAGGCCAAGTCTTTCCACTTGTCTCTCCCAATTTTATTTTGGGTCTTCAGAAGCTTAGGTCGGGTCTGACCGTACCCAGGGCAGATGAGGCCAGCGCCGTGTCTGGCTGTGTCCCCCTGCTCCCAGTCACATGGCACTGAGGGGAGAGCAGGGAGGGACAGAAGTGGAGGAAGCAAGGGAAAAGAGAGGCTGGGAATGTTTGTTGACTTGAATAATAAGTCAAGGGGAAATTGGTCTGTAATTGTTGTGGGGTGGGGGGGGGGGCTACTTTCCCTCTGTTGTGTGTACTTATGCCCCTGAATTACACACTGAAAACACACCATGTATTTATTTATTTATGCAATTCAGCCCTAGAGGGAAGAGGGAAGATACTTAATAAAGAGACTCCATTAAGTGTTATTATGCGTTAATATAATTCATGTTGGAGTTGGTTTTATGGTAACAATATTGTACTGGATGAGATAAAGGGGTATAGGAGTAGGATCAACAAAATTTCTAAAAGCACAGTAAATGAACTACTTTATATTAGACAGACATACAGACTGAACCAGACAGACAGACAGACAGACCAGACAGAAGAGAAAATACCATGGCTTGATTTGTATGTTGCTTCTGCTACGCTCTAAAGCAAGTGACTCAATTGTGTCTTTTCTCTGCACTGAAATTGTTCCCAGAGAGAAGGCAATGCTGGTTTCACAGTCATCACTTCGAGCTAGATGGCTGCAAAATGTATAATACGCCTCGAAAAGGGAACTCCAATAAGCCTGAACTATTTTTATTTGTAGATTGAAATGAAGAACCGAAACATGTATTTAGCTAGCCTGGGTATACCCATGCTGCCATGCGCGCAATTTCATTTCGCGCTGCTCGGCAGCCTGGATTCCATGGATCAGATTTTCGCCTGAGATAGGGAACCAATCACAGTACGGGGAGGGACAGCAGGACGATGACGACGTCTATGCGACACACCGAGTATTTAGCTGCATATCATAAAAATGAGGAGAGGGCCCTGGTCAGCAGCTCATAGAAGACATATCTATTCTGAAATTTGATGTCTCCCACTTTTCAGATTTCGTGAGTACCCCAAAATTGCGGGTCATCGGGTTACAAAGCACTGATTGCATTTTAATAATGTCCTATAATACTCAAAATGGGAAGCAGATTTTCATGAATATACACCTGTTGCTGTGCTCTGAGGGATCACAGGTCAGTGGGGCAACACAGATGGGACTTGTTACAACTCTCTACCCCCATTGGATGGCCATGGTGGGTCTTCCTACTCTCCCCACACTCCCTCCACCAGGATCACACTTACCACCCTCTCCCACTTATCTCTTCATTAGCTCCCCGGTGGTTTCAATTGGGTGAATAGCCTCCGCTTGTTGATTGCTTCTGTTCATATCTACTATCACTCTAAACACCACCAGATAATACGTACTACATACTGAAATCGATAGCACACGCTGTCTCGCTGATGTAATAGACGGCCACTTTGAGAAACTGGGCGGTTTTCTTGGATCTAATCAGGTGATGTTAATTAAGCACCCCAAATCCCTTGCTCCTCCTGCCTGGGTTCTATCCTCTTCTCTACTCCCTGCATATCTGAAACTAAATATGTTCTTGGCATGCGTGCATGAGTGGTTGTCTAAGATGATCCCCGCTATAGTACACCTATCCTGACTAGCGTGGCCTGGCACCGAGTTTGGGGTGGTTGGCGTTGCGATGACTCCAAAGGGTTTGTCGCCCAGCCGTGACAGACCGCTTTGTCATGAAGCCAACCCCTGCGTCCGCTAGAGCCGTGTGCATATTAAACAGGAAGACCGAGTCAGGGGCGACACAACTCTATTAATATCCTCCAGAGCCAGTAGAGTCCTTGCACTCTGTGTTGCATTGGCCCGACACCCGCACACGCGTGGGCCTAGCGATCCCAGGGCATTAATACATTGATACCTGAAAGCCTTGATGTTTTTCGGTTGTGCTTGTTATTCTGATGGTTCTCGAAGAACGGTAATTCCTCACTGTCACGGTGTACAAACAGCGCACGCCACTCCTAGTAAATGGAAATAGCTCCAGAGAGCTTTGGGTGAACACCGAAAAACAAATGGCAGGCTGTGATCTATCGCAGAAACCACCGAGATGATTTAAGTTCCCATCAGTCGGTGATTAAGAAACCCTAAGTGCATTCATTATGAAATGTGTGTTCCAAACTGTCACATGCTTTATGTACAACTGATTAAATTAATGCACTTAATTACAACTGAACTTGTACTGAACGCTGTATAGCACATAGGGTGGGGGGGGCAGCAGTTATCAAGAGAATAAGAGGAGAGAGAGAGGAAAGCAGGACTGAATAGGAAAGGCCAAGACGAGGTGTGTAAAAAGGATGGATAATTAGTTCCCCAGCCAAACTCGGGCTCGGAAAAAGGAACAAAACTCTGTCAACAGCTCTCTAAAGACGGAATGGTGGGTGGCAGCACCATAATGCCAAGGTGCCCTTTATGAACAAAAACAACAAAAAAATAAAATAAAAAAGCCCCATTCACTGGCGTCACGGTCTGGCACCCTAGTCTGCATTCAGCGGCAGTCTGTTGAGATGATCGCCCCATCAATGGATGATTTTCCCTTTGGACACCAGTAGCCATGGTGCCCGTCCAGAACGAACATTCACAATGCTGCCGCTGTTGCCGCTATTCAACTTCAACCCCATGTGGTGGAAGCATCCAAGCTGTTTAGAATGTATAGAGAGAGATCCACGTTTATTTAACCCGCACCGTATTGCTCCTGCTGGGAAAGAAAAACAACTATGCCAGCCCCAATAATAGAAATTAGTGTGTGAATGTGATGTAGGACAAGAAAATTGACCGATCGGCCATGCGTTGTTAAACATGGCTAATCAAAAAAACATGCACCACAGATATACAGAAATAACCCGGAGAACGAGGATGTTCAGTAAGACGATAAATGAGATAGTGCACTTTTCATTCTCCATCTGTCAAATGACTGGAAAACCATCTTTGACATCATGGAGAAAATCTGAGGTTGGTTTCGATGCCGCTAAATCAACCCGGTAGAATTCATCAAGCATAGAAATTCACAAAAAGAGATGCATGTGTGAATTTGCTGCGCTCTTCAAATAAACATTATAAGTCATACTGTGCAACGTTTGAAGTTGGAGTCATGAGACTGAACATTACTTGGTATGATTAAAAGCATATGCTGCGTTTGGCAGCTACACTAAACAGATTCAACATCGGCCATGACAAAGACCACCAGTCCTAAATCAATTACAACGACATGGATTTTTCGAGTGAGGGAAAAATGGTCAGGATACAATATAACACGTCTTTGATCTAGAAAATAGTTTAAAAAAATATTCTAACGGATTTTTGTTGCCAAAAGAAAGCAGGCTCTAGCACTGCTACTAACTTGTGAATGGCCCTCATCACATTGCTCCAAAACAAATCTACCTCTTTGGTTTGAAAGTCTATAGTGCTACATTTTTATTGTCAAGTTGAAAACAGTTTGTATGAATGTCTGTATGAAAACAAAAAGGTGCTGAACAAAAAACAAATCGTCTAACGTTTACTGAGCTGTCTCCCACTCTCTGCAAAACACAAAGAAGCGTTTTCTGGTTAACATGTTTCAGAATCTCCATGAAGAAAACAAAGATTACAGCATTCGCTTCCCTAATTATTATCATCTTTCAGGCATCACATCCATGATTGGAAAATTTCGCAAGCCCCGAATAACCAATTAGCCATGCCAGACGGCTCTGTGCGTGTCTGTGTGATCCTAGTGAGGTGGCATTCCCTCTCTGAGCCCAGGGATGAGCACCCAGCAGGTTCTCATCCCTCCTGGAACTAGCTTTAGGATTTTTCTAGTCTCAGTTCAACATCAGACCAGACTCTATGTTGATGTATTGTTGTTGTGGGAATGACTCGCACATTGGACAGCCCAGAGCCGCGGAAGCAAAAGAGAGGCTGTCGTGACGATGATGATAAACATCGTAATTATATCAAATTGGTATAAATCTCTGTTAAATAGAATAATTCCTACAGCAATGTGCTGTTTCTGCAAACTAAACCAGAGAAGATCATTCTCCCTTTAGTCAGTCCCCCTCAGCCCCAAGGGGACCAAAAGAACAATCATACTCTCAAAATTATTATAACTGTTGTGCAATCCGCACAACTATCTTTAAAAATACTGATGATTCTGGGCGCCCAGGCTATCGTTTCTTTCAGTCTTTTGAGTGCGAGGCGTCGAGAGATCTACAATAGTTTCAATAGGGATTAATATTACAGTTTGCCAAATGTCCCAGAATACACAATGGTAGCATTTCACACTCCCTGATATGTTTCACTTACTAGCAGTGATCATGGACCCACTTCTAAACATCGCTTTGTAAAGGACCGGGCCCGGCAGCGACACGTACTGTCCATCTGTTTTGCATGTTACGTGGAACGTCTCAAGACATGCCAACAGCTTTGGCCAAGGAAAGAAATGCAAGACATAAGGGACAAGAGAATCACCTCATGTTGTCTCCCCCCTGGTAGTGTTTGGACAGCAGGACAAAGGCTAAAGGAGGGGAGAGGTTAGGGAAGGTGGATGCCTTGGCTTAACAAGAAGGCGGTCTATTGAGAAGCCGATCATTCCTCTAACCTTTAGCAGAAGGGTTCAATCTTATGTTTTATTGCATGCGTGCCCTGATCTTCTCTAAAAACTACGATTACAGAAATTGGCTAGTCATGACTGCAATTGTTGCCTGATGAATGATACTGCAGTGATGGAAAATATATTTTTGTATGCATCCCACGTCCTCTGTGGGATTGGGTCATGCCTCAGATATTTAAATGCTCCATTTTTTTATCTCTTTTTACATACCCATTCAAAGCACTTAAAATGCTCCAGTGAGAACTCAATGTTCAAGCAAATGTGCCAGAAGAACGATATCACATTAACCCTTTTGAATCATTATTTTGTTTTAATATAAAGCTAATTAATATCCTCCTCAATTATTCTTCTCGAGTACACGCTGAATGGTTGACTAGTTTGACCAACCACACCGCTCCTAGTGGTGATATTTTGTGGATTTGCTAATCAGTCACGCTTGACTGAATAGTCTTATTTTACACCAACAATGGGAAGTTAATGTTATTCAAAATCAATACCTTGTTGTTTCACAAGTGTGCAATGAATTAATTAACAAAAAAATAATAATTCAAGGATTCTTTTCATTTCTTCATAGTCCAGAGCTCATTTTCAGATGTTCATCTGGATTATCTATAGCTCTAAACTATATTATTTATCATTTAAGAAGAGAATTCAGATTATAAAAAAAACAATATGCTGCCATCAAATCACTGCAATACATTTGCCACATCACCTTCTAAAAGAGATGTTTAATCTCAATGAGACAACAATATAAAATAATCTCTATATCGATACAATTTAGAGCATTAATCTCTCAAAAGATTATTCAGTATATAAAATTTAGTCTTCTTCCAAAAATAATTGTCTAACAATTATTTAACAACTTGGTATTGAATGTAAATGAGGCATTAAAACAACAAGCTTGGTAATCTCATGCCAGGCTTAGTTTAGTATTCAGAATAATTAGTCCATCTGTGAACAATCAAACAACAATCACACAGTTGTTGATGGTTATGTTTTTGTCTCCATGTTTTTGTAGTTTATTAGAAAAAATGTAATCTGTGGCAGTGGTTTCAAAAGGGAAAACAATCACAAAATCAAGTAAGCAATTCCATATAAAGTCGAAGCATTCTCGATGGAAAACAAGGAATATCTATTCAACGTAATTTGTAATGTCAAGGTTATAGAGTATACCTACTGAAGACAATCACCCCTGCCTGTCTCTCATTGGCCACTGACATAACTTCCTGACTGTAAGGTCATTGGCTACAGGACGGCTGAAAGTTCAACTTCCAAGAATAGCCTGTCGAACTTGATTATGTATTCTAAATAAAGTGAATGGGTTAAACATTTCCCCTCATACGGTGACAGTCACACACACACACACACACTTAGACAAGCATTCTGAAAGGCTAATTAAATAGATAATGCTTGCTAATTATCCATCAGGTCTTGAAGGCAATGACAAGGAGGAAGCAAATGTATGCAAGCATAAGACAAGTATAATCATAATGTGTGTATAATCATTCTGCTAGAAGCCATCTTTTGTTTTCTCATGAAGCCTCCTCCTCACCCTATATTTACTCTTCCCCCCACATTACGAGTACGGATGCAGTCACAAACACAATGGTTTGTAAGGAAGGCTCGCAGCTCTTGATGGAATCCATCATCATGGAACAAAATCTCAACTGTTCTTTTTGGTGGCTCAAGCGGACAAGCAGGAAGACACCAAAACGACTGCTGTCTCTTCCCATTGGATATTATTGTTTGGCACTGTCCAATCAAGTCGTCCATTGACCTACATGCAAAAAGTAGAAAAGGCCAATTGGTTTAAAAGTTGCGAGGCCAGCAAAAGCTAGAAAAGGTCGATAGTTGTTTCATGCCGCGAGATTAAAGTTGTATGAGCTTCCTTGAACCCCCCACTATAAAATCTCCCTAGTGCCATATATATGGGAAGTTGTTAATATATACATTAATAACTGTCTGAAATGTCCTAGTGTTTGGAATGATAATCCTAATGTTTATACTTGTCTATAATTGTCCTCAATTTAATGATCTAGATCAATTTAATGATCGATATCTAAATGGCAGGGAAAGGCGCTAGTCACCTTATCCCAGAACTCAATTATATAGCAGTAAACACAGTAGGCTTATGATGATTGCATGATGCCAGATGTCTGCTTGTTCTAATAGTAAGTGTGAGGCTCGCAAGGTGACTGGAATAATGTTGGAAACCAGAACACGCAGATGGGAGGGTACTTAGTTACACAGGACACATGAGGTTTGAGTTAAGTCCATCAGAGTTTGTAGTCACTTGGGAAGAAAATGAGCTCATTTACCATGACATAGCTATTCCAGGGCCTCACAGCAAGCGTGTCCTTTCATTAACAGGCAAATCAGTAAAATAATTGCACATGTTCCTTGTATATAGAACCTGTATCATCTGGTTTACACTGGAAATCAGTGATGTGTTGATACACTCTCTCTCACAAGTGGAGGACTAGATTAACTGGCAAAGATACGGACAGCTGGAACGGATGACAGTGACCACCAACAAATGAAGGAAAGGTTTGTTCTTGCCATTAACCAAAGAGTCAGCCGGTTTATAATGTTTCATTCAGAATAAATTAGAATACTTTGAATGAAACGGTTAACCATCATCCACTGCGTCATCACTAGAAAGGACTGTTGCATAAATACAGCTCATTACAGTTGGTTTTCTGTACTCTTCACTCAACTGTAACAGAAAGAGGCGACGGGGCCCGAATTGCTTGAGCGAGTCGCCGATGGTGTGATGAGCGCTGATCTAAGGCAGAAAGGCGTGTTGAGTGTGAACCTTGAACATGCTGTGATGTGGTGGTCCCACTCCACAGAGCCCCAGGCCCTCATGTGACTCACAGAGGTGTCTTTGATTAAAGCGTTGGCAGGGAGCACAATGAGAGAAGGCAGCCGCTTGCCAGTGATACTCCCTGATGCAGATTGCTTCAAGAAATAGTGCTACATTTGGCTACCGTTTTCTCTTATGACTCAAAGGCCAAGACAGAAGAGAGCTCCCTCTTACCTCCCTGTTTCGCCACTTAAAGTGAAACTGTAGCCACATGTCTGCTTATTATTATTATCACACAAAAATGATATGATGCACATACAATCTATTATTAGGTGGATTGAAGACATAATGTCTGTATTATTGCTTTCCAAAAAAAGATGGCAAAAGGTGACCGTAAACAGAAAAAAACAAAACAATAGTTTAAACTTCATTGTCTTGCATAGAAGTATAAATGTAGTCGTACAATTAATTTTGCAATTATAAATGAAAAAGATTGAGATTAGGATCTATTCTAAATGTCTGCAACAGAGTATTAAAGCCTGACTCTCTTACTTATCTCTAACTTCCGATAGGTAGTGCGATCTTCAAAAATAGGTCTCATTAAAATGAGTCGTATTACATTCTTAAGTGGCTAAATGTGAATTTAAGACGAGGGAGTCTGGCCTCCGGCTTCAATCAGATCAGTCCAATATAAAACGGACACAATGCATTTGCCTGACTTTTGTTTTAACATGCTTAGACGCACTGCAAGAGCCAAGAAGTGTCAAGTCAAGTAGCCATGTCCAGCATTCCAGGAGCATCTCGTCCAAGCCACCCAATAAAGTGTCACGTTTTATCGCACAAGGGAAGAGGAGGAACGGGAGGCACGTTGCAGGAGGAAGCTCACATTGGAATTCTGTCCCCATCCCAAAAATACAACCGTTCTCAAACTAAAAGTGGGTTTCTGGCTGAAGGCCCACCGTCAAGCCATAACGGGGTAGAGAGGAAGACTTCTCCTCAGCTGTCAAAAGAAAGACTTCTTGAAAGAAAATAATTACATATTGCGAAATATTATAATTTATTGGCCGTTAACGTCAACTCAAGATTTGTGTGCGTGTGTTCTAGTGTGTGTGTGTGTGTGTGTGTGTGTGTGTGTGTGTGTGTGTGTGTGTGTGTGTGTGTGTGTGTGTGGGGTCTGGTATGACACTTATGAGGTAGTTGATAGTGTGTGTAATCGTTGAAATACCACACTCAAAATCGGCACACTAACACAAAAACAATGTCATGGTCGAGGCAGTTACGCATTCTGTTAATGGAACACGACCCCTCAAATTCCACAACCAAGATTTGAGTATAAATACAGTGCTAGAGCAGCAGGGTTCGGACTACTGCACTGTGGGAAACTAAGCATGCTGGATTCCTGCTCAGAAATAGACTCGACTATAAACAGCCGCACACTGTCAAATAGTGGGGTCAGGATATAGTCTCAGATATAGTCTCAGAGTGTACCCGCCTGAGATCTTCTATGTAGAGTATGTCAGGATGTTAACTCGCTATAAACGGTTCTCATCTTAAATCATCGTTGCATCGCCATGTGAAAAACTAGTTTTAGTCTCAAGTTGATCCAATAAATGATCTACGTTCTACTGGCCATCCGCTATGAAAGTTATGATAAATTAATCAGAATTGTTGTGATAATATATAATACGTTATAATACATATCGCCCAGGCCCTGTAAAGAGCAGGCATCACATGACATCCCGTCTGTCATGCATTACTTCCATATGCAGCTTTAGGAAACCTCCACATAGCAGGTGGATGCGCAAGGCCATTATATGTGACTCTAATGGGCCTCTCTCTAACAGGGTTAAAGCACATACAGAGGGTTCAACCGTTCTGTCAGGGCGAGGGGAGGAGTTATGGGAGCCTGGGTCATCAGCCCCAAACTCCAAGAGATATCTCACCAAGACATACACCAGGCTGTGCTCTCCCTACTAATATACAGTATATATATATATATATATATAAATAAGAGAGAGAGAGAGAGAGAGAGAGAGAGAGAGAGAGAAATAAAAATACTGTAGTGTGTGTGTGTGTGTGTGTGTGTGTGTGTGTGTGTGTGTGTGTGTGTGTGTGTGTGTGTGTGTGTGTGTGTGTGTGTGTGTGTGTGTGTGAGACAGAGAGATAAAGAAAATGTTGATATAGGGAGGGCACAGTTTGCCTATTGTGGAGAGACTAGGAGAGGTCTGCCTGGGACAGCACAGTCAGGCCCCTAGTCCCAGAGAATAGGGCCCTTCATGAGAGGCCAGAACAGAGCTCACCCACTGCGGTGGAAGACGTAAACACATTGCGTGTGTGTGTTTGTGTGTGTGCGTGCTTGTGTGTCTCAGTACAGAGTGGCTGTTTCCTATTGTCAGCAACAGATCACAATATGGGAAAACGTCAAAATGCAAAGATTTAGATTGATGAGATTATAGAAAGAATGTTGGAAATGACCTTTGTACTTCGTATGGTCAAGTTATTGTTCAAATAGATTTTTCTGAACAATGACAATGCCGTGTAGGGAAGTAAACACTTAGGCTACAAAGTTGCCTCCTTGGAAGCTCTGCATTGCATGTGAATGTCTATTGAACCCACACAATACACAACATTGACCAGCTTATTCTTCTGTTAAAATCCACCCTCCTTTTGCAGTGACCCCAAATGGCAACACCATATGGGCGTTCAACCGTAAGAGCTCACAATAAAAGCCTTCTTCCGAAACCCCAGTGTAGTAGGGATATGATACAAAATGTGCAAAGCTGCTATCTTATGATGTTAAAAGATCAGACTTGAATGCCTTTGTTAAAGTGACGTTTCAAAAAGTGACAATTCGTATAAGAGTTTTTGTTCCATTGATGAAAGATACACTTTATGACCAGAGACATTGGTAGGTGTTAAAGTATCATTGGCCGTAAAAGCCAAATCTAAAACGTCAGGAAATTTCTGGTTAAATAAAAAGACGAGCTTGACCAACATAGGCGAGCAGTAGATCCTCTCGTCAGTACTTAATCAACACCAGATGCATTGACAACACTTACAATACCTGCAAGGCATATAGTGAAAACATCAGACAAAAAGTCAAAACAAAGCTGCTCTACTTTAATATTTCTCAAGCAGGGCTGTTGTAACAGCGAAATCTGTGCGTTAATCCGTATATTGACACCCCTAAAACACACTCGTTATTTGCAAAATTTGCGTTACATTGGGCTGAAATACAATAATGCATTCAGAATTAATAACTATCACGTCGTTAAGTCTATCATTATGGACTTGACAACTGAAGTGTACCGAATATTCTCTACAATGACATAGTTTGTAAGTGTAGTCAGTAAAGTTACATTGCAGAGGGCAGATAACAAGGAGACACAATCGTCACTATCATAAACATACGATGGATAACCCCCACGTTTAAACACCCATAGCAATTCATACTAGAGGTCTCTCACCTGGCGAAGGTACTTTCCAATCACCTTGGTATAATGCTGCCACTTCTCAGACTGTGGAGGAGTTAGATCAGAAGCGAGAGCAGAAGAAAACAAATCACCTCGTAACTTCCATTCAGTTGAACTCATATAAGTTTGACAAGGAGACGTTTTCCTTCCGCTTGGGGCTGCTGAATTTATGAATAGGCCTATGTTTATATATAATTTAAAAAAAAAAAGCTTATGAAGAGGCGTACTATTTTTTATGGTAACCGAACAATCTCCGACACTCTTTGATACCCTGGTTGCTTATTTTGTTCTAGGACCAGAAGGAAATGATTCAGGATGAGAGAAACTCGCTTACTGACTCCTACAGGCAGAACATTGAATGGTTCAACAAGCTACCGTAGGCCTTTGCGAAAAGGGCAGATTTTGTTCACTTATTAAAGTGGTTTATTTTTGGGCAGAAGAGGAGTAAGCCTAACAAAATGATGTTAAAAAATATATGTTCTATTAACTTTCATGTTCTAGCCTAGCACAAATGAATATTTAACCACATATACTTGAATTGAATCAGTGTTCATTCATGGTTAAAGCGGTTGACTTAAAAGTACTCTTATTTTATTTAAGGGGCTATACCTAGGAACACTGAATTAGTGGGGAATCTTAACTCATCTTGCAGCCGCACAGTCTTTGTCTTGATTACATTTTCAGTAGTCATGTTGAAATGAAAAAGCTAACTTGAACATATACCTCTGCATTTAAAAGTTAAAGAAATTAGCCACTTACAAATCTTGTATTTTATTAAACTGCCTTTTCTGCTAACAACCATTTAGTTTTATGTCTCATCATTAACCTCTTAAACCTCTTAGCGTGTGTGTTTCAATAAAATATGAACAGTCCAATCTGAATGGGGATTTAACGTCAGTGACTGGTTAGTTTTGCCACACCGGATGTGTTGCAATTATGCGCCACGTTGCTCTCCAGATTTAGCATAACATAACGTGATCTGATTGTAATCTGTCATACTTCTTTCTGTCCCCAAGTAAGATCTTACTGGAATCCTTCCTAATGAAATCCCAGTTAGACTCCAGCGAGTACTCTCAGCGGTAGCTATCCCGTGGATGGACCTAACCGTCCACATTAATCATATGGCCTGCTGGCAGGCCGTTCACTCACCTTGCACAGCCTGAGATGCAAGGCCGGTTGTCGGCCTGGCAGCACACACACACACCCCACACACCACACCCCCCACACACACACACCCCCACACCCCCACACACACCCCCACACACACACCCCCACACACACACCCCCACACCCCCACACACACACACACACACACACACACACACACACACACACACACACACACACAGACAGACAGACAGACAGACAGACAGACAGACAGACAGACAGACAGACAGACAGACAGACAGACAGACAGACAGACAGACAGACAGACAGACAGACAGACAGACAGACAGACAGACAGACAGACAGACAGACAGACAGACAGACAGACAGACAGACAGACAGACAGACAGACAGACAGACAGACAGACAGACAGACAGACAGACACACACACACACACACACACACACACACACACACACACACACACACACACACACACACACACACACACACACACACACACACACACACACACACACACATTCCCAACCAGGGTAGGGTCTAACGATGCTACTTCTGAGCAATGTAAATTCCACTATATTCCCCAGAGGTCAGGTGGTGCTGGAAAGAAAATGGCTAATAATTGAATGCAGACTACGTTCGATTCTCCCAGACAGCGGCTAGCATGGCAGGACCCTTTAGTCTCAAAAATCTTCTTTCCTATTATTAGAAGAAAAATGAAGTGCCGGGTTTGAAGTCCTTTGTTTACCTGTGTGTGAGCCATCTTGACACTCAAAGTCAGTTTTGGATCCCCATCAGCCTCCCCAGTGGCAGCCTTATTAGGAATCTAATTGGAGGTTGACCCTTGGTGCCGGTGATGTATCTGGCATGACAGAGCTGTGCAGGTGGACTATGCTAGGCTAATGACTCAACTGGAGGCACGGGAGGCACTTGGCACACAGCCAAACCGCCACTAATTACCCGTGCCTCCCCCTGGATAATGGATGGAGTGAGGAGACGCAGAAGAAGCGGGACGTGTGCTGCATGCTGATTGGATGGGTTTCACATCAACTACAATATACCTGTATGTGTGTGTGTGTGTGTGTGTGTGTGTGTGTGTGTGTGTGTGTGTGTGTGTGTGTGTGTGTGTGTGTGTGTGTGTGTGTGTGTGTGTGTGTGTGTGTGTGTGTGTGTGTGGTGCAAAAGTGGCATCCAATGTTTAATGCAGGGTCAAATGAGTTGGGTGTTTTTTTCAACTGATTCAACCTTGGGTGCTGTGCCTCATTAATAAATACATTTGTTGTTTTCTTGCAAAAACTCGAATATTGCACCGATGTACCAATCAGGGGAGTCTTCATTCAGCATTACACTTAAACCCTGACAACCCGGATATGAGCAATGTTTTTACTTAAATTTCCGTTTCATTTTATAAACCATCGCAGTCATGGTTTTACATTGGGACTGATCAAAGACTTGTAGACCCACCTCTGGCAGAGCTGAGCGACGGAGATGAATAACTCTGCAGAGTGTTCATAAAAGTAAATATGTTCCTGCATGGTTCCTTCAGAGGTGAAGCATTCCCGTTATCACAAAAGGCAATAGGAATTCTGTTGGATGTGCAGCAGTTGTCTGCTCCACTATCACTCAATGTGCAGTAGCCTGGCATGCATCAAGACTCATAGCAGGTATCTCAAAGCGTAGAGAGAGACTTTTAAGGTAAGAAAAAGGATTTTCCAAATGTACAGAACTCAAAGCGTTTCCCCCTCGGGGAGTCTGCCCTGGACAAAAGGGTCTGGGGGGGACATTTAGCAAGGAGCCATGCATTAATGCTCAAGGTTGATTATATGGTTGGTAAGGGCTTGGGTTTTACTACCTAGAGAGATCTCAACAGGGACCACTACGTGGCAGCTCGTATAGTATCTTAAATAGCCATGCTCCTATTAGATTACACGTGTAGCCCGCTACACGCTTTAAACATCTCACTGTTGGTGAACAATGAGACTCTATGCTTCCATTGACATCCCCCACTGTGGGAAGGCACTTTAAAAGCTATTATAAAAATATTCATCATACTTGGCGCAAAATACTTTTAGTTGCAAAGAAGCGAGAAACATAAATAAGGTCAGAATAGCCTCGGCTCTGCAAAAATATGAAATGACATTCAGCAAATCGAATTCAGTGTTTAGACAGGCAATCATAGAGAGACAAAGAGAGAAAAAGGTGAACACACAGGGAGCGAGAAATTTAAAGATGCTGATGATGAAAGGCCAGGTGAACCGGTCAAGGCCCTGGATCCCAGTGGGCCCAACCTATAAGAGACCATGTCAGCAAGGACCTTATGAAAAATAAAAGATTAACTGCAGCCGCAGTGCACACATTTGGTTCTCATCAGAGAACACCATCTGTTCATGACCTGCATTGGCGTGCCAGTGCGGTTTGGCTGGAAGTAAAGTTAAAACTATGTGCAAATTAAATGTTATAATGCCTTAAAAGGACCTCATGGAGTTTAAATGGTGAAGCATATTAGCTGAAAATAACGTTGATTAAAATGTGGATTAGGTGTGAAAGCTGGAAACGTAGAATGTCTGAGGTTCCTAAACAGTTACTCAAAGCAATCGTCCATGTGCTACCCACAGCCTAGGTGCGATCACACACAAACACACAAACACATACACACAGTGTGCGAATTAAGGGGGAGCAGGGGGAGCTATAGCTCCCCTAGTGGTGACATGAGCTCCCCTGGAAACATGGTTTGTGAAATTTTGGGGGAGCTCTAAAATATTTATATGATATCCAAATAAATGCTATTTTGGGCATGTCTTTCTAAAAGGTGTAAAATAAGTAAAATAAAATTATATTTTGAGTTTATGATTCATGAAAACAACGTAGCCTAATCATTAATAAGCCTAGTCATTATTGCCGCTCGGAGCGTGGGGGCGCTGTCTGCAGCCCCACTACCCAATCACACAAGCTTGTTTAGTTAACTTGCTTAAAAGACTGTCACCTGTGCGCCATTGTTGCTGACATGGCTAAAAAAAGAAAGCAACTCACCTTGGGCGATTTCTATAAAAAGACGCCCAAACAAACTGAAAAAGAGGACCAGCCGTCTGTAGCTGGTGGTAGCACATCGGACGTTGGGACTACTACAAAGCCGAGAGAAGAGGCAGCTAACGTTAGTTCTAATATTAACTTGACCACTAACGTTAACGTTACTGTGGGGGCTAAAGAAACAGAACAAGACGAGCCAAGAGCCAAGAAGATAGCCATAGT
Source organism: Gadus chalcogrammus (assembly GCF_026213295.1). Classification (NCBI taxonomy): domain Eukaryota; kingdom Metazoa; phylum Chordata; class Actinopteri; order Gadiformes; family Gadidae; genus Gadus; species Gadus chalcogrammus. Next base: position 14,164,254 of record NC_079420.1, read on the forward strand.
AGTAGAGGTCAAAGGAGATGAGGAAGAGGATGATGATGCTGATGATCACCCCAATGGCTCTTCCTCTTCCTTCCCGCCTGCTGCCGGAGATAGGGGATGCGAAGTTGCGGGGGTGGTCCCGGCTGGCTGGACCAGCCAACAGTGGGATGAGTGGACCAAACGCCTACCATGGCTATTCTCCAAGGATGGATGTGTAGGATGTTCTCTTTGCAGGGATGCTAAATGCCTTGTCCTCATTGATAAAACTGGAACACACTTGTCAGAAGAGTGGATTAACGGGGAAGTAACCAGTAAAAGACAAAACAACTTTCGTAAGAAAATATATAAGCACCGGGATAGTGTGTCGCACAACAGGGCAGTTGAACTGGCAGAAACAAGACAAAAAGCAATACTGCCGAACAAGATTCTTGCAATCAACGCAAAGTTGTTGGAGGAAACGGCCATCGCATTCAGATCTGCCTATATGGTAGCAAAGGAAAGGATGCCTTTTAAAAAACTCCCACCCGTCATGCAGCTCCAAGAGATCAATGGGGCAAAGGTAGGCCCTGTACACAGATCCGATAAATCCTGTGCTCAGATTATTGAGCACATTTCACATGAAATGCGCAACAAGTTTGTTTCTAATATTAAAAAGACCCAGTCAAAAATAAGCATCACTATCGATGAGAGCACAGTGCACGGACGTGCATATATGATTTTATATGTGAGATGTGACGTGACAGGAAAAGGGGCTGTGGATAATGTCTTTCTAGACCTCAAAGAATTAACGGAGGGCACAGACGCTGAGTCCATCTACAACAGCCTGAGAGAGGCTCTACGTAAAGCAGGTTTTGATGACGAGTTTTTGTCTAATAATCTCATCAGCATAGCCACTGATGGCGCGTCTGTCCTCACGGGCAAAAACAGTGGAGTCATTGTTCGCCTGAAAAAGGATTTCCCAAATATCCAGTCAGTACATTGTCTTTGCCACCGCGCAGAATTAGCAGTCCATGACGCTCTAAAAGATGTTGCTGGATGTAACCACTTTGAGTTTTTCATTTCAAAACTGTACGCTTTGTACCACCAGTCCGCAAAGAATACCAGACTACTCCAGGAGGCAGCAGAGGAGTTGAACATGCAGGTTTTGAAAATCGGGCAGATTTTTACCATCAGGTGGGTGGCAAGTAGTTTTAGAACTGTCAAAGCCGTCTGGAACAACTACCCTGCTTTAGCAAGCCACTTTAAAACCGCAAGTGAGGATCCATCTCGCAATGACACTGATAGGAAGAAGTACCTTGGGCTCCACAAACAACTCTCTAACGCTGGATTTGTAGCCGATCTGGCTTGCATGAAAGACATGCTTCGTGAGCTGCAGGCCCTCTCACTAAGGTTGCAGCAAAGGGACATCGATTTAGTGAGTGCTAGTCGTCGTATTCAGCAGTGCATTGATGTACTTTACGCTACAAAAGAGTGTGGAGGTAAATCAGCAGAGAAGGCTGTGGAACGCATATCACAAGGACTGTTCAAAGGTGTGGAGCTAGTTGAGAGCAGCGGTAAGATTAAAAGGGGTCAGTTCTATCAGGCTGTCATCGACAATCTTAAGAAGCGAATGCCAGAGTCAGATCTCGTTCATATGCTCAAACCCCTTGACAAGCGCTTTTGGCCACAGGACCGCAACGCACTTATCCTTTATGGAGAAAAAGAAATACGGGCCCTTGCGAAAACACTTGGCGAATCTGCCAGTGAAGCAGTGCAGGAGTTTCGCGACTGGAAGTTACAAGATGATGCACCAGGCGAAACGCTGCAGAAGCTGTCCATAGCAAGCAGAACATACCTGCCCACGTCATCGGAGTGCGAGAGGGGCTTTTCAGCTGTAAATGACACTGACAGTAAGACTCGCAATAGACTGCGTGAAGCCAGCCTCTCATCACTACTTTTTGTGGACCTTAATGGACCTCCATTGGAGAGATTCGATCCAACTCCTTTCATCACATCTTGGCTTAAATCAGGCCATCGCCTGTCCACATCATGGGTTACTGGACGTAGTCGAGCAGAGGCAGCTGAACCTAGGCCTCTGTGGTCGCTTCTGTGTTAGGTAAGACCCGCTTTTATGGACTTGGATTTTGTGCATCGTTGTGTTGTGTATTTGACGTTGCGTCTCTCCAGGCATTGAGACGTTTGTGTGTTGTTTTATAGCTGTATTATTAATAATAATGGCATTATAATTGTTCATGGTTAGGCTGCCGCTATAGGCTGGCTGCTTGTGTGTTCTGCTCTGAGTTGATTTAATTAAACAGTCAAACGTTACTTTGGTGGTCCGTGGATTATTTAAGGTTGGTCTGAAGCACTTCTTTAACCTTGAGCAACTCTGCAACTTCCAAAAAAATATTTGATTTATTTTACAATTCAAAAATGAACCAAACTTTCTACAAAATTAAGGAAATGATACTGGGAAACGAATAAACCATTATAAGTAACGAATTAACTTAATAAGTGATCGAAATACTTTTATCAACCACCCCCCCCCCCCCCCCCCCCCCCCCCCCAGCTCCCCCGGAGACCGTGGTATAATTCGCACACTGCATACACACACACTGTGTTTTGTACTAAGGAATTTCCCAGTTGTATTCCTGGTTGTGGTTGTTTGTGACTACTTAAATTAAATGCCTTAGCAGGTCCATGGTTATGTAGTCAGACTTTTACATGCATGTAATAAAATTGCAATGTTAGAATCACCTCAAAGGCTATTTATAGTTCAGAAACATGCGTAATTTGTTTAATTGCAATGTCAATTTGTCGCGTTCATATTGCTCTGAATGCCTGTGTGCAATAAGTATGAGCCTGCTGCTTGTTCAAATGCTCCAATAAAACCACGTCATCAGCTTTGCTTGATTCAAAGGAAGTCTGTGCTCTCGTTTTGAGACACAGCATATTTAGAGGCAACACAATCTAACGATCCGAAGTGATGACAGAACAACCTTGGGAACTCTATTTCAATGTAGTGAAAGTATCAAGTCCCATTGACCTGCTCATGATTCATTATCCAATGTATCATAAAGATAACGAAAACCAAACCACAAGGTGATACTCAACATCCATTAACAATCCTACGATCCTAATCAAATGCATTGCGTTTCCCATACATAAAATGGCATGGGAGGCTGAGCAGGGAGATATTTCCTAAAGGGAAAATGAATCACAGGAAATGAGAGATGGACATTCCTACATTTGACAGACTTACTTGGTGAGACCATACTTGAAAACGAACAAGCACGCACATGGGCATGCCAGATCAATTATGCCAGTCTAGTCAAGGTTGACTTTACCAGTGCCTGTGCATGTCTCCCTCACCTTGGGGCTCATTAGTGGTAGCGTGATGTTTTGTACCATGTTGTTCCTTAATTGGCATTGTCAAGAATACAACCAAAAACACCTCAGGTGTCTTAACATGTGGGGAAAAAAGGTTAATCTCTCCACAGGGAATTGAGGCCAATGGGGCAAAGCCTGGCTGCCAGATGTACAATGCTCTCAACAACATCCAGCCAAGTACTAACACACACCTTCATTTTTCATCTCGCTTATCATCACTGAAGCTAAGGTTTCAGCAGAAACTTGTAATGCCACTGAAGTGTTTTCCTTAAGACATCAATCTCAGGATGTAAAGGAAGCTATAGCAGGCATATAGCTTGTTGTCTATATTCTGCAGCCCCGAACCATTTGAAATGCAAATGGTGTCAGGTACAATGGCCAATCCGTCTTTAGGATCCTACTTGAGATATGTCAAAGTCTCTGACAGTCGGTCGGACAGGAAGATGCCTCGGTAAAAATCCTCTTACAATGCTAGAAGGGTCTTTACTTCCACTCTCTTATCTACAACATTGCATAATCATAACCTGTCACCTGTTAAATAGAATTTCTCATTGACGTTCCATGTTATTATTCATCATAAGCGCAAAGTGCTTTATTACTTAACAGTGCTATATATTTATAGAAAGATTCCTTGTCTCCAGTCCTCTTAATAAAAGGTGGCTTTGAATCGCTCTATGTCTGACAATGACTAACATGACCGACACAAAACTGGAAAACTCAGTTGTGTGTCTCTATTTGCTCTGCTGTACTCTTGCCCTTTTTCTAATGATGTTCTCTTTGTATCTGTCAGAGACACTTCTTAAGTATCTTCTTCATTACGTGGCCTATTTTAACAAGGTCACTCGGAAAATAAAAGACAATCATTTCTTTGTAAATCGTCACGACCTGTACAGGTGTTCGGTCTCGGTCTCAGTGCAGCCCACCGAGCACATGAGTTTTCATCGAACGCATGTCATATTTGACAGACGACAGCATTACATAATCACATTTTAATGGTAGTTATGCATCGTCTACAGTAGGGCCTCCTATGTAATGCAATGTAATGGGGTATTCATATTGCATAAAAGATGAGGAAAAGTGGAAAGACATTCACACGATTAGGATTTAATGAGGAGAGCAGCGGAGCAGAGAGGAAGGATTCCTCCCAGTGGATTCAATGGTGAGGCGCAAACGGAAAGCGCCTCTCCGGCTTATTTCATTACAAATGACAGGGCAGTCAAGCTGTCACGGCTCCACTCCAGCCTTTCTGGTAGCTGCTACAGACATAAAAACCAGGAACAGGAGGAGGGGGAAGGAAATAAAAATGGATGAGTGCCCTTCATGACGCTAACGACCGTCTCATTGTGTTTAGCGGGAATCTCGTTACTGGCTTTCGGCAGAATCGATTGCAAAGTCGACAAAGTTAGCCATCAACTTTTATTAAGCATTTAGTGCAACTTTTTCTTACTATCTCTCCTTTTTTTATTCAGGCAAAATTCTGCTTGTTAACAAATTAAGTAGTCTACACTACACTATGTCAAAAAATGGAATAAAATGAATTGAAGAAATCAAGAAATTTAGGATGAGCCGTGCCCTCCAATGCAATAATTACGTAGCTCTTCACTGCGTGTGAATAGTAAATTACACACTTTACCCCAAGCAGATGCCAGCTGAGTAAATTGTATACCTTTGGAATGAGTCTGATCATAACAGTGTAACACAATCAAAGACGCTTACATGAAGGATAGCAGGCCTGGCTCCACCTGCAGGTGATCTCCAACAACCCAAGCCTTGCTATAACCTAATTTCCAATGGTGACACACAGCCTCATTCGTCCCTGGGGTTCTTTCCTTGGAATTGAAATCAACCTAAACAAACCTCACATGCTCCACATGGGCCGTCAACGTTACAGAGGACTTGGTGTTTCACTTATTACTAGTCCTTAAACTCCAATTAGGTTGTCTTTATGCTACGGGAGTAGAATGAATGGAGCCGCTATAGCCCCATCTTGCCCCCATCTGCTTGGGAAAGCGATACTGTGTGTGCTGGTGTGTGTCTGAGACTACCTCTGGGAAAAGGATACTCAAGCTGTTATCTTACACTGTTGATGGAATCTTAAACTACTTCATCAGGTAGCTGCCACCCACGTCAACTAATATAAGTTTTGTGGTTTATTGCTATCTACCTGATACCTCGAGTCTAGGCGATGCCATCCCCTCTCTGAGTAAAGTTGGTTTGACAAGATGTAACATGTCCACAGATCACCCATTTAAAGCTTTATGTGGAGTTATAAATTCTGCTGTGCTGTGGTGTGTAAATGAATCCATGTGTTGGCCAAAAAGGTAATCACTAGTGCGTCTTTATAGCATCCTCCATTATTGTGATAATTACTGGCTTATTTCAAATTATTATTATTATTATTATTTATGTGGCATTACATGCCACATAAAGTGTGCAAGTGGGGAAATTAAATGTATGAATACATCTTCTCTTCTGTGACTGTGTGACCCTATAGGTTGGGGGGGAAAGTTGGTTTGTTTGGGATCTACCTTGGTTCCCCCAGCCCCCCAGTAGAAGCCATTAAACCTGCCTGGGGTCACGACCACCACCCCCGGGTAGGCTGTAAGGGGCTAGAGGGGCATCAGGCGAGACGGCGGCCTTTGGGTGAACCAGGGTTTGGTTCACGGGCCGCTAAAAACAACCCATTTCTAAACGGGTCTCCTGTCAGTCACAATAAATGATTTCCCCTATTTTCTCACATGAATGCCGATCTCCGGCGTGCACAGCGCTGTGTGGACATGACAACCCAAAAAGCAATTTTGAATCGGTTTGCTTTTTCCTTTTTTTCCCCACTGTTTCCCATTACTTTCTTTTCAGCAGCAACTTAGCGAGGAAAGCATTTGTGGCAGGTAGCCCAGTGTTTGGGCGACGCGAGTTTGGCAGAGGTTTATTCTCCACCATTTCCCCCTATAAGTCTGACTCATATCACCTTCTCCAATCACACACCGGCTTTGTGGAAGGAGGTCTCGCTCAGGGACCTTAACAGGCTCCGGATCTCTACCGTCGACCCTTTGCTCAAAAGCAGATACCATTCATTCTGTGAGATTTGGGATTGCATTGTTCTTCAGCCCTGAGGATCAACATGGTGGCAGGTGGCCCAGATTACCTGCAGCTGCGGCTGTGACGTGCATTTTAAAAAACGAGGCAGGGCACAGAGAATACAGAGATCATATAAACAAACAATACTTCTATCACGTCATCCGATTGATTAAAGTGCAGAGTGTGTCAAACAAGGTGAGTGCGCACTTGACTGCAACATTATGGGACTTAAAAACATAATTTTACCCTGTTTGAGTACTACGCGACACACATGTTATATATTAAGGAAAAATCATTTCTTGAGGGTCTAATAACAGCTGAAAAGGAGTCCTCACAGACGTATATGTGATTCAGAAAAAATATATTGTTATGACCTTTCGCCAGATCCCTTTTCTACATGCAGGAGAACAGCTATTTTCAATGTGTCAGGTATCCCTAAAGAGTACTTTGGTATGACTGGCCAATAATATATTTTCATTGTGTGTGTGTGTGTGTGTGTGTGTGTGTGTGTGTGTGTGTGTGTGTGTGTGTGTGTGTGTGTGTGTGTGTGTGTGTGTGTGTGTGTGTGTGTGTGTGTGTGTGTGTGTGTGTGTGTGTGTGTACGTGTGTGTGTGTGTGTGTGTGTCTGTGTGTGTGTCTGTGTGTGTCTGTGATAGGTAGTCTGGCAATGTGGCGCAGGAATTGTTTTTTGTACCCTTGAAGAAAGACCTATCTCATCTCGGATATATTTGAATCCTGTCTCTTGTAATGTGATTCGTGGATTCAAATAAAGAATTCAAATGTGTGTGTGTGTGTGTGTGTGTGTGTGTGTGTGTGTGTGTGTGTGTGTGTGTGTGTGTGTGTGTGTGTGTGTGTGTGAGTGTGAGTGTGTGTGTGTGTGTGTGTGTCTGTGTCTGTGTCTGTGTCTGTGTCTGTGTGTGTGTGTGCGTGCGTTTGCATGCGTGGGCCTGTGCATGTGTGTGTGTACAGTACAACTATATCCATGAGTCCTTAGCATTCCTAGTACTCCAGCTTTGCTCTCTGATCAATTTATCTTTTTGCCACATCTTGCGGACATCCACATACGATTTTTTACTTGTATCTCTTTTCCCAGCCAGACGCATTCGCCAGTGTCACACATAGACATACCGAGCAGACACTCTCTCTGCTGTGGATCCTCGTCACGTCCAGCCCTCTCCCCAACATCAATCAACCAGATGAAAGCATGACTACCCCACTGCACATAGCTCTCTGCAGTCAGCTCCCAGTAGAATAGCCCCTTAATGTGCAGGAGTCAGCATGCAGCCCTATGATGTTTCATTGGTTTTAAGAGTGCCACCTTCATATCATGAGAATGCCAGGGGTTCACACACTGACGGACTCTCCTTCAGTCTGGTTTTTAATAGGGGCTCATGTCAACTCCATTCTTCCAGAGGCATACAACATGAGGTGCGGCTACGCTAATGGATTCTCTGTGTGCAAACAGATACACACTGATACACACACACACACACACACACACACACACACACACACACACACACACACACACACACACACACACACACACACACACACACACACACACACACACACACACACACACACACACACACATACACACGCACACACACACACACGCACACACAAATTATTGTGCTTATTTTAGTGTGTATATACAGGGCTATTTTAGGTTGTACTAGTAGTACTCATTACTGTCGATCAATGAATGACACAAGTAATGACAAAATATTCGGTGAGGCTATGCAGCAAAAGTAGTTATAACTCTGGTAACTTACTAACTGCCTTGTTTTCAGTGAAGGCTTTGACCAAATACCGTTCAATGCTTACAGAAACAAACTCCCACAGAACTTCCTTGTTTTGGTGGGTTTGCCAGTTAAATAGATTTTCTCTCTATCAAAACATTTCAACAGTGTAAGATATAATTTGGAAAGAAATATAATTGAATAGCAGGCTAGCTGGAGGGGAGGCATTCTTAAAAAATATGTGATTGTTTGGGAAGAAAGGATGATTTGTGTGAAACGATTTTATTTTTCTTGAAATAAATTCCCATTATTTTGACATGACTAGTTATTTGTTCCTCATCATGCTTTCCAAGATGGCTTTTGTTGCCAGACTGCAATTAAACAGTTGTGGAGAAAGGCTACAGACAGACAGGGCCAGCCTCCCAAAAGAGAAGTGACGAGAATAGGTTTTACCCATTTAAATGTACCTGGGGTGCCTAAATTCTAACGTATCATAGACGTTAACTTGGTTTCTCGGCTTGCCTTCCAAGCAAGCAGGCCATCAGGAATAAGGATTAAGCAGCAGGCAGGCAAACCGTTAAACAGCCAACATGTAGAAGGTGATGTCCCGGCCAACGAAGGAGTTAAATTCGAAAGAATTGTTCAGTTTTGTTTGAAGTTCAGACTTTTCAAAGGAATATGCAGCAAGCAAGGGTGAATCAATCAGAATAATGTAGTGTGTTGTGTCAAGTGCCAAAGAACTGCAGACCTTTCTCATGTGTTCCTTTGTCAAAGAAAACAGCCAACCGAGGCATGTGCAAAATCCAAATAATAATCTCTGGACGGGCTTTAGTCACTACAAAATAAGTATTTACAAGATAACGTGTGTTTCAACATCAATGCAAATAAAGTGACCTTATCCAATATGGCTGTTTTAAATAAGGAAATAGGGTTAGGGTTATGCTCCAGCAGTAACATAGACAGCTTAAGGAGACGCAAAAGTCTGTTTGTGTTTGTCTGCAGTGTCTTCTCTACTCCATCTGTGTCACATTTGTGCCACACTTTACTCTCCGCCTAAAACCTTCATCAGCCATATCCAATGGAAATAATAATGCATCATTAATAAAGGTCAGCTGTCATCTGATATGAGTTTAATGTCTTTATATCGCCTCGACAACATTTGAATAGAGAGAGAGAGAGAGAGAGAGAGAGAGAGAGAGAGAGAGAGAGAGAGAGGCAGAGAAAGAGAGAGAGAGAGAACCCTAGAGACAGGGTTGGTTCTTACTCATATTGCCGTAAATCACACCGTTGACGTAACAAGTGAGTTTACAATCGGCATTTACTGATGTATTATGCGTTTATTGTGTGTGTAAAATGGGACTCTATCACTGTTAAGTGTTTTTCCTATGCACACAGCTCCCCTTATGTCACACACTTAATCTGACTTACTGACATACTGGCCAGATTTTCCACTGTCTTGTTCCATTTGTGGGCCAGGCACGGAGACCCTGTGTTACTGTGGTACAGGAATACACTCAATGTATCAACCATTCTAAACAACACAGTCGTATCATAACCTCCATACTTGGGATTTACTTGCTGTCCAGACAAAGTGCAGTACAAATGAAAGTGGCAAACACAATAGCTATTAAGACATGGTTTGAATCCGCTACACGTGTATAGCTATAGCCTATGATGATGATTATGTTTCAGAAAAATAGGTCTAGGGAAAGTAGAGGATGTTACTAAAGATTTAGAAATGCAATCTGTTTGTATAGCCTGACAGAACTGTCCTGCTGTCAGAAAAGGACAGCTCGACCAGCAGTAAATCTGGAAGGTACTTGTCGGCGCATACAGCAAATCCTGATCTATCTCATATCAGACCGTGTGCGTGGGGACACATTCGATCCCCTGTCTGTCGTAAAACAATCCCAGCCTACACTTCTTCTCCGGATGCCATCTGCAGAGAAGACGAATGAGGGTAGAACTTGTCCTGTGTTCATCGAGTTCATCAGAACCAGAAGGAGGATGGGAGGGAGGGACAGAGGGAGAGGAGGGAGGGAGGGAGGGGGAGGAGGGCGGACAGGAAGGAGGGATGGAGGGAGGGATGGAGGGAGGGACTGACGGGGGGCTGGAGGGGATTGAGGGAATGGATTTAGGGATGGAGGGAACGGATGGAGGGATGGAGAGAGGGATGGAGGGGGTATGGGATGGATCTAGGAACGGTGAGGACGCAGAGGAAGGAGGGAGGGGGGATGGAAGGGAGGGAGGGATGGAGGGAGGGACGGAGGGAGGTGAAGGGTGGACGATATGGAGGGGATGAAGGGAGGGGGGAGGTTATAGTATTCTTATGGATTTCATTAGTGCAGCTCCGACAGGACACTGAACGGCGGTGGTGTGGCAATCAGAGCAGAGCGCTGCATAAGCTGATCGTCTCCACATTCCCCACCAGCCCCCGCGGGCTCTCTAATGGCGAGGCAGATCGGCGCGGCCCAACAATAACAAATGGCAGTGGGGCGGATCCTTAGCAGGAGCCAAACGTTCACATGATCAAAGGGAAGATAGAAATCTGTTGCTTCTGCTGGAAATCTTTTGTGGGTTTTGGTTCAGAGGGACACACAATATAATACAATTTCTTCTTGCCTTTAACTGAAACTAAATCAAGATGAACGGATCAGTGTTTGTAGAGGCCGGGCGGTTAGGAGGCACTGGGAGGCAGGGCCTGCGTGGACAGACTGAGCCTGTCTCCTCTTACGCAGGAAAGGGCTTTATCCGTGCTGTATCTGAGCTGTCTGTGTGTGTGTGTGTGCGTGCGTGCGTGCGTGCGTGCGTGCGTGCGTGCGTGCGTGCGCACGCGTGCGTGCGTGCGCACGCACTCAGTGTTACCGACGACCAGGGGAAAAGGCCCTGTGTTATCTACCAGTGGAAATGCCGGACGAATAGAGGCTATTACAGCGGACTTTAGATTTACTCCTTCACTTAAGCCATAGATTGCAATTTACAATGTAACAAAAGAAGGAGGCAACTCAATCTAGTCAATTTAAGCTGCACACATTTTAGATGGCCATTCAAGATTTCTTTGCACAACCTTGATTGGTACGTATTCTGCTAGGGCTTTGGTAACTATGAACACACTAATCTGTCACTGGAGGAGCAATTAATGACACTACACATATTGGACTGAGATAATCAGTGTGTGTTTGGAAGGTCTTCTCCCTGGTTCAATTAGAACACCGATAAGAGATTATTCCCAGACTGCAGTCCATAACAAACACTGATGAATGATGGCTGTTAGCTTTGGCTTCTTCAATCCAGCTCAATCATGTGTCAGACAAAATAATGTAAATACATCCCGGTACAGTTGATATGCATCCACAAAACAATCAGAACAATACATTTATTCGAATAATTTAAAAAAAAAAACGTCCTTCCGTGGACTTTGTGATTGTCACTGCTATTAAGGAGCAGTAGTCAAACAGACTTGGTATATTAAATACATGCCATGGAATTAGCTGGAGCATGTGAGCATGAGGCCTTTGCTCACACCTGATGGTACGAATACAAATCCTAACAAGCCCTCCATCTTTTCTGTTACTTTCATACACTACTGCCCTGCTGCCATCCTAATCCAATAGCCCTCCACTAACCTCCTTCATGCTCCTTCTCTCTCTTTGTCTCTCCCTGTCGCTCCATCAGTGCTTCAAGGTAACAGAGGACATTACAGGTCTACTAAAAATAGCATGCTGCAAAGTCAACTCTCTATATTCTTTATTTGCTTCTACCGTTCCGATGCGTCTCCACTGGCCTACCCCTCTTCTTCCCCTCTCCTCTCCTCCTGTCCCACAGGAAGGGGAATGAATAACAGGAGGAAGAAGACAGTCTGTCAGCTCATTTATCAAACCAGCCAACGTTGTGGCTGCATCTCGCTCCCTGGGCCTGCAGCGAATGTAGCCATAGGTGCTTTTACTTTCACCGGCCTGTCTTAACTTCCCCCCCTCCCATACCCCCCCGCCCCGCCACGGTTCGGTCTGAGTATCATTTGGAGACAGCTACGGAGGTGACCGTTAATGAGAGGTCAGCGTCTGATCCGTTAGAGGTCGAGATCCTCCATCTGGCGCTAAACTAAAGGAGAGGCTCTGGTGGAGGCAAAACATTCAGAGGCATGACAAACGATGTAATGCCCCCCCACGGTCCCAGCAATGTGGGGGTGATAATGTGGCTGACCCAGGAGACCACACAGCAGTCTGGATGATAGTGGGACACAGGTCAATGACCTGCTTGTGTTTCAGACTGATTTTGGAACACACCACACAAACTACTACTGCTAATAAAACAACTTCTTATACTCATGAGGGTGGCACTGATGGTTTAAAGGCTACGTTGCTCAACTATGTTTTGTATTTATCAAATTTACAACACAACACAGGGTCATTCTGGACCATGAAGACAAGGCAAGGGTCATCTATGTAGCGAGTTCTTTTTGAAAAGACTGACTAGAGGATTCATATGGAGTGGTAGTAAGTAGGACATGTAAAAGTACACATTGATTAATTGATCTATTGATATAAAATAATAGAATAAAGAAAAAATGGAAAGTAGCCTAAAGTGATTAGGGAAATCATATATTCATTATGAACAATACAATAGAGGCTCCAGGCCGACATAGACACAGAAATAACTATGCATACGAAATCCATCTATAATTTGCTAGATGAATCGAGTCAAGTGAGTAAGTACATCAAACAATACAGAAATGGCATGTTACTTTTGCAGTGTTCACTTTGAATGCCATGTGTTTGTTTTTGCATCTCAAACCAAATGTTGTGGTAGCGACAGAGCAACTGCTCCGGTTGAGGTTAATGAAGCTAAGCGATAATAAATGATGCCTCTCCCTCAAACGAGTTGACGGTTCGCTGCATGCTCGACATATGCATGCAGAAACACATGAACATGGGAATGCTGAAACACAGAAACACAGACACAGACGCACACGCACACGCCCACGCCCACGCCCACACGCACACGCACACGCACACGCACACGCACACGCACACGCACACGCACACACACACACACACACACACACACACACACACACACACACACACAAACTCTATAGCGGTAACCTACCTAAAGATCTTCTATGAATGTGCCCGGCAATCCATTAGTTTTATCGTCTTCAAAATTGATTTTTCTTTTTAATGTCAGGATTGATAGATGATGTATGGTTCATAAATATACACAGAAAGAAGAAAATGTGGATCACCACAATTCTAATCTCGGATCTAGCCATCCTTCCATGTTACAGCAGAAAATCTGGGGGGAGCCGACACTGTGGACGAGCCTTTCAGAACGGATCTTAATACGTGTATTTCTCGAGTGGCCGAGAAATAACATGATTGGTCCAAACAAACCCGTTCACCAAGTCATTTGTTTGCTATCAAACTTTAGATGTGAATCTAAATTCTGATATGTGAGACTAACACAATGCTAACTGGAGGGAATGGAGAGGTATTTGTAGCCAATAGCCAACTACATACCAAAAAACTCAAGAATTCATCTAAGTTCAACTTAATCAAACCCAATAAGAAGAAGAAAGAAATCCTCCATCCATACATCTTGTTTTTCCAGCTCTTCCTGGAAGATCCCTAAGTGACCCCAGGCCAGCTGGAAGATATGAGAAGCAATCCATCCTGGGTCAGGAGCAACAGGGCCAGGGTCCGGGTCTAACCGGCCCTCCCAGTGTGTCCCAGTCGTGCCTGGTACCCATCCAGGGATCAACTGGGAGGTTTTTCATACCAGATGCCTGAAGCCTCGCTATCCCACAGAGAGCAATACCAACACTCTTCCAGTGCCCTGGTTTCAGTTATTTATTGGATTTTAACGTTGGAAACTCTGCATATTCTCTGGGTTAGTATTGACAGCTCTTGGATAGAATTGCGATATATGATGGTCGTTGGATATGAAAAATACTTAATGATCATCATTCAATGTCTATTAAGGACAGAAGGGGTCTGGTTGAGCATTAACACGTATACAACATAGCATCTACAGCTACTGACTGTTTTTAGCTCTGTGAATGGCATTTTTTGCTAAATATACCTGTTCGATGTCAAACTGATTTGAATACATCGGGGAGGCTTTGTTTAGTGGCGTGGGTGTTTCAACTTGCAAATGCCAAAAATAAATAAATGAATAATAGAAAAAGAAACTAGCAGTAACCTTATACATTTGTTCAAACATTGGACATAAAAACCTTTCAAAGTGTATTCAGACAACCTGCAACAAGAGCCCTAGCGCTATAACGTATTGACTGTTTCCTGTCCTCTTGACAGGGGAAATGGTCTGCTGCATCAGAGGCCACCCCACTTTGTTCAGGAACTTGTCTTGTAGCTACTTGACTGTCATCGATAGAAGGATTTGTTATACTAAAAAAGAATTATCTAAACAGCTGCCTTTGGTGAGCGGGAATATAGTATGTGTGTGTATGTGTGTGTGTGTGTGTGTGTGTGTGTGTGTGTGTGTGTGTGTGTGTGTGTGTGTGTGTGTGTGTGTGTGTGTGTGTGTGTGTGTGTGTGTGTGTGTGTGTTTGAGATTTTAAGCCTGATGTCTCTGCTTCCCATCCTTCTGATTTACTGATTAAATTAAATAAATGACAGCGGACCATAATCCCCATGATTTGTGTGAGTATGTGTGCGTAAATGTATGTATGTGGGTGCGTGTGTGTGTGTGTGCACATGAGGACACCTCGTCAACTATGTGCGTGTGTGCCTTTGCCTGAACAGAAGTGAGTATCTAGAGGCTCTCTGCAGTGCCCTGTGTCTGCTTTGAGCAGACGGTGGCTCCTTGGTGCCAAATGTAGCATCGTTATGGAGTTGACACAGCCTAGATTAGCGTCATCAGCACTGAAGGGCCCCTCGTGAAAAGCGCCCTCCTCTTGCAACCGGCAACATCTGTTCAAGTATTCACCCCAAGAACCTCAAAAGCAATTTTGTAAGGTTGAATAGATACAGACTAGGTCAATACAGGTCTAATTCTCCTGTTCGAATAGCAAAACTATGTTTTGTTTTTTGTTTTTATAATAATTAATATTGACTGTCAAAAACCTTCTCTATTTACCTTAACATTGACGGACCATAATATAATAAGCTCTGAGGGATATGGATGTAGTGCTTCTTAAAAAGTCAAGTGTCAGCATTATTAGCGGTGGTGGAAAGACCGAATCCGATTACAAGAGGAGGATCCCATTTCCTCGGCCTGTGTGGGTGAATTCCATTACACTTTCAACACTTTCCCTGCACGTTTGATCATGTTATGAAACAAAGTCTGTAAGCCTAATGCAGCTATCAAGGAAAGCCGGCAGAAGCGTTTAGCGGAACACCATTAGT
This sequence comes from Gadus chalcogrammus, assembly GCF_026213295.1. Lineage (NCBI taxonomy): Eukaryota > Metazoa > Chordata > Actinopteri > Gadiformes > Gadidae > Gadus > Gadus chalcogrammus. The sequence goes on from NC_079420.1 coordinate 14,179,792, forward strand.
GGCTCCATCTTCTTGCAATGTCTCTCATTCTCGCTGACAGTCACACAGACTGGCATCCTGCTGAAGAGATAGCTTTGGCTAGCTAGAAAGCGGTGATGGAGAGAGAACTGTAAGTAGAAGTGTGTGTGTATTTGTGTGTGTGTGTGTGTGTGTGTGTGTGTGTGTGTGTGTGTGTGTGTGTGTGTGTGTGTGTGTGTGTGTGTGTGTGTGTGTGTGTGTGTGTGTGTGTGTGTGTGTGTGTGTGTGTGTGTGTGTGTGCATGTGTGTCCCAGAGCTTTAACATGCATGCCTGTCTGTCTGTTAACAAGACAGGCGCCAAGAGGGTCCTTCTGAGACAATATGCTCTGTGCCATTGAGACATGGAGAGAATGGATGGGTTAAAATAACTCTTCCCAAGCCGAGCAAATATAAATGCCACACTCACTTGATTTACTGAGGCAGGAAGCAAAGTATCGCATCCTGTCATTCTCTGAAATTCTCATCATGCTTCAATGTTGTAAACAAACAGACAACAGTCAATCAAGTGATCTGCACACTTCAAGGGTGTGAAATCACAGGAAGTCTTTCATGTGAAGAAACAAATCCAAAATGGATTGAACTGCATTTTCTTCTGCTAACACTGTGCCATGAAAACAACGTTGACTAATGTAATTCAATGTTTTGTGTGGTGGGGAGGCTGTTATTTAATTTTCTTGGATTTTCTTCAAGAGCGGTACATTCCCCGTGGTCTTCCGTCCAGCTCTGTCGCATTTCAGATTGATTAGCTGACCACACCCGTTTGACCTTTCAATGTCAAGCCAAACACATCCCAACACAAGCCCTTAAACTATCCATGCAGGAAATAACTTTTTATTCTTAGCACTATTCTTTTCTTTTTATATTTTAGGCAAGATGTCCTTGAAGATACCGCAATGGATTTTCAAGCAGTATTTTTTTCTTCCATGAAAGCCACTATCTCCGTGAATAGTTTGCTTTTTCATTCAAGTGTGTCGAACTTAAATCACATGCAATTAGACTCCTTATGGAATCTGTTGGCCTCAACCAGCCTGGGTGACGATGGCCGTCCAACCCCCATGTCAAACACCAGATTAAGGACATCCATCGACATTCCAGCCCATCTAATCCTATGGGTTTCGACAGTGTCGACCAAATATTTCTGCAGATCGTAGTTCATGTTTGGTGGCATCCATTCTAATAATAATGATCCACATAGACATTGTCAATAACAACAATGCGACTCATTTTCTCTGATTGCAATCAGAAGCTTCCACGTTGCGTCTGAGCTATCAAAGACATCTGACGCGACGACAAAGGTGTTTGGAGAAAATGACAGAGCTGAGCCCTGCCTCGCTAAACCCACTGCGGCGGTCCCTGCTGATCTGCCTGCTCTGAATTTCAAATGAGACATTGGGTTTTGGCTGCAGTGCTCATCCTGCGGAGCCACCACGACCACAACAATACTCTATCTGTCTGCCTTCCTGACTGTGAGTCTTACCAATGAACAATCAATGTAGCATTGTGTCTCTGTGTGTGTGTGTGTGTGTGTGTGTGTGTGTGTGTGTGTGTGTGTGTGTGTGTGTGTGTGTGTGTGTGTGTGTGTGTGTGTGTGTGTGTGTGTGTGTGTGTGTGTGTGTGTGTGTGTGCCTGTGTGTATAAATGTGTGTGAGTTCATTTTCCGATATAACTGGTTCCCATTCATACTGATTTACAGTTGCTCTAAATAAAAGACAGTGCCATCATTCCTCTGATTTGCAGATATTCATATACTCCTGGGTGGTTAATTTATCAATGAAACGAGAATTAATAGCACCCTATTTTATACAACCCCGTTAATACGCTGAGAGCTTTGCTAAAATTAAAGCAGCAATTCATAATAATATCACAAGTCAAGTTAATTTATATCGCCCTTTATCACATTTACAACCTCAAAGGTTTTTTCAGTGAACTGGGGTTAGGATTAGGTCGGCCCAGAACCAATCCCATTATTCTAATCGGACGTCCTCAGACACCAGTGATACTTAAAGTCCCACAAGACATACACCCATGCGCAAAGTCTGAAAAACGTTTTGCACATATTCAGACTCAAAGAAGCCTTGTGTAACACTGACAGGTGAGGGAGGGAATATGAATCTGGGGTTTCACCATGAATGACTTTGAATGCCCTATTTTATGCCCTGTTGTGCAGAATGGTTTCTGGAGGCAGTCGGCTGCAATTGGCCATTTGATGGTCCTTACAGATGCATACAAAGAGAAATGCACCTCTAAAAGTAAGGCCAATAAGCCGCTGGCTTATTGGTCGTACTTTATACGATACTTTATACGATGATGACCACAGACAGCTTTAGAGGTTTATAATTCAGCCTTTCAGATCTAGATCTGTAATAAAGGTTATGACATCTTGGAGGGCGAGACATTGGTGGCATGTTTGGGTGGCTGAGCATTTTACTAATGGCTGATGGTAAAAATTTCTGTCACCCAATTATTGAGTTACGTAGTTACATTTTACAATGAGTAGTGGGCCGAGGATGGGCCAATCGTTTTTAAATGATAAAAATTGTAGGCTACAAATTAGCTTGTAGTCTGTGATTTATCTGTAGAATGATTCTATTTAAAACAGGTGAATGTGTTTATTCGGTCTTTTAAAACCTGGTGAAAAATACCAGGCAGGTTTTTATAACCCACAAGGTTGATTTGAACATCAAACGATAAAAAACATTCTGTTAGCCGCTGGGTTAAAGTAGCTTAGCTCCTGTTCATGTGTGGGGAATACGCTTTTAATTACTTGCCAAAGATACGACCGCAGGTCCAACTATATAATCAGCTGCTTGTTGCTGGGTAGCCTTAGCAGAGGGTAACCTGTCAGCAAAGCATTACAGGTAGCCTAATAACCACAGTGCAAAGATGTTTCCAAATGACCTGTGTGTTTGCAAAAAAAACTACAATCTTGTTGGGTTATTGCTGACATGGTTTTGAATTAGCCACTTTGGAACACATTGTACACCTTTGGAAAGTAATTAAAAGTGTATTTCCTATCCCATTAACAGGAGCTAAGCTACTGTAATTGTGCCCGTCAATGGAAGCGGCAATGAGGAAATTCGAATTAAACAACTCTTCTGAATCTGGGAGAGACAGGCGAAAGGCAATTTACAGATATCTATCGTTTAAGTCTTGTTTTTCATTAGACAGAGATAAGAGAGTTAACACACATGCACACGCACACACACACACACACACACGCACACACACACACACACACACACACACACACACACACACACACACACACACACACACACACACACACACACACACACACACACACACACACACACGCTACCAATATTCATATATTTCTATAGATATTTAATTGTCAAAATCGATCAGGGCTCAGGCTACCTAGAGAGTGGTCAATAGGGAGCCTATGTCACCTGTATTAGGGGGAGCTGAGGACAAGCCAGATGGTAGAGATCACAACAAAATTTACTGAATACATGTTTCACCTACATGTCACAGCCTGCTTTAAACAACGATGTTCACACATTGATGGAACACACTTTAACCAATGGGTGGTGGTACATGGTATCTTCGTAGCACGTGATGGAATCCCATCGTAGCATTGCTCCTGCACAATCAAGTTCACTAATTGAGTGTTCACTAAGTCTATAAGTACCCTGTTTGTGCGCATGCCTGCGTATGTGTGCATGTGTTTGAGTGTGTGTTTCTGTCTGTGTGTGTTTGTGTGTGTTTCCGTCTGTGTGTGCATGTGCGCGTGTGTGTGTGTGTGTGTGTGTGTGTGTGTGTGTGTGTGTGTGTGTGTGTGTGTGTGTGTGTGTGTGTGTGTGTGTGTGTGTGTGTGTGTCCGTTTAAGCGATCCAAAGGAACACACTTGTCATGCCATATTTGTAGACATGTGGTCTCCCAAAGAGATTATTATCATTAGAAGTAACTTAGATTCAAGGCTTCTGAAGCTCTTAAGCAGGATTCAGTCGACCAATTCTGGACCTGCACAACAGGGAGGACATTTTTGACTGCATTGCAGTGTTGTTCCCTCTTTAATGTGGTGTTCTACATAACCCCCATATAGCGAAAAACACAGGGAAGGTCTGCCCTGTGCAGTTTTACGATGACCTATACAAAACCCATTCTGCAGGGATGGGTTTATTCTTATTGTTTGAATGAGTTAGATAGTTCTGTTCTACTCTGCGTTTAGCATTCCTTGTGTCATTCGTGGAAAAGTGGGGCTTGCTCGGATTTCGAATGGGTCTCTGACTAGTACGTTCCCTGTTGAATTATTAACTTTCCTTGTGGTTTTGCAGTCTTTTGAAGGCCAGTGTGTTCCTGGATAGATGCTAAGGTGGCCCATTTCATGCAGATGCTGCTGGGTCACGAAATATGTGTCTAGTCCCGTAGGAGCAGCATAGCTGCAGTGGAGGAGAGGTTTGTGTATGTCAGGGGTTATTGTGTGCGACTTGGAACCATATGACTGGTATAGCTAGCATGGGAACCAGAGAACAAATGGTTTATTTGCTCTGGCAGGTTCGTCTGGCCTCCCTACTGTACAGACAGATTTCAAACTTAACTGGCCTGAGTCAGGCCAATCACAACATTTATCTAATATGTGATAGTTTATTATGATGACAAGAGAGCCCTGTGAGTGCTTTGTATTTGCATTAAATATCTGTCTATTGTCTATTGGTCTTTGACACGTTGACAAAGCCCTTTGGATTTGCAGTTTTATTGTTGTTCAAAGTAAGGTAGGACAATTTCTTTAAAGCCCGAGCCCTTATCATAGCCAACAATGATGAACTATTAAATTAATGAGCCAGCTTCCACTTGCTCTTGTGTTTACTCTTCAGTGGGCCTCCGGGTTGGTCAACAAAACTATCTAGGGACATTTAAAAGACTAAACTTTACTACCTTCCCAACGGTGCCTATTTAATATATGCTTGTTTAAATGATGTGCATTGTTTAACTATTAGGAAGTTTGGAGTTTAATGTTTGTTAGTTTTTTTATTCAAATTGTGTATACTTGTTTGTTTTAATTTAATGTTAATCATCCCTGTCTTGAGTATACAAACCCTCCGGTGACATCAATGGTTCACACACTATTTGCTTTGAAGCAAACAACTGCCCAAAAATATTTACCCTTCCGTCTCTTATAGAAAAACTAGTGTATAGACAATGTTGTCCATTGCCTGCAAATGAGTGTACATACATGTGTATGTATGCATGTGTGTGTGTGTGTGTGTGTGTGTGTGTGTGTGTGTGTGTGTGTGTGTGTGTGTGTGTGTGTGTGTGTGTGTGTGTGTGTGTGTGTGTGTGTGTGTGTGTGTGTAGGGCGGTACGATAATGAAGAAAACTGACAGTTGTGAATATTTTACCCAATATTGTGAATGTGATTATTCATTGTGATTAACTGATCCAATTGATATTCTGTGGTGGTTAAAATATTATATATAAATAGGTCAATTACTGAGTTTTATCAGTTTGTAATTAGATTTTAATGTAGCAGGCGTACAAAATGATAATTTAGCACTTCACGATTAGCCAATTGCAGAAGCCAATATTGTGATTTAGATTAATATATATAACATATATAATTAATTCTTGTGTAGCCCTAATATGTGTGTGCATGTGTGTGTGTGCATGTTTCTGACGGATCTCCGACTACTTGTTCAAACTGCAACCCTGCCTCCAAAGCCAGAACAAACATATTATTATTCAGACAGTTCTGCTGAGACTCAAACTTGGTGCTCTAGTGCTCCCCAGATCGGTCGATATTGCACTGAGAAGAAAATTAATTTCCTCTGGACTGCCATGCCCTATTCAAGAAAAATCAATGAAAAAATGAGTAAATAGAGGTGCTACACACACACACACACACACACACACACACACACACACACACACACACACACACACACACACACACACACACACACACACACACACACACACACACACACACACACACACACACACCAGAGCACGTATTATTAGAAAGCCAATCTATGTTCCTGGTTTTTGGCCAATTCATGCCTGCAGGCCATCGCCCAACGCTGCCAGACACAAGCTGACATGATGTGAGGTAACCGGACTAACAATACACAGGGAAGCCAGCTTATGGTCCTCCGGCCCGAGCCACTGTTTGATCTGTCAGCCACTTTGTCTTCACTCAGTGGTATTGAACAAGGACTTGCAGTCTCACTCCACGAAGCAGCCTAGCCCAGCACATCACATTGACCTCTGACCCAGAATGCATTGCAACAGGCCTGTCCAAATTTACGATGGGTAAAAGCAGTGTTATGACGACGGTGTGTGTTTCAACCATTATTTAAAACACATTTGTTGATTCGTGTCTAACTGTCTATTTTTGTTGCAGACATAGCGATAACCGACCACATGATATGGCCCGAATGGAATACAGATTTCCCAGAGAGGCTCCCCTGTCGTTGCTATATCCCATGCTGGTGATTGTTCCGGGGAAGATTGATGATCAGTGGTTGTGAGGAAAGGGTTCAGAGACACACCAGGCTCATGTTAGGGTATGCTGGAGATTAACACAACCTTTTCTGGCTGTGTGTGTGGGTGTGCATGAGCTCCCAGGTCTACCCTCCATTCTGCGTCCATTGGACCACCTGGGTACTCGGATATATACAAAGCCCTTATTTCAGTTGAATGAGGGCTTGGTTACAGCTGTGATTGGAACATCTTGATTCTGCGACTACATCTGACACTTGTATGCAAATTATTTTTGAGAGACTCATGATTGGATCTCTTGTTCAATTATTTGAAATAGTTGTTATAGTTAATTTGCAGTGTTTGGGAGAGAACATCAACATTTGAGATCCCCCAAAATAGCCCTTGTTCCTTTGTCAACATCGATTAGGATCACAAAGTGATATTTAAACTCTACAGACGGTGACCTCAATGAGGGCATTTGAGGTGAGGCCAGAAAATAACATCCAGCAATCCTGCTGTGTTATAGCAAACCCTATGGGGGGAGACAGCCCAGAACCTTGGTTAAAAACCAGAACACATGAGGAAATTAAGCTTTCAGAAGGAGATTTTAAAGAGTGGCCTACACAGTGTTGAATTTAAACCTTGAGACTCACTTTTTTCATCAAGCAGCATGATTGGTTGCAACAAATATGTGAAACGTGAAACGCCCCCTTCGCCCAGATTTGAGCTCCTCTGCGATTAGACTTGATATATCTGATTTGTGAGAGTCGAAAAAGACTAACACTGAACCAAGATACTGCTCATCATTCTCCAAATAAAATTTTGGCGATAACAATAAAGCAAATCTTTCCCTTCTGAATCTTGGGAAATAGCTCCAATTATGACAGCTAATCCTACCTATTTTTGGTAAAAAAAAAGTGTGTGTGTGTCTGTGTGTGTGTGTTTGTTAATGATGCCATGATATAATATGATATAATACTGGATAAAGAATACTCGATTCATGAATTTTGTAATATCCCTTCGAATCAGTATGGGTGGCCGGACTCCATTTTTTGTCTTTGATTAAAAATATGTCTATTGTGCCACTTCGAGTCACTCTGGCATGGCAAAATGAAGGTGGTGTTCTGTATGACAATGGGTGTCCTTTATATTCTACCCCTTGCTCCCCTCTACTGAGACTTTCATCCACAAGCTACATTCCAAATGTGTTTTCACGCAGTATAACCCACAAAGGAAGTGTGATACTAGAATATGTATAAGTTATAATGTGGGTACAGAAAGCAATTCTATATTGGCAGCAAACAAAGATACACAACAGATACAATTTAGATAAGGGTTGGACCATATCAACTATTAGCAACAAGTATTTTTTTATTCGTCCACTCTTGGAATCACAGATACTAACTCTGAAGAAGAAAGAAAATGTGTTTGTGTTAACTTGTTAAGCATTGCAATAGTGACTCTGTCCACACCATTAACCTTACAGAGATTGCCTTAATGAACTGATTCACTTTCTCTTGGCTAGCTCAGAAGCTGCCTTCTATCTGGGTCTTGGTGTTCCAGAAACATAATACAAGTTCACCTCTAAATGACTAGTGTGACCCAATTTAACTATAGCAGCAGGCTGCATTGTCAAATCAGAGAAAATGTCAAAGGTATGCAGAAACGCACACACGAGTGCACGCACAAACATGCATGCACACACAAACTTGCAAGCACAATGTAAGGTGTTTACCTCCTACACAACCAGGGAGAGCAGAAGAGAAAATATTGAGTTTTCCTTCCCTTTTGTCCTGTGCTGCTAAGTAAGCAGAGACAGAGCATTGTCAATCTGTACTGATGTACTGAAAAGTACATCAAAAGAAAGGGGAGTGAGGTAATTTTTCAATTTCAAGCATCTTAGATATCTTAGATGCACTTAAACGGGAAGTGGCTCTGGAGCTGAAAAGGCAAATCATTTGCAAGTCATTGAAGTAATGCACCAAGAAATATATAAGCCTCCTTCTTAATCACACCTGTCCCTTTGAAATTCTCCTTCCAAGAGAAATGTCACTTTCAGAGATTCTAAGTAGAATACAATACACGGCGAGACCTTATGAAAAACATCTGATCAACTGATACCAAAACCAATTTGCTGTCATTAAATGGACCATAACGTGTGTGCGTGTGCAGGGTGGGTGTGATTGTGTGTGCGTGCGTGTAGGGTGTGTGTGTGTGTGTGTGTGTGTGCGTGTGTGTGTGCATGCATGCCTGAATTCAGTTCCATACGAGCAGGCGTGTGGCTAGAAGCTCAGGACACACACGGAGCCCTATGGATATAACAGGTGTGTTGGTGGGCATTATGCAACCTAATAACTGCCTGTGTTGCATAATGTTCTAGTTGTTCTATCATGTTCTAGTACTGATGCACTGGTTCCTGCTTGACTGGCTGGGACTTATCTGATAGTTTGCCTTTCTATCTGTCTGCTTCTTTGTCTGACAATCTCCCTGCAAAACTGCCTGTCTGCCTTCCTAACTGACAATCCATCTTTCTGTTTGCCTATCTACCTGTCTGTCTGCCTATATGCCTGCCTAACTGCCTATCCGTCTGTCTGTCTGTCTGTCTGTCTGTCTGTCTGTATGCCTATCTGCCTGCCTAACAGCCTATATGTCTGTCTCTCTGCCTATCTGCTAATCTTCCTGCCTCCCCATCTGTTTGAATTGCACTCCTACCTGTCTGTCTGCCAGCCAATCTATCTTCCTGTCTGCCAGCCTGCCTGCTTGGTTATATTAAATAATGCAGTAGGGAGTGGTATAAGTATAGGGCTTAGGTGGGCGAAGAGGACATTCTCTGAAAATAGACTTCATGAATTTTAGGGCAAGCTGATTTTCTTGTTTTATATTTAGAAGCCATGCAGCATCTTTGCTATCTAAGGCTACACATGAGCAAAAATGGCCTTGATATCAACCAGGCAGAAATATAAATTGAGGAACTATGCAATCATTTAATATACTATGTAGGGTTAGTTATTAGTATATAGAATACATATTACAGATCTGATCATAAATAGGTACTGACCTATGCAGCCTGGTGAACGTTTTAATAGCATCATTTTAATAGCTGCATATATGTAAAACCCAGGCCATAGCCATTACAAACATGTCACATATATAAATAAAAACATCTATGCATTTGCAAATTCTGGACAATATTGCTAGAAGTTTTAGGACTTGGAATACATCAGTGACAAGGTCTTATCCGTGCATCTCTATTTGCAAGGATTCCCATATTGCAACTAGATTCACATGGCAGTATAAAGCCTGCATAGGTCTACTTCAGTTATCAACACAACAACGGTCGCGATAGGCTGATATTGCATTAGGACTTCAACATGACAGCTCGGAGAAGTAAAAAAAAAAAAAGAAAGAACGGGAGATAGCCTGGGACCACACAAAACCTGGAGGAGCAGGCATTGCCCTCTATGACGGTCAGGAGTGCTGCTGCCATTTCTACCGGTGCTCGTCCTTTGCCACTAACCTGTACACAGATTCCACATTCTCTCGTCTCGGTTAGGTGGGAAGTTCAACTTTTTCTGGGAGCTGGCGTTAACTCTGTATACACTCCACTGTCGTAAAACGAGGAGACACATCACAAAGATCTCAAACTGGAGGGGATGGAACCACACGCAAGACAGTCACCGGCAAAGCAATCATGGTAACATTTACCGCAACGCTACACCCTTCAAACATAACGTATTTGTAAGTATCGGAGAAATTAAATATGCGTGACATGCTCACCCGTTGGCCAAACCACTATAGCGGTTTTAACAGTCGATGACAGCGCGGGGCTATTTATAGAAACAACGTTGCTGCACGAGAATCCATCAAAGTCTATATAAACATCTCCTTCTCTTCATACTACAGAATACCGCCTCGGATCGCTACACACACTTTGGGCAAGCTATGAAACAGCGCCGGACATCAACGCCTGTCACATTCTGTCCTCTGAGATAAAGGACAACGATGCCACCATGTCCTCCGAGGCTACAGGACAACTTTTGAACCGTGAACTCACGATGACTTCCTCGCAGCCGTTGTGATTTTTTTGGGAGGGGGTTGGGGGGGACTTTGTGTGTAGTTCAAAGGTGGATTTTAGACTTCAGCTCACGTTTCATGAAACGTTTCCTCCATGTTTAGAACACGTAAAAGCTAACAGAAAGGCACTGCTTAACCATTTTTATTTCTATCGAGCGGAGCGTGTAAATTGGCTCTTATGGGAATGAAGCACTCCTCCCGCTGCATGCTCCTCCGGAGGAAGATGGCGGAGTCGGACAGCAATGAGGTGAGTGGGAGAAATGCACTTTATGTATTTAAAAAAAGAAAAGAAAAACGTGCCAGCTTAATAACTGTGCTTACGATTCTGGAGAGTAATGAGTCGAATGAGCCGATAGGAGTCAATCTCATAATTAATAAAGTGTGGGGAATTGAAATAGTAAATGCCCCTAAACGGATAGCACAGACATGATCAAATAAACGGCGAAGGCTGATTGAATGCTTGTCCCGTTGAACTGTTGTTACAATGTGAAATTAACCGGGCAGGGGGAAGGACAGCTGGGTTTATGTTGGGTGTCTATCTGATGCTGAATTCGCTGCAGCGAGAAAGCATGCGCTGTCCAGGGTACTGCAGCACTCCTGTTGCTACACACTCCAGACGCTACAGAGAGTTGATGCTTCGAGCAAAACAGAGCCAGCTTTTAGGATGCAGTCTTGTCTTGAGGAGGAATCAGCCGTCATGCATGCACGTCAATTGCAAAGTTGGTTCCGCACAGAAATATGTCCATACAAAAAAGTTCATGCACAGCTTGTGTATTTCTACTGAGCCTTCTTCCAACATTCCTGGACACTCAACCGCAACTTCAGCCTTTCAGTTTGAGGCTACACAGCACAGGCTCCTGATGCATTACAGGTTGACATCACCGGCTGCTTCCCCTTCCTCCTAATCGCCATGTTGGCAGCACACTACATTTACAGCGGTTCTCTCTAATCCCAACTGTTACTTAGAGAAGCTTTCCAAATGAAATATAGATGTCCTCTCAGCATAGTAGCTACCATATACATGGCCAAAAACCACTCAACTAAAACCGTCAGCGACATAAGTAATAATAGCAAGAGCCAATCATACCAAGTCAATAGCTTCAATGTAATAATTATAACAAGCATATTTATTTTATATAAAAAAAATACAAATGTTCCTATTGTCCGAAATAACCACGTGCATGGTCAAGGTTAGGCTATGGCATTCCAAACACAGAGACAGAACACATCAAGACAGCAGTCCTTGTGCGGTAAAACAACAAACTAAATGGATTCCTCTCCTGTCAGGAATAGGAGCTGAAATGTGTTTACTCATCTCCCAGGTCGGACAGAAGGGCATTCGCCACACTCTTCGTTTTCCTGACTTCTCTCACTTACGTTGGCTGCAGCTGCTCAGCCCTGATACATCATCCTGTATCCAGTTCCTCTCTCTCTCTCTCTCTCTCTCTCTCTCTCTCTCTCTCTCTCTCTCTCTCTCTCTCTCTCTCTCTCTCTCTCTCTCTCTCCTGACTTTTGACCATGTTAAGTCTTTTTCAATTTTGGAGTGAAAGAAGCAAGAACTGCATATGAATTGCAATATTCAAGGAAGCATACATGACTGAGATTATTTGAATACGTCATGTAACAATTCAAACCAATAATTTTACCAATATGTGGATACTTTTACATTATTGTCCTAGGGTTAAGTCTTCATACAGATATGCCTCAGGCCGTGAACATTTAGGCATGTATTCAGGGTTATCACTTTAGATTTGAGTGTGTTTTAGGAAAATGAAAGAAGAAAGAAATAATTGTTTCTTCTTTTATGATCGATGCTACTTCAAGAGGAAGTCTGCCGGTTGATATCCTTTGTAACTGCTGTAGGTATGAATGGAGATTTGTTAAGAGGGAGCAGAAAAGAAGGTAAGAGAGCAAGATTTCGAAAGTCCCTTCAGTCTCTGAGCCCTTGATACGTTTCTCCTCCATTGAGAAATGCTGCCTTTCACACATCTTTGATTGACAGATGAGGAATAGTCATGAGAGAGATGCCCTGATTGGACAGAAATGAGCCAGGAGCTGTCTCCAAACTAAATTGGCTCATACAGAGTCAGGCGCAGTCAACTCGAGCCAGAAATTCCCATGGCGCATTTCCCTCACTGACAGATGGCTATGATATGTCTAGCAAATTGCATCTAAATATAAAAATTAAATCGTACCTAGAGCACCTTTAAAATAATATAATGTCAAGCACTCATCCAAAATCTCTGGAGTCAACATTGATTGACACAGCCATTATCCTATATAAGATTTCGCACTGCTGCACTCCGCTAATAACCTAAACACCCGGGAAAAAACGGTTGTGTTCTCACTTCATCCTACAGGGAGCTCTTCTATCCCCTGTGCTACTGATTGTTCAAGGCTTCGGGTGTGCTTAAGTGTGGCGGCGTGCTTTTCTTGTTTACCTGCAAGGACTGGCCCCCTGTGGTTGATTGAAAAAGCAGGGAGAATGATAAATATAAGTTGCAGTGGGGAAACATTCTTGTTGGACTCTGGGGCTGGGTGGGAATTCACACATGTGCGGCATTGGACAATCATGCACACAGGTTAGGGGACATATTATACCACCAGGTGTGAGTGTGATTAGCCATTTACAAGCCGTTTTGAAAATGTGCAGCTTAAGACATCGCAGGTGGGGCTGTCCACCTAGATGTATTACGGATAAATGACTAACATTTGATACAGTCCACTGGGTAGGCTGGTAGACTGATCTATCCAGCACACATCTAGGTGGACACGCCCACACCTGGTGGTATAATATGTCCCCTTTTACCCAGCCATCACCGCACACACTCGGGAGACCTCAGCACGGATCGCCAGCTCTGTGTACCATTGTAATCAAAACTCAGCCATAAACTGGTTTCAACATCTACACCCTGTGTCTCTGATTCGGAGGAGCCCAGTAAAGACCACCTAGGACGAGGGTGGCAGCAACCTAGGTGGCCTGTAGCATCGTCCCTTGCTACAATAAAATATGAGAAGTATGCACTGTAATTACAGTTAATGAGGCGATGCAAAGGTTGCAGACAGAGAGAACAGATGTGACATTGTCTTTGTCTAAACATTAGGCAGCTTTTTAGCAGTCTTCCTACTTTCTTTCTGTGTTCTCCCTTTTGTGGTCTTTATTTGTGTTGCTGCTCCTCAGGCGTCCTTCACACTGATTGATATTAAGCCTGAGAGGCACCAGTGGCGTCGTCCATATACCGGTGTGAGGTGAATGACAAGTCTCATTTCCTCTTGCTGACGCATAACATCGCCGGAGGAAATATGTTTTACCCTCCACGTTAGAGGAGCCTTGACTTTTAACAGACACTTGTCAGCAGTTAAGGTGTTTTGATATTTTTCTTTCTTTCTTTCTTTCTTTCTTTCTGACTTTCATTTTAATGCATTTGTCGCATTTCTTCCTTTTCTTTTTAATTTGTTTCCTTCTTCCCATAACCCTTTTATCCGATCCCCGTCCTGCAGCAACCACAGCCTCCGCCGCAGCAGCCAATCCGCATCATCCAGTCCCGGTCGACCCAGCCAAGCCCTCTACCCAGGCCGGTGCCCTCCGTCCAGCCGGGGGCACGGCCGTCCCACTCCACACACAGCCCCCATGGGGCCAGCCTGCCCAGCTCTCCTGGTAGGGGGAAGATGGCCAAGCTCCTCAACCCAGAAGAGATGACCTCGAGAGACTATTACTTTGACTCCTACGCCCACTTTGGCATCCATGAGGTACAGCGGACATGTCAGATGGATTTATTGGTAGCAACAGCGATGAGTCGTGCCCGACCAACTGGTGGCTAACTATTTCACACAGACTTAAATAAAGTTGAACTTTGAATTTCCACTGAAATGAAAAGATCGAAACTATAGATAGAGAGGAGAGAGCGGGGAACAAAGAAATGTCTGCTTTTATCAACTTTAAAGAGGGATCTGTAAGATAAGGATTGTTCTATTTTAACCATGTAGGTCAAGTAGGGTTTAAGTACTTTTTGCTTCTCAATTACACACACTCACACACACACACACACACACACACACACACACACACACACACACACACACACACACACACACACACACACACACACACACACACACACACACACACACACACACACACACTGCTGAAATTGAGATTTGTAGAGCTTATTCAGCAACAAACTTTTTATAAGGTACAATCGAAAAGAATTAGCCTGAGTATAGTGGGATTGAACAGACCTCACATTTTTTCTCTTGAACTACAAACATGTGTGAAACCACCAAACCCTTGGTCCAGCATCTGGCAACCATTAAGAGATAAGGACAACTCTATCTCAACAATGAATGCTACCCTTATGGTCCTTCCCCCTGACCTCAATTGTTCCCTGTCCTCCTGCCTTTCCCATAAGGAAATGCTGAAGGACGAGGTCCGGACCCTGGCCTACAGGAACTCCATGTACCACAACAAGCATGCCTTCAAGGACAAGGTGGTGCTGGATGTGGGCAGCGGGACGGGGATCCTCTCCATGTTCGCGGCCAAGGCCGGAGCCAAGCACGTGTACGGGGTGAGAGGCGCCGTCACACTCAGCCATCAGGATCCCCTCGCAGGATGCACTCTGCTGAGCAGCAGAGTGCATCACAGTTTGTGTGTGTTAGTGAGTGAGTGAGTGAGTGAGTGAGTGAGTGATTGACACACTGACTGACTGATTAACTGACTGAGGGACACACAGAAAAAAAGAGCATCTGTGTGTATGCGTGTGTGTGTGTGTGAGAGTGGGGGATTAAGCGAGACATTGACTGACTGACTTATTGACTGACCGATTAACCGACTGACTGACACAGACAGAGAGAGCATGTGTGTGTGTTAGAGAGAGAGAGGGTAAGCAAGTGAGACACAGATTCACAGAGAGCAGAAAAGCACGTTGTTGCAAAGTTGTGCACACGTCAGCATGAGCCGCGCACACTCAATCGGTTTTCATTAGCACATCGATGAGTCATTGTGTTTCTGCTGTTCATCTAACTCGGTATGACTTATTGAACCGTCTCTCCCTCCCTCTCGCACTGATTGACATTCTGAGATCTCTCCTAGCTGCCACTTCTCAGGCGTGGCGAGTGAGTAGAAAGCAGAGCTGTCCATCAAATGGTATCCAAAGTACACTTGATGGATGCGCACACCAGGGTCTTGAGATAACCGCACAGACACCCAGAGGACGTGTTGAAATGTTTTTGTTTAATAGACAAAATCAATGCCCCGTGCGTTTGCTATGACAGCTCTTTCTGCAGCTCTCGTTTCCCTCGTTATTCTTCAACATCCTTGTCCCTCTCGGTATATACGTCCCGTTTTCAAACATCAATTCCATACATGACGAGCCATGCCTTTTGTGTTGTGGCAGTCTTTCACACAATGACGTCGGCTTGGTGAGCAGCTCTGCTGAGGCGTGGAGAGAGAGAGTGCTACCGGGCCTGATGCACCCATCCTGAGTGCTTGTATGGAGCTCTGCAGCGTCACTACCTCCTCGCCTCAATCATTTACATGGGAGATTGCCAAAAAAAAGAAATGACTCTAGAAATGTCATTACTCAAGAATTACAATAGAAAATGTTCTCACTTGGATCAAATGCAAATCGAATATGACATGATGATTGTTTTTATTCAATCGAGCATGGACTGTGTCCCATGGCTCTCATGCAAAACATTGAGACTAAACATACGCATTTCCAATACATGCTCACAGACTCAGGTGAACACTCGACATAGGTACGCACAAAGCAGCATGGCTGTTGGCCAATCCTCCAGTTGGTAGACAGAGACAACAGCCAATAGGCAGTGTCCACATTCTACTGGATAGGGTTCTGCATCTAGACACATATGCGTAGGCTTAGGCCGATCTTCCCAGGCCATCGTCACAGCCACGCTAAAGTCATGCTTCAGCGTGCAGTCTTGAGCATCGTATATGTCTAAACTGAATATGAAAAACACCACTGTTGAGAAATTTACCCACACACCTTCCCAAACCTGTCTGTAAATCTTTTGTTGTTCCCTGTAATCAGTCCCTGGATTGTTTCTCTTGGAAAATGGGTCTCTTTTAATGGGTTCTCCTGCTGAGAATCAAGGACGTTGCAATCGGAGTCGGGGCTGACCCAAAAATGGAAATCGAGCAGCTTGCAGAGCTGTAGGGATCTGAAACGAGTGTGCGACATGTTTTCCCCAAATACCTCAAACAATCCTGACTGACACAACTCCCTGGTAGTTGTGACTGTAAGGAAAGAAAGAAAGAAAGAAAGAAAGAAAGAAAGAAAGAAAGAAAGAAAGAAAGAAAGAAAGAAAGAAAGAAGAAAGAAAGAAAGAAAGAAAGAAAGAAAGAAAGAAAGAAAGAAAGAAAGAAAGAAAGAAAGAAAGAAAGAAAGAAAGAAAGAAAGAAAGAGAGAAAGAAAGACAACAAACAAACACCTGCAATGAAAGAAGGAATGAAGCAAGGAATGAAGCAATGGAAACACATAGTAAGGAAGTAAGGCATGAAGGAAGGAATTTCTTGAAGGTCATTTGAAGGAGGTAGAGGTTTGAGACTCAGCAGGTGTCGTCTGGTGATTTTACTCACTTCATTACCTGGGCTGAATAGGGACAATAGCCTGTTGTTGGCCTCGCCAGTCTGCTGCAGAAAACTCAGTTTTTATGTCTCTTTTATTATAGTCTTTGGCTTTTACGAGGCTTCTACCTTGCATCAGCATGACCTCTCTCTCTCTCTCTCTCTCTCTCTCTCTCTCTCTCTCTCTCTCTCTCTCTCTCTCTCTCTCTCTCTCTCTCTTTCTCTCTCTCTCTCTCTCTCTCTCCCCCCCCCAGATTGAGTGTTCCAGCATATCAGAGTATTCTGAGAGGATCATCAAGTCCAACCACCTGGACAGTGGTAAGATCTTCAATGGGGGGCCATTTCCTCGGCAGGGGCCACTGCCTCTGCAGATTTCACAAGCCATTTCACAGTGCAAGTTCGTCCCCACAGTATTGGTTCTGGGGTGAGGGGGAAGGGGGGCATATGGTCACCGCTGACTACAGATGTATGACCCGATGACAAGTGTGTGTGAGAGCCTGTATGTGTGTGTGTGCGATGCCCTAGCAATGCTTACCTAACATACGTCATGAGTTTCATCATTTTTTCCCTGTCAATAGAGAGAAAAGACAGATATATGTGTGATGGGGACATGTGGTCACCGCTGACTACAGATGTATGAACCCAATGACAAATGTGTGTGAGAGCCTGTTAGTGTGAGGGTGTTTCCCCAGCCAAGCTTACGTAACATGCGGAATGAGATACAGCTCTCTTTTTTCACCCGGTCAATTCGTCCCTGCTTAATGTCTTGCTAATGTCGTTTTTGTTTTTAACAAGTATATTGGCTTGTAACCCAAATAGACATTGACAGAAACATTATGACATCGCTTTCCCTGCAACAACACGAAATTATCGGATTCATGCTGTCAAACTAACCTGGCGGTGGCGCGTCTTCTGAATAATGAGTCTATAAATAAACAGTGTCAGCAAAGTGTGCACCTGTACACTCCAGACCCGCGCCTAATAGACACATTGCCTTTCCCCCCGCTCAGCGAGCCTTTCCCAGCACATCAAGGCCTAAGAATATGCCGGGAAGCAATTTCTGGTTAGTGTGACAGGGTTCATAAGTCATTTGGACAAAACTGGGGGGAATCAGGGCAAACTATTCAGAGCAGGGATCAAGGGGGCAGGCTGACAGGCAGACTGAAGCCAGGCGTGGGTCTGCTGCTTGGCTCTAGAGGAATAGGAAGGGCTGCTGGGATGTATATGCATCTGCTACACAGGCCGATTTGTTCCAATCACAGAACACGTGTATGCATATACTGCACCCACACGAAAACGCGCAGAAAATACACACTCACGCACACACATACACACCTCTTAGAGTACCATTATGGCATCAATGTGGATAAGCCGTGTTTTTTATATAAGAGTATGAGCAGGGTATGGGCATGGACAATTTCTCTCAACGTTTATGCTTCGTCAGTGATCACCATCTTCCGAGGCAAGGTGGAGGAGGTGGAGTTACCCGTTGAGAAGGTGGACATCATCATCTCAGAGTGGATGGGCTACTGCCTCTTCTACGAGTCTATGCTCAACACCGTCATCTTCGCCAGGGACAAGTGGCTGGTAAAGTCTCTCTCTCTCTGTGTCTGTCTGTCTGTCTGCCTGGCTGTCTGTCTGGCTGTCTGGCTGTCTGTCTGGCTTATACCTTGAACATTTGCGGGTCATTCATTCAGTCAAAGCACTTCATGGAAATGTAGCTAAATCTGCAAAAGAAACAAGACGATAGAACTGCCACATGATCACATAAACAAAATATGATGGAAATCTGCAAGTAGCTTAACGGCCATTTATATTCAAAACCTCAAGCTAAGTGTCCCAGGCAGCGGCTGTGAAATGAGATGGCGTCTTAGGTGGAATGAAGACCTTTAGTTTCCAGGGGTAATTGATGGCTTCTATGTGCTCTTCATTCGTCACACAGAAACCAGGAGGATTAATGTTCCCTGACCGGGCTGCACTCTATGTGGTAGCCATAGAGGACAGGCAGTATAAAGACTTCAAAATACACTGTAAGTCTCTCTCTCTCTCTCTTTCTGATACACACACACACACACACACACACACACACACACACACACACACACACACACACACACACACACACACACACACACACACACACACACACACACACACTATAACACCTTTGCTAACCAACAAACAACAAACAAGCACATACACGTACACACACACGCACATTTTCACAGGTACATCACTAGAGGCTACGGTCAATAGCTTAAGTCAACAGGCTTTTCACACTCTCTCAGTAAGGGCCATGGGCTGGGCTTCAGACCTTGTTACTGCAAACAGAGAATTGGCCACAGACCACTTATTTTCTTATCTGTGGTTCCCACCACCAAATCTTGCTGATGAAGTACTGCAATGCAATCAAACAGGGATTTTCAGAGAGAATCGCAAAACACTTGCCAAAACCTGTTATATTTTTCCTGTTATAATTAAATGTGAATCTGGGTAAAAGTGTGAGTATAAAGGGTTGGATTGAATGGGTGTTGGAGACTAGGGGGCTTGTCCCTCTGGTCCCTACAGACAGAGGTCTGAGCAGCCTCCTGAAATGTCCTGTAGTCATTTGTGACCGTCTGAGCAGGACATTGCCTTAGTGGCACAGACAACACATTATACCTCCCCTCACCTGGGGGAGGGGGGAGGCGGCAGGGGGCAGTGACCTCTTCAACACCTGCAGCCTCTGTACGTTCCTGCACTGCCATCCTGACGGGTGACACTAGGAATGCTTACCCGGCCCACACCGACCGTACCTCGAGGAGCGCCCATGAATAATGCAGCGCCCATGAATAGGGATCGCTTCGGAGCGAGCCGGGGGGAGCCGGGGGGGGGGGGGGGGGTTCAAAGACGGCAGAGCCTCTGCATCTGAGGTGTAATGAGATGTGACTTACCGTGACTTTGACAGGGTGTCTGATCCTAGAACTGCACAATCATGCAGCTGCGGTCCTGGAAAAATCGAACAATCAAACACACTGTCGTACACTCTCTTAACCTGAATTCACCTCGAGAGTCCGAGAGGTTTGAAAATCTCGACGCCGTCTTTTAAACAGGGTGGGAGAACGTGTACGGGTTCGACATGACGTGCATACGCAACGTGGCCATGAGGGAGCCTCTGGTGGACATCGTGGACAGCAAACAGGTGGTGACCAACTCCTGCCTGGTCAAGGTGAGCACCACCATTTCCGTGTCATAATTTTGTTGTTTTGTGTTTTTTTTCTTAATTTCACTGTGTTGTTTTCTCCCACAGCTGCATAATGCCAACTACGTTTCTTGAATCTAATACTCTGACATTGTCTTTAAAGGAGAGCTTGAGCCCTTGGCACCGCCACTAAAAAATGCTCTCAGGTTTAAAAAAGGTGTGTCGCATCGACGCTTAATTAGCAGGCGACTAATTAAGAACGTTGTCAGCCAATCAGAGATTATGCATGAGATAGACCTTTTTCACAGCAGTGTCAGCGTAGGACAAACACAGGTGTTGCTCGTGAGACTAATTATGGTTTGGCTCATTATATGTACTACCAGGGCACATGTTCCACAGTCAATTAGTGTGATCTTCTCTAGTTTAGGCCCCGTCCACACAGAGCCGATTTGTTGGTGAACCGCATAAGTCTTGTGCATTTCGGCTGACCGTACAGACGGAGCCGGCGGATCCAGTGCCCGAAACCGCACATTTCTGAAACCATGTCCCAGGGTGGTTTCAAATATATCCGGACCTCTGCGGTTTCATGTTAGGATTCGTGTGGACGCCTGAAACGCAAACGATGACGTCATTGCACCCCCACCAGCTGGGCGACGTCAGAGTTGCGTCTAATTTTTTATAATTTCTTTTATTTTATACAGCCCCTTGATAAATTGAATCACTAACTGCATTAACAAGTATTTCTGCTCAGTTTAAAAGGTGAATCTCCTCTTGACTGAATGTTTGCATACAGCGAGCAGCCTTAATGCGCGCAGGCTTGATGCGCTCCACCTTTTTCTTGGGAGAACCAGCGGCTTGAATATTTACTAGAGCGTTTCTACAGCTCGATGCGGTTTCACAATGAATCCGTCTTTACGGAGATATTCCTGAACCGCAAAATACGAAACTTGATCGTGTTCGCCCGTTTGGGCTCCGTGTGGACGGGGCCTCAGTCTATTCCCTGTGCCCTAGTTCATAGAAAGAGCTGTTTTTAGGCTATCTCACAATTAGGCCTCGGTGAAAAAGGTCTTTAGTGCGGGTTTAACCTAAAGAGGGAGTCTAATTGAACCACTGTACAAGTGATATTTGGATTCCCCTTTAATGACCTCTCTCTCATTTCTTAATCACCCATACTATGATTCCATTCACCTGGTTTCATCAAGGTCCCAATGCCTGTGGTGAACTATGATAAAAGCAATACTCATTTGAACCCACTGTGAATCAGGACGTGTTCTCACTCCAGCTATTATGACTATTCACAGAGGAAACTCAATTTTGACAAATCGTTGGCTGCGATAGAAGCAAGGAGAGGAGCTACATGGCTCTCTTGACACACAAGATGTTCTCTCTCAAAATAAGACGTCATGTTCCCCTCAAACAAAAATACCTGCTGCATTAGGACAGCATTCTGCATCCTACTGAGACTGCAACGGCGCATGTGGTTCGAGTCTGAACCTGAATGTCACTACAACACAAGCAACAACATTTCAACACGGTTTCATCAGGCATGACTAAACAAAGGACGAGGAACAGTGTGTCCCGTGTAACATGATGATCGTGCAACACGCTCCCTGTTGCTCTGTCCGTGACCTTAGCTGCGCTAATACCACTGAAGCAGGGCTTACTAACGATGCATATCAATGCCACCCGTCTAGACGTTGTTTTGTTGTTATTGTGCTTCTTGTGAGGCCTTCATTGACCTTCATTTATTACCCTTACTTAATTTTCCTTCAAAATCTATACCCACCAATAGCAAGACCACCCGCTGCATGCAATCATGCGTGCCTTGATCAATTTGCCGCCTTTAGGACAAATGGCAAGCTCCATTGTACCCCGATCCTTTCAAAGGCTGCCGCCTTTCTGGGGAAACAGGCGAAGAGAATGACTGGAGGATTGGCTGTCTGAGAGTGATTTTGTCTGGGTTGATTGAGGTGGAGTCTGTTTTTGTCGTTCACCTTTCAGCCGAGGTGGCAACCAAACTTTGAAACTTACTTAGTTTCCAATTTGAACGTTTTCAAATAAATAGTATTATATGGTTGCAGCTGGATTGTGATTTGCGAGGTGTGGGCTTTATGGAAAGCAGCTTTTATGTGAAGATTCTGACGGGCGCATCATTTTACATTTTTATTACCCAACAAACATGGGCAAAATGTTTCCCCTCCGGTAAATATGTCATCCGTCAGCGGCATCCCATCACGCCCGGAGCGCTGAATAGATAACAGCGTGTGATAGTGCTACAAACCCAAATGTGTTTACCCTGCGTGCTGTCAGGGTGGAATGACCCCGGCAACCGCAGGCGTCGCCAGGGTAATTTCATCCGGGACGCGCCTCGGACACAAATGGTTAGGGGATCGAAACCAGACGTTGAAATATAAAATACATACACACGGATAAAACTATAAAGAAACAGGGATGAAGTTTGACCATTACCTTCAAAACCGGAGAATAGAATACTTTGATTCTCATGTCCTGGAAGCCCCCCAGTGACTCCTCCGCACCTCTTCCTCGCCTTGGCTTTGGCCTTTAGTTGGCTGTGAGTTGCAAGGTTCGGGCTGTTTCATGTGGTTCCTGCACTCGGGGCTTTTAGTGTTTCATATGGGGCTCATTACCCATCCAGATTCCTGCTCTCCCCCCCCCCCCCGTCCACAGTGTGTTCCTTCAGAGTAAGGGGAGGAATATGATGGCAATAAGCCGCTTGAGGTGTGAAGTTCGCACGCATGGAGAAGGCAGGTAGCGTGAGAAAAAGAAAAGGGTTTATGTGGGTCTGACCATGAATAAATCAATGAGAATCAGATCAATGCCCTTTTGCTCTGGTGTTCTGAATGGCGTTTCACATCGTGGACGGGAACATGTACAGGGATCAGCTCTGTGTTGTTTGAAGGGGCGGGATCGCCCGAGGTGTGGAGTGTCCTGCTGACGTTGGATCTATTTGTGTGCAGGAGGTGGACATCTACACGGTGAAGGCCGAGGACCTGTCCTTCACCTCGGCCTTCTGCCTGCAGATCCAGAGGAACGACTACGTCCACGCCCTGGTCACCTACTTCAACATAGAGTTCACCAAGTGTCACAAGAAGACCGGCTTCTCAACCGGTAGGACTGTAGGAACACGGGGTGTGTGGTGGGGGGGGGGGGGAGCTGAACACTCTGGTGATGGTGTACACACACACACACACACACACACACACACACACACACACACACACACACACACACACACACACACACACACACACACACACACACACAGAGGAATATAAAGATGGAAGGGACTTAGTTCCTTTCTTAAAAATCACTAAAGTGGGTGAGTCGTTTGTCTCTCTTCTCAGAACAGATGGAGGTTTCAGAGGAGCCCCTATCCACTCTCAAACAGTTAAGCACTGCGTTATCTGCAGAGTCCAGCACTCTTCTTACTGTGCAGCCTTGTCTGACCAGGGGCAGTCTTTATAATTAGCGCTTGTGGAAGAGTGTAGTTAGACTAGAGGGACCGGCAACTCCTGCAGGCCCTCATGTGCTCGGGCAGGTTGCAGCACTCTGATCTCTGCCATCCTTCCACAAGGCCCAGAAGGAGTTTCATTTATAAAGGGTCTCTTTTAAATGAGGTTCCTGATTAAAAGCCCCTTGACCAGAGAACAAAATGTCACCAAAGAACCGGGGGTGTTTTTTTTTTAATGAACAGCGGGTTGTGTATTTTTTTCAAATGCTATGCGGACTATGACTGACCTCTAGTGGATGAATAAGGTATTGAAGAATAACTCAGTCATCACCCTTATTGTTAGCGTAATAAGTACTTCCATGTTTGATTTATTATTGCATTGTTGATGTATTAGTAATTTAGTGCCCAACAAGACAACCATGAAATATGTTGACTGACACTATATCGCTAGCCTAAAAAAACTGCTTCCTCAGCGTTTTTTCCCCCCCCGTCACTGCCAAACGCTTAACTGACTTTAGAATACAGTTGGGAGAACGAAGGGATTCAAACTTTCTGATTTGGTTAGTTTGTGTCTTGGTGTGTGGGTGTGTTTGTCTCTTGGATGTGTTTATCTGTGTGTGTGTGTGTGTGTGTGTGTGTGTGTGTGTGTGTGTGTGTGTGTGTGTGTGTGTGTGTGTGTGTGTGTGTGTGTGTGTGTGTGGGTCTCTGTCTGTGTGTTGGTCTCCGTCTATGTTTGTCTCTGTCTCTCTGTCTCTCTGTCTGTGTGTCTTTGTGTCTGTGTGTCTGTCTGTCTGTGGGCGGGTGTGTGTGCGTGTAGCAAATGTTTATGTGTGGCCCACCAGAGATTATAATTCCCTCCCGCTCAGGAGAACAACACAATATACAATCTCGCCTATTCAATTAGCATTGCAAAGCAGAGCGGAGCCGTCAACATCTCCACGCCCGGCCACACACTAACAGGGCCAGGGCTAACGCTAGCAGCAGCCGCAGCAGCCGTTATGCTGACGACTAGCAGACAGTGTCAGCGGCTCACAAAGGAGGCATGCGGTAAGAGATGGGGGGGGGGGAGATAGTGGCCTCGGGATAGAAAGTCAATTGTCAGTAGAATCGACCTCACGGGTAATCAGCGGATGTTC
The DNA here is from genome assembly GCF_026213295.1 of Gadus chalcogrammus. NCBI lineage: Eukaryota > Metazoa > Chordata > Actinopteri > Gadiformes > Gadidae > Gadus > Gadus chalcogrammus. The sequence goes on from NC_079420.1 coordinate 14,204,703, forward strand.
AGGAAGTTGGAAACTCGTTTGTGTATCGGCTTTTCAGGCTGTCAGCTGTTGGCAGCCAGAAGACCCACAAACACACACACACAAACACACACACACACTCGCACACGCTCACACACACGGACATGGGATGTTGTTTTTTGCTGCCGATAACCCCAAACCACAAGGCTGTGGAGACCTGGTCAGGACTGAACGGCCGTGCCAACCGAGTGCTGGTGGTGTCTCATCTGTCCCAGCTCCAGACGCTCCGTACACCCACTGGAAACAGACGGTGTTCTACCTGGAGGATTACCTGACCGTCAGGAGGGGGGAGGAGATCACCGGCAGCATCGCTCTGCAGCCCAACGAGAAGAATAATGTACGTGAGTGGGGTGCTGCAATGTGTGCATAATGCGTACAACACGCATCCTTGTGAATACGAATGTGTGCACGTGACTGTGCAGGTGTGGTGCATAACAGAGTTAAAATGAGGATATCTCGTAGGATCCTTTCGGGTTTGGATAAATGCAGCACGAAGACTTTTTCCGATCGATGCATCTTACTGAGGGAACGACTTTCCTGTGCTTTCAACACCAGTGAGCATGTGTGTTAGTGTTATCACTGCAGACAAACACATTCCTCCGCTGAGCTGGTCGCTCCGTGACCTCTAACCCTTCAGGCCAACCGAGCTGCTCATGTTTCAACAGACCATCCCCAGCACCTTTCGCACACGCAACACACAAACGCAGGCATGCATGCACACTCGCACACACACACACACACACACACACACACACACACACACACACACACACACACACACACACACACACACACACACACACACACACACACACACACACACACACACACACGCACCCTGTGTATTTTATTCAGAGTAAGTATGTTGTGCTCTTGGCCACAAGTTGACCCCCTGCTCAGTGAAGCCTAGCTAAATGAATTATGACCTCTCATCTTTCATCTTGTTTCGGTCAAAATGGGTTCATCCGTCTCTTGCTCTCTTCCATCCCCCTCCCTCTTCACCTATTCTCTTTCAACCTGTCTATTATTCCATCATTCACTTTTACTCCTCTTCTTTCTCTCTCTCTCTCTCTCTCTCTCCTTCTCTCCCACCACCCATCTCTGCTTCTCTCTCTGGCAATGCAGCGTGACTTGGACTTCACCTTTGAGCTGGATTTTAAAGGCCAGCTGTGTGAGGCAGCCATATCCCACGACTACAAGATGCGCTAGGATGGGCGTACGGGAGGATGTTGTCAGGTGACAGCCCCAAACAACACACCAAGGGAGAAGAGCCTGCCCCTTCGGACCAGAAGCACAAAAGGGATACGGTCAAAACTAAGGAAGGTGCTAGGAGATTAGTCCAGGTCAAAAATATAATAAATGCTTCAACGAAGGCATGGCATGTCAGCAGCCATGTCACCTTGTAGGGAATAAGTGCGGGGTTCTTCAAACTGACTGTTACTTGAGACAACTCTGAATGTTAACACCTCTTGAATCGTTGAATGTTTTCCATTCTCGTTGCATTACAATACATGTTGATGGTTGTTGATGTGTAAGATGTGAGTGATGTAGCCGCTAGGTGACCGTCTGTTTTGACCGTCCATTTAAACATAACATTCAACATCCTGAAGTGTTGATACATTCGTGAAGCGCTTTGTTAGAGAAACCCTTCAATTTAAATCCATTTGCTTGAAATACGGGGAAATTGCAGCACTTCACCACGTGAGTGAATGGTATATGTGTGTGTGTGCGTGTGTGTGTGTGTGTGTGTGTGTGTGTGTGTGTGTGTGTGTGTGTGTGTGTGTGTGTGTGTGTGTGTGTGTGTGTGGTACATGTAACAGTTGATGTGTCTCTGCCGTGAGTCCTTGTTTCAGTGCTGTGTGCTTTATGATAAGATGGGTGCTCACTGCTCTGACAGCACTCCGAACACGGTGTTCTACTCACTCTGCAATCGATTCTGATAGCGTACATATTTTAAATGCCTTGACTTTTTTTCCAGACGTTTTGTTTCCAGTCCCATAGACGGACCTTTGAACTATTGGTATAATTTATCTGGTATCACTATATTGCACAATACTGCAGGTCAGCCCAGGGTTTGGCCAGAATTTTTGCACTGTTCTCAAATGCATCCAACGGGTCCTTTCTGAGAGGATTTAACAGCCAGCAATGGGTGTCTATTTTGCTTACATATCTAATTAGTTGCATTCATAATTGAGTCAGGATTGGAGTGTTTTGGCTGGTTAACTTAAAAAAAATTTATACGTGTGGAGACATGTTCCAATGGGGTCTCATGAGTGTTGATCCTTGATCTTCAAAGATGGTGATGTTGTTCGCCTGCTCTCAGAAAGGTCTTTAACAAGGTGGTGCTTGGAACGCTACCTCCTCCAGTAAATCACCTAGACATCGATCCAGTTCACCAATAAAGACCTCTGGGACAGATCTGCCCATTGTCCCGCTCAACACTTTATTTAGACCAAATGTCAGGGTTATGTGCCTCACAACATGTCGAGAACACCCTGCGCTGATTAGAAGTACAAGTCTGAATCGTGAGCCATTCAAGCATTAAGCAGACAAAACAAGTTCCCCTAATGATGCGAAATGCTGGTGAATCTCGATGGCCACATAGTCAGAAGGCTATAAGAATGTAATGGGGAATGTAAACATTAGGATAATTGGTTGAATGAGCCGTTCAAAATTCCACAATTAACATGAATAAACAATGATTCCACATGAACACGATGACGCTACAGTAGGTTAATGAGGCACTCAGTTAAGCCCATATTTGTTATTCAGTTTTCCTATGATCACCATTCTTTCATTACATTATACTGTCATTGCCATGTGTTAATGTGAAGCACTTTGTGAATTGTAATGAAAGGTGCTATGAAATTAAAGTGATTGTATTGTTACTATGATTTCTGCTATTAACCATTTCAAAGTGCAGCGTGACAATAGTCCAATGCCAAACAGTAAAACCCATTGTACATCCTTGGTCTTTCCATCAGTCCTCTAATCATTCATATCTTGGGCCTGCTAAAGATACATTGATGATAAATAAATACGTGTGGTGGCCAATAGAATCAATACAATGACTGGCACAAAATCTTTGATAAATAACACTGACAACATATCCAACAATAGAACATCAGTAATAACATCGGGTTATGTACAACACTACTACAAAAATACAATTTTAATCTATTTTTTACTGTTTACACGTAACCATTTATATATTTTTAATAAAATATCTTTAAAATATGCTCTTGAATGTGCGACTGAACCATTGGGTCTGTGAGCTGACAGTAAAGGGAGTGGGAGAACAGAGTTTGCAGTCTAAAAGTCCATGCAAAGTCTACTACATCCAGAGACGGACTTCACCGTGTGTGCGTGTGCATGCGTGTGTGGTCAGCAGCACGCACGCGTCTTCTGTGAGGGGCTGTGCGCCAGAAGGACCGTCTTCTCCTTGGCTCTGTCCTCTTGTTCCTTCAGTATCCTAGTGAATGCACTCGACATAATCAAAACAATGTATTTTCCGTGGGTTGTGACATACACCAACAGCTTTTCAGCAGTAGGCCCACATTTTGTTAAAAGTTTTTCACATGAATGTATTTTTTGCAGAGCGTCGCATGATTCATTTTCCAGATTCACACTTGTTTAACGAATGTTTGTTGGGGATGAAAGCCCTATACTGCCCCCTTGTGTACACATTAAAGTGATGAATCAGAAAAGTCGCGCACGGGCTGTGCACAGAAATATAAAGCCAGCTCACGTATTGAGAAACACAAATGGCACAATATAATTGGCAGCACTTCTCATTCTCCCTGTTCCGTTTCCCAAACCAACAGACTGATTTCAATCTGGTGTTCTTTGTGCTTCTCGTAGGGAGAAAATTAATGAATAATTACATATTTGTTAACGTTTAGTGTGGTTTCTCCATTACAAAGGGACAATGCTCACCTCGCCATATGCACCATGGATTCCATCACATTGTGTCCCGAGCACGCGCTGCATTCATAGAAAATGAACTGGCCGTCCTGTAAGTAGAGAGAGACAAGCGACCATGATGGCTGTAATTATCCACAAACAAGGAAAAGGCCCGAATGCAGAAAGCTGTGGATGCGACCAAACAGTTTTTTGTCGCTGATGATCAGGCAGAAAGAGGAGAATAACGATAATATCAGAGGTTGGGATGAATTGAACTAATGGCTTTCTGCACAAGCACAATGATAAACAAGCAAGTTGTACTAATGGAGCACCATTATGTGTGGATTCCTGTGTATAATGGGGTTCACTGGGAGACGGGAGGCCTCTGGAATAGGGCAGTGTGAGCTAATCTCACCATGCAAATGTAGCTATGTTATGTCCACAGCCCATTTATGTTCACTTCAGCTAATGTAAATTCATTTTCCCCTTTTCAGGTGAAGCCAGAGCCAATAACAATGTATGCATGAATGCTGTTTTGTACATTAACCTAATGAAGTAAAAGGTCACATGGAATAGACTATACATGAAACTAAAAATATGTAATGAAATGAAGCATGAACTTGTCTAAGGTAGAATAATAATTAATAATGAAGCAAACCATAAATATAACTAATTATACCAAATTACGTAAATATAGTGTTAGCTTTTCTGAATCATTAAGCCTCTAACGTTTAACTTATTTAGATTAGGTCAGAGGTAGACTGAATCCGCTCATTAGCATTGAGCCAAGAGCTTATTTTACAAGAGAGACAAACGGACCTTAGCTAGTCTCTCCCCCGCTGCAGTTTGGACCTGCCTCTCCCTCTCCTTGTCTGTTTTGTTCCCCAGGATCATTACAGGGATTTCCTCATCTGCATCTTCCTAAAGGCAGACAATAAAAGAAAATCATAAAAACACATGAGATGATTAGGCTTGTAGAGGCTATTAAAACCTCCAAACTCCTTTTATTGCCATCAGAATATGAATGAAACCGTATAATACATGAGCAGCCATCCATACGGTATCAGATTACTTCTACTAATCTACCAATATCGATCTTAATATTACCCCGAAAAATTTGACATCTTATACCAACATCTACTTTTCGCAAATCCATTCAAATGTGCATTAACAGTTATTAAGAACTTAATGAATGCATTATCGTTCTTGAAATTCACTTATTATTATTTTTTAACTCAAAACCTTTTTCCTCCTGATGGATACGGACACCTTTGCGTTTCCCTCCATTGTACAGCTGTTTGTGGCAGCAATAAGCACGGGCCTCACCTGCACACTGGTCAACCACTGCCTCACGCCGGTGAAAGTGAGCTCAGACGTGATGTCGTACATAACCACCACGCCGTCGGCCTTGCGGAAGAACTGCTTGGTGATGCTGCGGTACCTGCAGGAGGGGGCGGAGCCAACAGCAGGTGAGACGAGGTGAGCGGCAGAGCTTTTGTTAAGCTGATGGTTGACGCTTCGCCGGAAAAACGCCGGCAGGATCTCTGGATGTAGGGCTGGTAACCGCAAGGTTGCTTGCATGGTTGACTCTGCCGTCGTTGTGTAAATGTGTGGTGAACTGGTGAAAGTCAGGCGATATTGTGAAGCGCTCTGGAAAAAAGCGCTATATAAATGCAGTCTATTTCCCATTTACCAAAACGATTCCTGTGCACGCCCCTGTGCTGTGTCTGTCTGCATCCACTCAAAAAGGCTTCGGAAGTTATTGTTTTGTTTTTAAAATGTCTCTTTGTGGGCTCTTTAAGGGTGCCTCGAGAAACAACTCAGACAAATTGGAAATATGGGTAGTCTAGCTTTGCAGGTTACTCCCCCCCACCTACCCTCTCAAGCCTTAAGAGTCTCCTGGAACGACAGGACAGGAATATGTTGGTTTTTTACAAACAATGTGAATTTAATGAGCAAACTGCCAAACCAGGGGAGCTCAGAACCCCCACATCAATCCCTCTATCCAGACAGAGTAATGGCCTGGGTCGGATGTGCTGGCGCTACGCCTCACCTCTCCTGCCCTGCCGTGTCCCACATCTGCAGCGCCACCTGGCTGTTGTCCACCAGTATTGTCTTCACACTGTAGTCCACGCCTAACCATAGAAGCAGGATTGGGTTATTATCTTTCCATAACTATAAGGGTGTCCTGCAATATGTCACATTATCATCATCTTGTTAGCTTCTTATAAACATTAATAGGTGTTACTTTTTCATATCAGACTTATTATATGCTTTACTGTTTGGGGAATTATTTGGGATTGGACACAAACAGTATTGCAATCCCTGACAGCTTTCCTTTACATTGTTTTGCAACTTTCTGTGTGAAACAGTGACCAAAGTGCATTGGGAATTTATAGTTTGACCTCCATGTCAGCTGTTTGGATATCTCGGTTCTCAGGAAGAAATATGTAGGAGTGGGAGTCAGTCAGTCAGTCAGTCAGTCAGTCAGTCAGTCAGTCAGTCAGTATATATGCCCAGCTGTCCTGTCTCTCTGCTCTACATACCCACAGTAGCCGAGGTGCCGGGGTGGAAGCAGTCGTCACAAAAGCGCTTCAGGAGGGAGGTCTTCCCAACGCTGGAGTTCCCCACTAGAATGATCTTGAAGAGGCGGTCAGGGGGCAAAATTGCCGCTTCCTCCTGAACAGCATTAGAGGCAAGGCTGGGGTTAGCATCGCAGGATCCTTAATATAGCAGTGGGAGACGTTATATATTCTGTAGGTTGTTAAAGTGATGTAACCGATTACCCTGTGTGAAACCAAAAGGCCAAACCTCTCTCACGTTACTACGGTTAAACTATCCTCTACCCCTCCAAGGCCCCCCATAACCGGACATGGTCAAGAAGCCAAACCAGGGGGACCCCATCCGCTGTCTCGTCCAGAGTAGGCGGCGCCCACTGCGTCATAAGGCTCACCTTAAAGCTGGTCTCCTTGCCCACCGGCTGACCTCGGGGGGAGGTGGGCGCGTCTTTGTCCCGTGCTGCCTGGGGCGCGGGGGAGCGGATATCGCTCATCACCAAGTCCATGCCCTCCTCCACCTCCTCCACCTCCTCCTCCACCCGGCTCCAGGTCTGCAGCGGGGGAGGGGCCTGCAGCAGCTGGGGCAGGGGGTCCTCCTCAATGGAGATGATCCTCTGGAGGTGTCCTCTGGAGCGCCCCCCCGTCCGGCCCTCCGCAGCCTCCCCCTGGCTGGGGGTCCACAGGGGCGCGGGCCTGCTGGCTGGGGGGGCGTCCTTGGCTGCGCGGGGGATCCCTCTGACCTCCTCGCTGTGGGGAAACAGGTCTTGATACGTAGCTCCCAACTTCAAAAAACTTCGGAGCACCGGTTGAAGTTTCAATAGGTTGGTGCTCTCTTGACAAAAAGGGATTTTCCTTTATTAAAATCCTTTTTTTTCTTTTAGCAAGTTTGATGTATACAAATGTATTAAGTATACTAAACACATTTATCCAGCAATCAAACACTTTCAAGCCTACGGGAAAAAAGACATAAAAAAACCAATATATTTACATTTATGGAAATCATATTTCCATAACAACAAGTACAGAGCCAATACTGACTGCATATTAAGAGTGTTCACCAATAATCCCTCCCAACAAAATGGTTAATTCCAACAGAAACCCTCTAGGGTAGTGCCAGCACTCACTCACAGTGAGGCATACATTCTGGTAACTTGCCATCACAGACAGAATTATTTTATGCACCAACAAAGATATACAAATATAGGTAAAACAAGGTCCATTCTGAGTGTATGAACTTGCGAAAATACAGAGAAAGGGATTTTTCTTATGAGAAACAAAGATATTTATTAAGAAAACTGTTCAATCAGAACAGTTATTTGCACTCACACAGATTTTCCCAATTTTGTTTCCATAATAATTCCTCACCTCTTGACTATGATAGCTAGTGTGGGTTTAGCATTTTGGCACATACTTAGAACCATGCATCACCCAGATGGCAGCTTCACACAGCTAGTGAATGAGGTGAATTACTTTCCAAAGCATTCTATTTTTCCTAATCGATTACCGTGTTTAGTTAAAAGGGGTTTTACCTTAACCGCTTTGTTGTAGGATTCACAGTATTTAAAAACGGCATCTGGCTGCAATTTTGGTTTGGCACAGAGTTCTTTGGTGTCTGTAAGACAAAACAATTATTTTAGTGGCCGAGCTAAAAGTAATGATTTATATGGATGCAGTTAAACCGATTCTCTATCTAATAGATTCCAATGCAACAATACCAGGTAGCACATGTCACGTTCATCCCGAAGGTGTTTGTTCATTTCCCTAGACAACAAAAAAAACATTAAGACCAAGCACAACAGCAGAACGTATCAAAAACAGATTACAACTGTATAAGTGAATTGAAATGGAATTGTTCTAGCATGGCAGCGGTCTATCCATCCAAAGTGTTTTATAGATTGCATTACGCTTTAATCCTTTCACTCTGCTGTTGCTCCTCACTGATGATGAAGCGGTGAACATGTTGTGCAGCCTACAGTGCGACGGCAAAGAAAACACGACAGCGCAGTGAACGTACTCCCTCTAGTGGCCGGCTGGCTGGACATACCTCAGCAGGTCCAGTTGTTTAATCAGGCTGGCCTGCTCCCTCTGCAGACCCTCAGTGATCCTGTACATCTCCCTGGTGGCAAACGACAAGAAGTGGGTGAGGTAAGGTCGCATACTTGACCCCTCTGTTTTGAACGTCCTCTCACATGCATCCAACATCCACAAACACAAAGGCCTTTACTTCCGTATAGCTTCGGAAATGTGACTGGGACTTCTGGAGAGAAAATGTGTTTTTCTGAAAATATATCCAGGCGGGTTTAAGGCAGAGAGTCCAGTGCATTACAAATGAGGGTGCTTCATCAACAACGCAATCCTCCAGAAGTGAAGAGACTAGCAAACAACCTCAAAAGTCACTTCAGGCACCACTACACGTCCGACAACGGCCTTCCACAGCCCGTCCACAAAGTGAGGAACTAAAGCAGCCAGGACTCACATCTCCTTCTGCTGCTGGAGGCGTGAGGACTGCTCCTGCAGTTGGCCCAGCTGTTCCTGGGCCAGCGCCAGCTCCTGGTTGGTGAGGTCCAGCTCCGACACTAGCTCCTCGTTGGTCTGCCTCAGCTTCACGTTCTCCTCTTTGGTCACGTGCTGCTCGCTGTGCAGCTCCGTGCACTGCCGCTCCAACTGGACATGACAGACACACACAGACAGAGAGACACACACAGACATAGAGACACACAGAGACATAGAGACACACAGAGACATAGAGACACACAGAGACATAGAGACACACACAGACATAGAGACACACAGAGACAGAGAGACACACAGACATAGAGACACACACAGACATAGAGACACACAGAGACATAGAGACACACAGAGACATAGAGACAGACACAGACATAGAGACACACAGACATAGAGACACACACAGACATAGAGACACACACACAGACAGAGAGACCCACACAGACATAGAGATACACACAGACATAGAGACACACACAGACAAAGAGACACACAGAGACATAGAGACACACACAGACATAGAGACACACACAGACATAGAGACACACACACAGACAGAGAGACACACACAGACATAGAGACACACAGACATAGAGACACACACAGACATAGAGACACATAGAGACATAGAGACACACACAGAGACATAGAGACACACACAGACATAGAGACACACACAGACAGAGAGACACACACAGACATAGAGACACACACAAACAGAGAGACACACACAGACAGAGAGACACACAGACATAGAGACACACACAGACATAGAGACACACACAGACATAGAGACACACAGAGACATACACAGACATAGAGACACACACAGACAGAGAGACACACACAGACAGAGAGACATACAGACAAAGAGACACACACAGACATAGAGACACACACAGACATAGAGACACACACAGACATAGAGACACACACAGACATAGAGCCAGACACAGACATAGAGAGACACAGAGACACACAGAGACAGAGAGACAGAGACAGACACAGACATAGAGACAGACAGAGAAAGAGAGACACACACAAACATAGAGACAGACACAGACATAGAGACACACAGAGACAGAGAGAGACTTTTCTGATTCATTCAATGACAGGATGTTGTTTTTCTAACCTCACCCAGAACGCCACTATAAGTGTTATGTCTTAAACAGGATGTTTAGTAGTATAGCGTACTTACAGTCCTGTTTTACAGGTGTGTCATAGTGGGTTAAAGACACAATGTGTAACATTTCGTCTAGCTTGTACCTTAAATGGTACAGACACATCTGTGGGCCATAATGATCCAATGGGATTCCAATAATCAAAGTAATAAAATCACATCATATATTCTATACAAGTATTTAAATCGACACTCCCAAACCCCTCCCACTCACACCACCCAGCCAGCAGAGCTACGCTAGTTTGAGTCACACAGTTGCACAGCCAGTTTGATTGGACAAAACACTTTGTGAAAGAATCATGCCTCCAACTATAAATTACAACTCAAATTACATGGGGTCAATGTAAATTTGCCAAGATTCAGAATATTAAGTTACCCAAATAGTTTCTTCTGCACTGGTGCGTTGAATAGAGTGATAATACTAATCCCATGAAATATACACGCATTAACCCTTTCATGAAGGGCCTTTCAGTCCATACAGGGAAGAGGAGGAAGTTGTACCACGTGGTTTCAGATGATGAAGGTAGGGCTTTCTCACCCTGCTCTGCTTCTGGAACAGCTGGTCCAGCTCGCTCTCCTTGCTGGACAGCTGGACCGCCAGGTCTTGGCTGCGAGTCAGGAACTGCTCGGAATCCTGCAGCCGGAGGGCACGGGGAATCAGAGTTCATTGGACTGTTATCTAAACCCGTCACATTCTCCTTCTGTCTGCATTAAATACTGTCTTGACTCAAGGCTCAGATATGCTACAATAACACATGCAAGACCAAGACTGAGTGACCACATCAAGTTTATAAGAGGGGAAATATATACAAGATAAGATTCATTCCTGACTTCCATCTCAATTATAATGTTTGTAAAAATAGGGAAGAGAGCAGGGAGAGGAGATGCCTGTGAATAGGCGGAGTACAATTATATCACAATTGTTAAAACCACACAGACAGAGACAGAGACAGAGACAGAGACAGAGACAGAGACAGAGAGAGAGAGAGAGAGAGAGAGAGAGAGAGAGAGAGAGAGAGAGAGAGAGAGACAGAGACAGAGACAGAGACAGAGACAGAGACAGAGATAGAGATAGAGATAGAGATAGAGATAGAGACAGAGAGAGAGAGAGAGAGAGAGAGAGAGAGAGCAGTATCAGGGTCAACGTAAGCTTGCAATACACAGATACCTGCAGGAGGATACGGTCCTTTTCATCTTTAATCTGCTGCTCCATCTCCTCATACAAGGACTGGATCTCGTCGTCGTGTGTGGCCGCTTTCCTTCATGAATAAACCAATAGGGACGGTGTATTAAATGTATTGTCGACGTGATCCCCAAAACATCTATCAACACCGCTCCTGCGGGCTGACCTTCTCATGGCGCTCTCCATCTCCCTCTTCTCCTGGTTGGCGTCCTTGATCTGCACGGTCACCCGGGCCAGGAACTCCTCGAAGTTAGAGAGGAGGTGGGGCTCGTCCCGACTCAGCTGAGCCCACAGACTGCGCACCTCACTGGGACTAATGGGATACACAGGAGAAGGCAGAAAACACAAGTTTGGGAAACTGGTACTGAGGAAAAAAACAACTTGACAGATGTGTCAGCAGAGGGTCATGATTGAATACCCACGTGGAGAGTGTGTGGAAGGTGGCTGGTTTGAGCAGCCTCACCTGGCGCAGAGGCAGACTGATTGGACTCTGGGGCTTGGAGAGGCCGCTTCAACCAGCCATCGTCAACACACTCTCCACAACATCCATTTACCCGTACCTCCAGAGGAACATTGCGTTTGCCTTGAAGCTATTAACAAAAAAGCTCAAAGAAACATAAATTACCAATGTCTGGCTTTTGGTTTTGTGAACTCACGCCATTGTGGTTTGAAAATCCACAAATAAAGTTTTCATCAAGTTCCGCTTGATAAAACACTGAGGGCAATATCCCATAACTATATCCTATTCTGACCATGACTGAAAAGTGATGTGTTGTGTAATGACAGCCTGGGCTGGCAGGCATGCTGAAGTCAATAGAATGAACTTCATTCATTCACTGTTGACTTTTATTGAGCTCCTGTTATTTGCTAAAGGTGAGTCCACTCAGGCATTGGAGGATGCTCTTCTCTCCCTCTTGAAGACACAGTTATTGACGTACCCCTTCATGCCAAGTAAGCCGTGTAATCATAGGCTAGGATTATAATGTCAGCAGCTTTATGATTGGCAGCTGCCAGACCTATTTGAGGCCCAATCGTGATAGACCTGCCTTGGCACAAGAAAACAGATGGGCCGGCACTGGCATTAAGATATAAAATACACGGAAGCTGTATTGGCACTTTGGATCATACGTCAACAATCACCACCATATCCGAAAGGCTGGCCTGTAAACTAATACAAGTCAACAAGTTCACCTTTCTTTCTAAAACTACAACAAACCACTAAAATGTTTGCTATCTCAACAAACTTCAATGAGCCGTTTTTTTATACAAGGCAAAGAAAAATAATTTTTAAAATCGGTTGAGAAACCTGATAGAGCTCACGACAAGCGACAGGTCTCCGGTTTGATTGTATTTGCCATCAGGCTGCTCTTGGCCTTTCCAACATGGCGGCTTGTTGACTAATCGCAGCATTGGGTCAAGCAGTCCCTGCGGCGTCTGTGAATGTATATCACTGTTGGCACTAGGACCCAATGGAGTTCATCATGCACACGTCTGGTTCCTTCCTACACACCTGCCGTTCATCAGCCTAATCACGATCAACCCTTATTTTGACCATTTTGCCGTACATGTACATGCGCTGTATGCCATTTAACCTTTATATTCCATCTGGACAATTTTTAACCATATGGTACAGTCTTTTCCAGGGAAACCGCATATATATTTCCTGACGATTCTCTAGTCATATTGAGATACTTATTCAAATTACTAAAAAGGTGAAGATACAAATATCCGGGATAAAATAAATAAATGAAAAGTGAAATATTATTGTAGTCCATGGAGATAATCTGTTTCAATGGTACGGCATTTTGTATGGTCAGCAATATGATAGACTTAAGAGGGTATTAGGGATTTTGTTCCTTAATATTTAGGCATGTTACATGAGAAGAAAGGACAAACCTAACAGAGTAGGAACGTGTTTGGTTTGTTTAGGACAGCGGGCGTGACTCTCACAGTATGGCACCACGTTGACTTAAGGTATGAGAGGGGGATAGTGATGACCTTCAACCCCAACAGCACAAACAGAGTGTGTGCAAATACACACAATGACACATGAACGCAAAAACAACCGTGAGCAAATACAAACGGAAACACAAACACACTCATAGAGTAAACTCAGGAACTCACTCTTCAAACACATTGCTTGCCCCCAGAGACTCCATGAGCATGCAGAAGTGTTTCTCCTCCTCATCCTCGCTGGCCACCAGCTTGGTCTCCCACTGGCTCTGGGACATGGCTTCTGACCTGCCTTTGCTCGGCCTCCTAGCCTCCTCCGTCACTGAGCTCCTCTGGGAACACAGGAACTCACCTAGAGGAACGACAGGCTGTGGGGTTAAGAGCTTGGCTTCAGGGACTCGTACCGTGGGCTTTGATCCGCGGGGAACCGTGTCTCAAGATTCAAGAGTTTTATAAGTCACATATTCAGTCTATACAAGAAATGCAGTGAAATGAAAAGTGGCAGTGCCTGCAGAGATTGTGCAACTTTTAAATATAAAAATAAATAAAATTAAAAAGAACAATTAAAATAATTAGCCTGATATAGAATAACAAATCTGTAAAAAAAACAATGTGGAAACGTACTGAAGCCAGAAGAAAACTCGTTGAGTGTGAGGTAGCCGTTTCCGTCAGTGTCCAGGGTGTCGAACACCTTCTCCAGCTCGTCCGCGTTGAGGGGCACCTCCATGTTTAACCGCTGTTCAAGACGACACAGAAAACGTTATGCTATAGGTCATGACTTTCAATGTTGGCATGAAACTTTGGCAATACATAAAACATTGTTAAAAGTGTGTGTGTGTGTGTGTGTGTGTGTGTGTGTGTGTGTGTGTGTGTGTGTGTGTGTGTGTGTGTGTGTGTGTGTGTGTGTGTGTGTGAGTGTGTGTGTGTGAATAGCTAAATATATTGCAGTTGCATTTATTGTACCTTAACCCTCTCTGCGGGCAGAACACATCACGTGGTATTAACCATGCGTAACCTAAACAGAGATTTCAGGGCCGGGGTAGAGCTGTTGAGGATGTGCTGGATCCACGCGCGTATTTAAATAACACTTTTCACTTGCTTGTCTATCATGTGAGCAGAAGAGCCATTAGGGACCACCTCACGCATTTGAGAACTATTACAACCAACCCCCAGATCAAAGCTTGGATTATTCTCGTCCCCGCGTGGGCTCACAAGTGGATCATCAAAAGGAGCGGGCCGGGGGGATGGATATCGGGGGGCCGCGTGCATCTGCACAACAATAAGGCTGGAGGAGCCGCAGGACAAAGCCGCCGCCGCGCCGCTTCTCAGCGCTTTTGCGCGCTGTGGCTTCCTGTCCGTCTCTTTCATGCGGGTCTGAATTGAACATGGAGGCGTGTGCTTTCAGAATCGTGCGGTTATTATCTAAACGGCTGCCTTATTGCAAAATAAATATATAAATAAAGTGTGACAGGTGTTCATTATATACTTTGGTGGTGAACATGATCCAGTCCTTGTTCATGGACAAAGAATATAAAACATAAGATAATAATTAAAAGGAAATTCAGTTAAATAATCGTTATATTAATTAGATACAGTTATTGATGTCTAAATCTTTTTTAGAACAAATATGTTTTCACATTGTCATAATCTAGATCGAACAAAACATATTGATACGGTCACATATCGCTCATCTTCTGCAAGCCAAAACAATTATTCACTAACAACCACTTCTTCATCCAATTACGGTCCAACATAAGGGCCTATTTCCTTGAAAACTTTACATTAACACTTCAGCTCCAGTCCCCCCCCCCCCCCCTCATCCAGCCCCCTCACCTGCAAGTCCCGCCGGGTGACGAAGCCCTTTCCCTCCACATCACACATCTGGAACAGCTCCCGGGTCTTCTCCATGATGGTACTGGTGCTGGTGCTGGGGGAAGCCGCGTCCCCATTCCTGAATGCTGGTTCTTCCACGCTCACCGGGGTGGGCTCTGCGGTCCCCCCCACAGCGGTGTGGGTGGTGGCAGTGGTGGCGGTAGTGGTGTTGGTGCTGTTGCTGGCGGCTGCACTGGTTTTGATACAGGCGGCCATGGTCTGAAGGTGAGTGGGCCCCCCCCCCCCTCGTCCCCGGAGCTCTGTCACACGGCAGCTAGGTGGCGTGAACCAGGAGCGGAGCTTCAGGCTGCTCAACATCAGGGGCTCTCAACGATGTCACCGCCCGTCATCTCTTAGCAACCGCCTCTTTAATGATCCGATGGAGCCTGGAAGATGAAGTCGGGAGGAGATGGGGAACGTAGTCCAGTGTGGAGATGGGGAACGTAGTCCAGTGTGGAAAGGATGGGCACTCTCCGATTTCAACAATCTAGTGTCCAATGAAGATTAGTTTGGTCATTGTCTTGAGGAAAACCTAGAATATATTAGGTCACAGTTGGCATGCATAACCCAATAACCCATCGTGTAATACATGGTAGGGTTGTACACCAAAAATGTGCTTATGGTGTGCCTTTAAGAAGATGATTACATTAGTAATAAAATTGTCCAAGTTAAATGCCCTTTGTAGAAAACATTAACGTCACCCAGAGAGCCTTAACAACTTAGACCAACTTTGAGCTAATAACACACCATCATCTAAAAATATATCATACATTTAAAGAAAAGGTGAGACGGTGTGTCTATAGTAAAGCCATAATTATGTCCTACCATACAAGATGAATGCTGCTAAACAAGGCGGGTCCGGCCCTGGCTTATGAAAGCAGACCCATCATTACAGTTGATAGTGACACCACTGTTTGTCTTATGATTACGCCACATTGACAATGGTCTATGGGTTCAGGAACTGAAACTTGTTTCATACTTGTGATGATGACCAGTATAAAACTAAGTTGTTGGTTCGCTGAGATGATTCTGCTGGCCTGGACATATTGACTGGTTTAACCCAGGCATGGTGGTGGCACATATGCAGGTTTGCATTCAGGGGGCACTGGTTTGGAAGACTGCCTTCTGAGGATGGCAGTATGAGTGTTGGATGAGTCAGTTCAAGACTGCACACAAATCAAGCCCTGATCATGCAAACCAAAAATAAATGACAGAAATGAACACATGCAACTTTCTTTCAATCTTTTCCCTCACAATGTTTTTTAACAATGTCCTACACATAGGTTTATTATTAGACTACAACAAAGCCTGCATATTACGTTTCTGTCCCCATGCATACAGGTTAAGCATGGGAAAACCCCACCATGGAGTTTTTTGTGTGGCCGAGTGCCAAATCTGCACATTTATACAAAAGAGAAATTAAAGTGGTCGCAAGTAGAGACTATTCCATCACGGTCACATATCATTACTTAACAGCCACTGTGCATCCAGCTATGTTATATGTTGAAACAGAGATTTGGTCACATCTATAGTTTACCTCCTCCAGCCTGGGTCTTTGTGACAGGTGTTTCTAGTTAAACAAGTGGCACTGGCGTTGGAAAATATTTGTTATTCATTTCCTCTTCATGGTGAAATACCATTTACCAACTTGACCACAGTAATGTCACGTTATTTATATTCAAACGAGGATTAAAAAGGACAACACACAACATGGAAAAAACACCTGTATTTCACAAATGCATGCGTTTGTCTGCGTTACAAGCACATGCATTTGCTACATCTGCAATTAACTTCCTGGTAAGTTGTGAAACTTCCTTCGCCAAAAGCATTGTCATTTTGCTACAATACTTTCGCACTGACAGTACAGGAAGAGGTCAGAGTCAAACAGACAACTGAATTAAACAAGATGATTTGACTAGCAATCTAATTTAATATATTCCAACAGCACACTTGAGGACATGCGTGTGAACAAGAGACGATACTCACAGTGGTTACTTTATCAAGTGAAGAGGAGGCCTGTTGGGCGACTCATTTGCTCTGATGTAGTGTTATTGTTCAGGCAGCTTTCTTGTTGGTCCGCTGACGCTGTTCATATGACTACAACCCGCAGCTACAGGAATGTGACGGAGGCACCGACTGAGTTGACTTAGGGGTGGGACTCTGACGTGCCATCTATGGGAAACCAAAGCGACACTACGACATGGTCCTGCCTCCGCTTAAACTCTATTATTTCGTATTTCACATAAAAGAAAAATATAAATAAAGTGGTTGCTTCATATTCAAAGTCAGAAGGGAGGGACCTTATTTGAGCTTATTATAATATGAGACCTATTAGAAGTTGGCACACGCAAGACAGATTAGCGTTACACCCCATGTGTCAGAGAGCTACAAGCGATTCTGCCCTCTGATCGCTGAGAGACTCTGAAGTCTAGAGCAGGAGACATTCGACCACACACCACAGGACCCTGGGCAGACACTCACTCCAAGCTCAGAGCACGTTGATTTATATTATTAAGAGTGAGTAAGAATGAGTGAGAGCGTTTGTCAAAGTGGGTAGAAGGGAAGGTAAGTCCTTTAGACTTAGCCTATCAGCTCTCTCAACTTTGTAAATATGTATTTATGCTGTCGGTTTGAATGTTTATTTAATAAAGTGTATTGATTAAATTTGTTCCTTAGCTGTAAGCCAATTACGATTAGCTGCAGACTATAACTCGCTGGGAGAAAATACTGCTCTAGTCTTAATTATTTTGCATCCTCCTCACTGTGTTTACATAACTCTGAAGTAGGCTGTGAAAAAAAAATGTCAATACGCCAACCACAGAGAAGGTTCAAACCCACAATGAGTCTGTTGTTATAATACCGAACAAACGAACTTTAAAGATATTCAGAGATCCTGGTTGCGACATATGCAAGATGTTTTCAAAAAAGAAAAAAGGTCTGTCACATGGGATCCAACACATTCATATACACAAAATCACAAATAACATAAATCACCCTTTGTTTTATTTGTTTATTTTATTCAAGATACAAGGGAAGCACATTTATTCTTTTTTGCTTTTAAAATATTGGGCCATCATGACTTGTATCTTTGACATCAGGGTTATAACACAAAATAAAAACATTTAAACAAATCTTCGGCAAATATACTGTATGCCGTACATTAGTAAAATAAAATGGGTAATATGATAATTAGTCAAGGTGAAACTCGCACAGTGGTTCTGTTTGTTTAAAGAAAAGGTTCTCCTGCGTCTTGTCCCTCGATCCGTCCTCTATTTATTTGGTTACCAACGTAAAATATTCAAACTAATAAATTTAGACTTTAAACACGTTTATGATTAACATTTCGCTCTGGGGCATCTAATTTGTTCTATGGAAATACTCTTTATGGAACAACCCAATAACTACAAACAATAGGGATTATTTTGGTTCATTAATTAAAATAAGTAGAATAAGATATTTGTTTTCTTAGTGACCGCATCACTCTAGCTGATTTTCATGAGAGTTAAGATGTAAACCATAAGCTTTAAGCCAGTAATACTTTAACAGTTCACGGGAGCCTCAACATTAACACTAAATACATTTTGAATGCCTTGTTTCCAGACAGTTTTCATGCATATAAGAGACAACGCCCTCAACTGATCCCTCAGATCCATTACGCCGTTCTCTGAAAAACAAAGGAATCAGCTGAACCACTAAATTGAACTCAGATCACTGTAGGTCAGATCCATCCTCATGAACTTGCTAACTCAAGATGTAAACCAGACGTTAGCCTGGTAACTCCAGATGTTAACTTGGTTACTCCAAGGGTAAGCCAGGTGTTAGCCTGCTTACACCAGATGTTATCCAGATGTCAGCCTGGTTAATCCAGATGTTTGCTTGGTAATTCTAGAGGTCAACTAGATGTTTACAGTTAACTCAAGATGTTTACCTTGTTACTCCAGATGTTAACATGGTTGCTCCAGATGTTAACATGGTTACTTCAGATGTACACCAGATTTTAACGTGGTTAGTCCAGATGTTAGCTTGGTTAGTCCAGATGTTAGCCTGTTTACTCCAGATGTTAACCAGATGTTACCCTGGTTACTCCAGAGGTTAGCTGATCTTAACCTGGTTGCTCCAGAGGGCAACCAGATTTTTACATGGTTACCCCAGATTTAAACCTGGATATTCCAGATGTTAGCCTGGTTACTCCAGATGTTTGCCCGGTTACTCCAGATGTCAACAGTGTTACACCAGATGTCAACAGGGTTACTCCAGACGTTAACCAGACGTCAGCCTGGTTACTCCAGATGTTAGCCCAAATCAATGCGCACCATTAGTCTAAAACAAACACTGGATGGTGATCAAGCAACCAAGAGCTCCTCTAAATGACAGGTGAACTAACTTTGTGAAGCGGGGGGGATGGCTCATTGGGGAAGTGCAGAGCTTTGAGCAACAGGTTAACAACACTCACAGGGCTGCCACAATGGGACCGTCAGGCTCCAAGAGTCATATCTTAACATGATGCTTGTTTCTTTTATCCACTACCGTGTAAGGACCTTAGTATTAAACTATACATCATGAGGACTCACCCAGGTTGAAAACAACTTACCCCTATGCAAGTCAAAAAACCTATGATAGAAACAAGCTACAGGCATAGGGATGAATCAAAGAGTTTGACTAATGGACATTCCTGCCCCACGTACTCGCAACAGCACAAACACCAAATCATCACAACCCAACCCATAACATTGAAACCCAACCCTTAACGTCACCAACCCCACCCATCCCCTCTGTACAAGGCTGGCTCCGTCTTGTCCTATACCACCGTACTGTTCCGCCAGGCATACATATATTAAAGAAATGCTTGTTAAATGACAAATGGTTTCCTAACAGAGAGCCCCTCCCCCTTTTCACACACACACACACACACACACACACACACACACACACACACACACACACACACACACACACACACACACACACACACACACACACACACACACACACACACACACACACACACACACACACACCACAAATGTTCAAGTGCCGGTAAATCTTTCCATTGGGGTAAAATAAATACATTTGAGGGGGATAGGCTGTCCGGTAATGTTCCCTACTAGAAGAGGGCTAAACCCAGTGCTACACAGAACGTCGTGGTCGGCGTACTCCGAGAGGGACATGAGAGCGCAAGATCTAAACAAACTGTAAGCTTAACTCTTTAACGTTGATAGCGGCAAGTCCTGGTGAATTGTCATGCTCTCTGAGGGAGAGCCGACGTTAAACGCAAAGCAGCGGGGGGCAATTCAAACAATAGACATTGAGGGATTTTCAGAGATGTCAGCCTCTCTATCTTGCGGCCATGTAGTCTGCTTCAAAATGGCGGCCGTTTTCCTCCCATCCTAACTCCCTGACCTATCGCGGTCTCACTGAAGGTTGATGACACTGGTGGTTGTTCGGACGGGGCTAGCCTTAGTTAAGGCTATCCTTAACAGGGGGCTAGACATAGCATGGGGCTAGCCTTAGCAAGTGGCTTGGCTAAGCAAGGGGCTAGCTCTAGCAAAGGGGCTATAGCCATAGCATGGGGGTAGCCTAAGCAAGGAGAAAGCCTCAGCTGGGGGCTAGTTTTAGCAAGGGGCGTCGTAGCAAGGAGCGTGTACAGTGGATGGTTCGGTCCTTACTGTGGCTTGTAGTATCCTGGAGGGCGCGTGTGCACAGGAGCACATTCAGTGTTTGAGTGTGTGCGGGTGGGACAGATTGCTGGGCTGGGCTTTTACAACCACTTGCTGTTTTTCACACTGCAGCTCCTTGTTTGAGATAAAAATCCATAATTTCTTCTTTTTTTTTTTATTGTAAAAAATATTGTCTCATCCGGAGGGGAGAGGTGTCCCAGCTCGAGAGAGTTAGTCTTTAGGAAAAACAGTCTGAAGGAGGGGGGAGAAGGAGGAGAAAGGGCTCCTCCTCTCCACTACAACTCCATGTCCTGCGCCTCGTCTTCGGAGAAGTCTGACATGGAGCTCTCGGACGAGGAGTCTCCGGCGCGCTCCTCCTGCTCCTTCAGCGCCTCCTCCGTGGCATACTTCTGGATGTACTCTGGGGGAGAACAGACACGGTGGTTATCCCCATGACTCAATGCTCTGACCCCGGTCCTACACTGACCTTAACAACACCAAGCCTATATCTAACCTAGAACTAAAACCGTAAAGCGATGTACAAAATCTATAATTTGCTTATAATTATTGTACAAAGGTTTATTTAGGTGTGGATGTAAGCATCAGTCAATTATGTTGGATCAAATCCATTGGAATCACAAGTAAGTTATGTCTATGTGCATGGATTCCTTTATATTCTTTCAAGTCGATGTAATGGGTGGATTTTATTAACCCACATTGACCCTCCATTTAAAACAACAGGGAGGAGGTATAATATAACAATTTAATGGATTTAAGTTGTTTGTGGAAAATATAAATAAACATGGTCAAACGATGTGCTTGGGGTACATGTAACACGGAAAGTCGGTCTCCCGAGAGGCTGCAGAATGGGGTACATCTCATCCCTTTTCCCAAGCCACAACGGGACTTGGGAAAGAAAAAGTGTGTAATGTGGATCTGACTGTGTTGCATCCCAGAATACCAACTACATTTAAGTTTTTCACTCTCTGTATGAAAGGGACTGCGTAATGCAGTCCCTTTCGATTGATTCTGGAAGAAATTAAACCATTTCTGCACAAAACTTCTCCAAAACCTGCTTTGATATAGTTTCAGCTGACATTTATCCATATGTTTTCGTTATCTGGTCTGGTTTGTTTTTCAGAGTTCGTCATGATAACGAAGGGGGGCATGACTTAGTGACAGGTGAATTACAGTACACATTACAGCAATGGTGCAGCTGAATGAATACAAAGTTTCGGACTTTGAGGATGTACAAACTCAGATATATGAATGTATTTAATCTGTAATGCAGTTTAATTACACATATACACTGTTGCAGTGTATAAAGTCATGGGATACCAAGAAGGGTCTTGAAGCATAAGCTAGCTGGTGTTAGTTTTCTATCACGAGTCACTGAGTTTTGCATTGATACATGAAATATACTTCCAATATCTCTCTCTTTATATGCAAATGTACACCGACAGATTGTATTCAACGGCTGTATGCGGTTCCTCCCTCCCTTCACCATAGAAACCAGAATCGCAAACAGAATTAGCAAACAAACATTCTTCAGCAATGGATGGCTAGAATCAGACGATGACCCTTCCAAATGACCCACTGAGTTAGCCCGTATGCAAAGATCTACGCCGCTGGTCAGAGACCTGGACACGCTCCTTCTGCTGTCAACGCGCATGCAAAGACGTGCAGTCCTCTTAGTGGATCTCCTGTGCGGAGACTCGCCTCACGTCATCGCTATTGGTGGAGCAGGGAGATGGAGTAGCGCTTTGTTTTGGACAGCCAGAAGAGAGTATAAATGTTTGCACCCGGTAAAATCTGAACCCTACTTTCAGTCGTTCAACTAACGACCCACGACAACTTAAAAATATTTTTTGAGTACCGTCGTTGTGTATGAGTGATAAAGAGCAATGTTTGAAATGTGCCAAACATTTATACTGAGCAGAACCCTCACTCGGGACACGGACATCAAAATAATCTGCTCCTCAGACGGAGCTCCAGTGCACATCCATTTTTCACTCCGATATATTTAACAATTATTCGCCAAAGGCGAAGTGAATAGTGCACTGGAATAGCCCACTACTAAGCTACTCCCCACTATTCACGGAGCCTGAGGGGATTATTTTGTTTTTGTTAGCAAACAAAGCGGGACATTTTGCAATAAAAACAATATCCCGAGTTTGAGATCTCAATCATGGGATATTGCCAAATATTCTGAGATAGCGAACCAATCAAATTGCGCCATCTAAGGAGGTTCACGTGTAGAATATACTAAATATATAGAATCATATCGAACAGCCCTACATTGATATGTTTGTCAACATACTGTATTTTTAATAGAGCGGACCAGATCTTGCACTTTTCAGTCTTGTGCTGTGGTTTGTGTACATTTATGGACTGATCCACCACATAGCGCTGTTGTGGTTTTAAATATGTGTAAGTCTGACGAAGAACTGACCTTTGATCTTGTGTTTGTAGTCCTCGGGCCGGTGCAGGTACATGGCAGCTGCGTCGCCGTTGAGAGGGTCAATTGGGTTGGGGTAGGCCAGCAGCTGGGGCAGAAACGACTCAAAGATGTTGGTGAGGTCTGTTGGAACAGCAGAACGATAACATTACATTGTGTGCCAACACTGTGAGGCTGACAACAAATAGAAGCGTACAATCAATAGCGGAGTAGCTACAAAAAACTCCATGTGTTGCAAGTCCTGGTTTCTGAAAAAGCAAGTGCTGAGTAAATATAGGGAACAGAACCTGGGGTCTGCAGATTGGTTTTTTTTGGTAAGTGGTTGCACACGTTGGTTAGTTGCCCAACACCCACACCCACATCATCCAGTTAAATACTACTAGGCTGGTGACACTTTTGTTGTACAAGAGAGCCCCCTGGAGGATGACCTTAACAATTCTGGGCCCGAATGGCATAATGGGAAGACCACAATGGAACAGTGGCTGGCTGCAAATTCAGAATGCACACGCAAGGGATAGAGCTAGTCCATCAATAGGATGGGTCAGACTAAAGAATTAAGGGAATGGAAATATATTTACTTTTTTTGACCTTGAATGAATCACAAAGTGTGGGCAATAAGGTCAACAAATTAAACCATTAATGATATTGATTTAATCATTGTGGCAGGGCATAAATCTATCATTACACCCTCAAATCCGGTTTCATTAGAAAAAAAAAGCCGGAATGCATTTTTATTTCATCTTTGGACCATATGGGACTTCAAAGAAATAATGTGGAGTTTCTAGATCCAACACTAGAGGTCTATCTCACTGATTTATATCAAAACCCAAGTAGGGTGTTATATTACATGGTTTGCTCCTCTGTAGATGAAAGGGAGTTCGGACATCAACCCACCATCTGGGTTCATTTGCATTTAAGAGTGCATTATAATATTGAACTTTTTTTTCTCTGGGCAAATGAATCATACTCAGACACTCTCAAAATAAATTAAATAGAGGGCAGAAGAAGAATCCCACTGAGCAGAAGAACTGATGGAATTGATATACATTTATGTTAACTAGTCAGGACATAAATAAAACATGGAATGTAGCTCTTCGTAAATAGCATTTGATGTTGCATTCACTTTCTGACTTTTACCCTTACAGCAGATCAGATCATACAGCAGATCATTAAAGGGGACATATTATGAAAACAACACTTTTCCTGGGATTTGAAAAAAGTCTGCACATGATTTTTTGAGTGAGATATGCATTTCTGAAAGTGGACCGCCTACAGTTACCGAACAAGCGAGTCAGTTTTGGCTCCCGCTTCTACGTAGGAAGGGGGCACAGTTGAATATTACCTCCCACTTCCCCACTGCCCTCAAATCAGAGCATAGCTAAGATTTTGTGGACGAGCATCTCCGGCGGTGCGAACTCGGCGACAGCTCAGCTCCGGGAGTACAATCCCTTTCTCTGCCGGACTGCCGCCGGAGGAGGAGACATGGAGGAGATAGGAATTGTACTCCTGGAGCTGAGCTGCCGGACTGCCGCCGAGCTACCCCCGCCAGACTTTTCAGCTCCCGGAGGACACCCTACGGAGCAGCTGGAAAATTTCAGAGAGTCAAGGCTCAACCATGGCTGAGATATCCCCCACTACGAGTCTTTACTTGTTGTGAAAGTGCCAGAGATGTCAGACGCTGTCTTTATGATTAATAATATCATCCGAGGCACACATAGCTTTTGGCCTTGATATAAGATATAATATTATATAAATACCCATAGATAATATTATTAATATTATTATTATTATAATAGATATAGAGCTCCAGGAGTCTACCAACGGCAACAATCCCTTCTCCTCCATGCTGTGGTTCAGTCTAACAGCTCATTGGTCAATGGGCAGCAGCTCATTTGCATTAAAGCTACAGACACCAGAAACAGTGCATTCTGAAGGGACTGAAACAGAGGGGAATAGCGGTAGGTGAGATTTTTTCCCCTTAAAGCTATTTCAAGCAAACAGCTTAAAATATTTTTTTTCTGGAACTCAAATACTATGTTTACTTGTTGTGAAAACACCATAATATGTCTCCTTTAAATAAATAACTGACTATCCTGGCACCCCATAATACATAAATAGATAGAGAAAACAAAATGTGTCCTGTTTCAACGATGAAATTGGGACAATTTTTACAAACAAACAGTTCTTTGTGGAAGAGTGTGTGATGTCTCTACTATTTAAAAATAGTCTCTTGCACACTGCACTCCAACAAATCACCCCCACTTCAAACTGATACCATTACAATATACCAATGTTGGAAAAGCTGACTCAACAAAGCTGCTTACATTAACTCATGAATATAATTTGAGATCATGTTTAACATAGGAATGTATCAAGGAAATATGTTTTACACTGGCCTTAAAAAGGTACAATATGTAAAGTTTACACAGTTTAAGTTGGGCACTGTGTATGTAATTCCAAATATTGGAGAGTTGTCTCCAATAATGCCCCTTCCAACCCAGAATTGTGGGTTACCAGGTTCAGGACACCAAGTGCACATAATGAACAGCAATGTGTTTTTCTAAATTCTTTAAATCCTTCAGGGCTCTAAACTGTCTCCACCTTTCAAATGCAACTCACAGATTTATGCATGTTGTACAAAGTACAGTACAGTTGTCACATATAGATCCTTAGAGACGGTGACCTGCTAGTAAGCAAGTATACATGGTCGGTTACCATGCTAGTGAGTTAATGTATACATGTGTGGTCTCATTTACGATGCTTGTTTTTAAATGTACAGATGGGAAGTCTTAGTAAGCATGCTAGTAAGCATAGTATGCTGGTAAGGAAAGGTTTGGGCACTGCAGCAGAGCATATTTCCGGCCGTATCAATGCCAGCAAAGCGGTGTAAGACATAAGCCATGTGTATGACGTTTTTCAACCTGTTTTGGAATGAGCTGTATCAACTTGCTCCGTTGGTGACATTACACTAATCTCATTGGCTGACGGTTTTATCTGTCAAGTCATAGCTACTAATCAACTGTAGTGTGTAGGCCAAAAGGTCAGACCCTCTTGTGAAAGGAATTGAAAAGACCTTGCAAGATAGACTGGCAGAACCAGGCTACAAATTATTTCTATCAACATAACAAATGTATGGATGACTGCATTATATTCCAACTACCACTCTGGTACGGTACGCTTATGTTCCTAAAATGGCGAAGGCCATTGCGATGTGACGTGATGATGTACAAGCCCAATACTCTAATGACCAGCGTAATTATGAAGGTTGAATATATGCAATACATCACGTACCGTACAGAGCAGTCCAAGTCTGGTTGATGACATCTAGACACACAGTTCCTGACCTGGAAAGAACCACATCCATACACGAAAGCAACTTTGAATTAAGGTGATAAGTCGAATGGCGAAAAATTGTTCTGCAAGTTCTGCAATTAACATATTTGTAGAAAGCATTTTGTAGCACAGTCATGATAATGGCTTAATAAAATGTATACAACATTATGGTTACATCACAACTCAAGTGCATATAGTCCATTGTTAGTGGAACTTATCATGGATAAGACACTACAAACATGTCTGAAAGTCAGAAGTCCTACTCACGCCTCATCGATGTTGGGGTGAAATATTTTATTCATGAACCCTGTAAATAAATGAACACAGGTTAATCATAGAGGTCATGTTAAAAGGCTCTGTGATGCAAAGCATGCTGGGTAATAAAGGTAAAAAGGTTCTATGGTACTTGAACACCTACCTATTGACGGGGATTTAAAGGGGTACTTATCCGGCAGGTCCACGCGCACCTTCCAAACTCCTTCTTCATACGGTGCTGAAAAACAACGACATCAAGACTCAGTGTTAGCTAATCTGAAACTTTTTTATCAAAATGGAAGAAGGGGGTGAAGGTGTCTGGCACATACTTCCTGGTGGGCCGTGAAACTTCACCACAAACTCGTTCAGTCCGCTGAGGATGGTGACCTCATGCTTGCTTTCAATGCTGTGGGGTTTGTAAAGGAAACTACACAAAACAACCAAAACTGCTAACGCCATATTTTTTTTTACAACAAAAGGACATAATAATAGTGCAACAAGGGTCAACCGGAAACAGAAAAAAACAGCAAAGGGAATTACAGTGTATAACGTTAGAGGAACTCTGGACACCTGGACAGGGTTAGCCTACAGGCTCCAGTAGCAAGACTCATGACATTCAGATCAATAATTCAGAGGCGAGGAGTGGATCTACTCAGTTCAACAACATGGACTCTCTGGTTGTATCAGGTTAAACAAGTCTGTTATGTTATATGTATGTTGTGTTATTTTCAGGAAGGCTGAAACGATGACAGCGTTTTCATCTAATGGGGATCCTCAAATAAACAAAAGCTGACTCCGCTATTAACTAGCACCAAGCTCAGTTCAACCCCACCCGACTGTCTGGTTGTAACTAGATAACAGCTTAGTTCCACATCATCCGAATGTCCGGTTCTAACTAGATCACAGCTGAGTTCAACACCACCCAAACATCTAGTTTTAACCACAGTATTCCATCTCAGTTCAACTCCACCCAACTGTCTAGCTGTTGCTTGATTGCAGCGCAGTTCAACACACCCGAAACATCTAATTTGAACTAGATTACAACTCAGTTCAACACCACCCAACTGTCTAGCTGTAACTAGATCAAAGCTCAAATCAACAATCCTCAACTGTCTGGTTACAAGAAAGGTTTTCAGGACGGGTATCTGATTACAGCATTTTCAGCTAATGAAATATCCTTAAAGAAACAAAAAAAGAATTAGCTGACAAAGCTTTTAACTAGCACCCAGCTCAGTCAAACACCACACAACTATCTGGTTGTAACAAGAATTTTCAGGAGGGATAGCTGATTACAGCGTTCTCCGCTAATGGGGATCTTTAAATAAACAAAAGCTGACTCTGCTTTTAGCTAGCACCAAGCTCAGTTTAACACAGTCCAACTGTCTGGTTGTAACTAGATCACAGCTCAGTTAAACACCACCCAACTCTCTGGCTGTAACTAGATTACAGCTCATTTCAACACCACCAAACTCTCTGGTTGTAACTAGATCACAGCTCATTTCAACGCCACCCAAATGTCTGGTTGATAAAAGATTGCAGCTCAGTTCAACCCCACCCGACTCTCAGGATATGACTTGATCACAGAAAAACAACACCAGACTCTCTGTTTAACATGTAAATAGAGAACTTCTTCGCCTGATGCTTCACTGATGATTCTTGGTCATTTGACAAAGCAATTTAGGTGTCAAAATGTATACATGGGTTACAGCCAGTAACCTTAACTTTAAACCTAGGCATTCTCACACTGAATGTGTTCTTTTAATTGGTGATTGTTGGAAACAATAACCCTAACCCTATTGTTAACAATGGATTCTACAGCAGCCCAGTAGCCAAGCTATTAGACATCTAGCAGCAGGTGATTATTATTTATTATAAATAGCAAAAATGTCAAGTAAAGTGGGAATGTAAGAAAAATCTTAAATAGCCCAACTTTAACATTGAATTGACGATACATGACGGATCCAGGGCTCTTATACCAAAGTTCTTAAAGCCCTACTGAGTAAGAGCACTTAAATTGCAGGACTTTAAAGCCATTGCAACTGTTAGATGAACTAGGCGGCAAACAAAATGAGAGCAGTTTCACTGTGTAATGGGAAAAATAAAGGCTTGAGAAATATCATATCATATCTAGATCTATAAATATATAGAGCCATTTAGCTGTGATTATCATGCAACATTTAAATATTCGCTTCTACATTGTATTAAATATATTATGGAGGACCAAGTGTAGTCCAAATTATTTCATAGATCGTTTTATTTACTGCTTCACTTATATTATTTCTTTATTTGAAAACACTTTCATTTAAATGTATCATTAAACATTAATTTATTATTTCCATAACATGTAGCTTCGTCAACAAAAGGGGATTTCTGCCCAACCCCCAACCACTGCATGTGCACACAGTACAGCGCGTTTGTTTTTCCTCGATCAGCTGTCACTAAGATCCGCCCTCTACCATGTTCCGGATGGTAACAGGCGGACCAATCAGAATGCGGGATTGAGCTGCAGGACAAAAACAAAACAATTCAGCTCATGCTGCCAGGGCCTTTAATGGCAACAAACTTGTGTGTTAAAATGTTTCGTCGTCTTTAAACCCACAACGAACTACTAAGATAATGTGTGAATTTTCAAGTAAATAGTCTGATATTAAATGATATCCTTGTATGGACCAAATTCGACAAAACGATTTGGATCAAGTATTTCCATGATAATTATGTAATTAACGTAAGAGCACGTCTACCTTTGGGTTTGGTGAATGTCATGAAATTAGTTTACTACAAATACAATCCATAAAAAAGCAATTATATGAACTTATGGTTCGACGGCAAAAACAGGCCAACGATTGTGCAACTAAATACACAACAAAAGATCTGTAGGAAAATAGTTTAACGCTGACGCTATTTGAGAATTTGTCAGTGCCAACGAACACGAATCCTCCAAAAATGATTTAATTGCCGACATTCAAGCAATCCTCCATTTTCCGACCTAAGCTATTTCAAATAATACAGAAATTGTTCAATGTCTCGCGGTGTTTGTTGACTCCAAACTAAGGAGGATTATCAAGCTAACTTACTGTTAGCTGGCTAATGCTAACAATGTTTGACGCGAATTGCAGCTTAGTTACAGAGGTCAGCGTTTACAGATGGCCTCGGTTCGATATGTGACAAATCACAACGAGAAACGTCTGTTTATTATGGTATAAATTAGATTAACCAGAAATACATGAAAAACCAGGGTTGGCTGTGAAGGCATTTAAAACAAATCCGTAGCTTAGCTCAAAACAGGTAAATAGTTGGCTTGCTAACGCATTGCGTGAGCAGACTCGGACTCGATGCTTGTTCCAGAAATAACCGTCGCTTATAGTTTTACCATAGAACCATAAAACCACATATAATCCAGCTAGCTATACACAAATACTCGATGCATTTAAAATCAAATAAAACAATTGCCTACGACGTAAACAACACACTCGAGCTGGCAGCTGTGAAGCATACAGACAAAAGTTGGATTCCCAATCAGGGCGATCTGGTGGATGTTGTGAAAAGGATACAGTTTCACCACGTCGGTGTCCATTCGCCTCTTGCCCGGACTCGGAGACGACATTTTTGTAATCTGTTTTTCAAAAGTACACTGGCTAACCTATGGTTCTAAAGAACAGTTTTAGCTTGACAATGCAACTACCCTGGAATACTCCAGCAGCCTTACCAGTCTGTCCATAAACGGGTTCTCATAGTAATCAAATCACTCACTTTGTTTTAACGATGGTTTTCGTGGCAATATTTCACATTGAGAGCCCTTGCCTATCTAGTTCTGTCCTGTCCTGAGCAGCCTCTGCGAGTGACATCACCGTCAAGCGACACGAGCGTCGGGAGAGGAGGGGCCCCAGCAGAGGCAGGCATAACTGACTAGAGTAAACACAGAACATTGCCATGGTATTCTCTCTATTTTGCGATACTCTCTGTGTAGTTTAAGATGACAATCTATATCAAGTTTGACGAGGTGCTGACCCAAATCCATCCTTATTTTGTGTGTTAATAGCTGTGAGGTTTAATGACCCACCAATGCACTTGTAGTTCGCATATATGTACATATAGGTAAGTCATTTTGCAAATTACAAATTAAAACTACAGACTTTGGCTTCTAACATATATCAACTATACTAGTGGCTGATCACCAATTGTTATGAAGAAACAAGACAACCCACTATCTTAACCTCCTTATATATAAAGCGTTAGTTGTGCTTATATTAAAGTATAAATGTAATTTATCTATGGCCTATACAAATAAACATTCCTGTCTGAGTTCCAAAAGTACATCTTTCTGTTCTACAAAAAATCGGAATACTTTTTTACACAGTTATATAGTGATGAGTTATACATAATTGAATATATACTATTGGATGTATGGATGCTATAGGGAAGCAATTAAGACAGACAATTACACTGTTTAATGTTATTATATGTATGTATGCATGTAAATACACAGCAAAGTTGGTGTGTACGTATGATGTAGCCCTATATATGAATGTATGTGCATACACAAACACAGCAGATTATGTCTCTGTCTGTCGGTCTATCTGTCGGTATATTCATGTATATGTATGTATCCTTTGATGAGAAAACCGGTTAGGAGTGCGTCTGTGCCAGATATTGCCATTGTTGCAATGTCTGGAATGGAATCCAATATGCTGGGTAAATGGAGCTCTCTTTGGACGCCTGCAGCCCTTGTAGGAGACGCACCGCCCACCCCTGCTCCGGATTGGTCAGAGCACTACAGCTGGCTGTGACGGTGTGAGTTGCAGCAGGTTTTTACTTATTTTGACTTGATTGGTGCTTCAAAAATAACATAATACCTGTGGCGCACTATCACTGTCTGCGATAGTGTTTGCTTTTGCACTCCGTTTATAATGTCGATCGTGGAAGGTGTGGGAAACTGCGGCCTCAATCAACTAAATAAATTCGAGAAACTGTCGTGGAGGCTGTCCATTCGTGATCCAGGTTTGTAAACAAAAGCAGATGGTCCACAAGTGCAGAGCACATATATGTCAAGCATGCCTCGATTTAATGGCGAATCGTCATGGCGTTATCGTTATGAAGATCTATCTCTGGTTGTGCATGATGCAGCATTGCATTAGGCAGCGTCTGCAATGCCAAGTTTGACTACCGCAGCAAAACGAGTAAAGCTAGCTATTGCTACGGAAGCCAATACATTTTATCTGACATTAGTTTTTTTATGCAGTCACATTCTGCAGTTGATACACTCATCGACTGCAGTCCGAAAAACTCCTAACTATACATCCAATGATGTGTTCGCTATTTGTGTAACTATTATACATTGGTTTGAAGGCTCTAAGAAGAGAGTGCGATGGCTTCAGGCTCGTCGGATCTTCTCTCCATCATGCCCCAACCTGCGGATCCCGAACCGTTTTCTGAGAGAAGGTGGAGTAAAATGTTATGACATTTGACCGTTTATTAAGAGATTGATCCCCCAACCACAATGATCTACGCCTTTCCCAAACATGCCCTCCTATACACCTTATACGAACAAGTAAAGCCTATGTGAAAGTTGGTGCAACCTGTTCGAAAACATACAACAGAGATGGAGAATAAAACTCATATGTGGAAGTATTTAAGTAGCATACCACTATTTTATATCTCCAGTAGAACACATTTAACATTGGAATGAGTAATAAATGTTGCATTCAACATTTAGACCCCCTCACCTTAAGTTTAAACCTAGGCATTCTTGCGCTGAATGTGTTGTTATTTTAATTGGAGAACTGCAATTGTCTTTCAATAAAATTTCCCCTTTCCCCTGGGGTCTTCACAATGGGCCTCATTTCATTGTTTACAATGGATTATACAGCAGTCCAGTAGCCAACTATAGTAGACATCTAGCAGGTGATATTATAAATAAAAAAAAGTCAGGTAAAGTGGGTGGGTATGTTAGAAAAGTCGGCTCAATCCCTAATTCCCAAGAAGTACATGCAGGATGCAGCTACAAGCCTTCAAGTTAATCCTATGCCGTGAACGCCAGCGCAAGGGGGAGGATGAGCTACGTGTTCACGCTGAACATCTCTCCCCCTCCCCAGGTCATTATGCCCCCCCTGCCCGCAGCGGACACCGCTGTGTAGCAGACAACGCCAACCTCTATGTGTTCGGAGGCTACAACCCAGACTTTGATGACGCCGGGGGCTCTGAGAACGAGGACTACCCGCTGTTCAGGGAGCTGTGGAGGTTCCACTTTGCCACGGCCACCTGGCAGCAGCTCCGCACCGAGGGCTATATGCCAACTGAGCTGGCCTCAATGTCTGGTAGGCCCCAACCCCCTATCCCTCCGAGCTAGGCAGAGACCCTCCATGCCCGGGAGACGGGACCTACCCTCAAAAACCTTCTATACCAAGTAGACCAGACCTACCCTTCCATACAAAATAGATCATGGCCTGGCCCACCTCCACCCTGCATGCCCGGTATACCAAACCTACCCTCAATAATGCTCCCTACCAGGTAAAGACCAGGCCTATCCCTCTGACCCTCCATACCAGGTAGACCAGACCTAGCCTCCATACCAGGTCTAGTCCAGGCCTACCCTACCCTACTCTACCTGGCTTCCATACCAGGTAGAGTCCAGCGCCTACCCTGCATACCAAGTACAGACCCAGGCCTTCTCCCTTAAACTTCCCTCCCAGGTAGAAACACAGGCTTAACCCCTAACCTTCCCTACCAGGTAGAGACCCAGGCCTTCTCTCCTAACCTCCCCCTACCAGGTAGAGACAGAGGAACCCTCCATTCTCAAAGAACACCCCTTAGGCAGTCGATGACCTACACATATGCAAATACCTGCAGTCCTGCCACAGCATGGCAACGCGCACGTCAAGTAATCCCTTTACAAATCGGTCGGGAACATTGTTTTGTTTAGTTTTTGACTGCCAGAGAATACAATAATTTGAATACAAACGGCAAAATTAAAACTTTATTGTCAGTTGCTTGTGAGTCACCAAACCCTTTGTCAATGCATTTCTATGATTTGTGCACCAAATCATACATATCCTTTCATAATTCATTTTTTCAACATATTTACAAGAGGAGTCTGGGGATTCGTACATTTAGTATCGGAAAACGCTACACTGCCCCCCTTGTGTACACATTAACGTGACAGGAAAATATGACTGCAAGTAGGGCTGTAAACATCCCAGTCGCAACGTGGATCGTTGCAGAAGAGGGGATCGAAGGACGTTAATTCAGCCTAACCCTCCATACCAGGGAGAGACCCGCATTGAATAGCGGGTTGGATGTCCTGCAGCTCCAAGCCCTGAGCCTGGTATTCTGTGCTCTCCTGTCTCCTAGCGGTCATGCACGGCAACAACCTGCTTGTGTTTGGCGGAACGGGGATACCATTCGGTGAAAACAACGGCAACGACGTCCATGTTTGTAACATCCACTACAAGCGATGGAACCTCCTGAACTGCAGGGGCCAGAAACCCAACCGGATTTACGGACAGGTTAGCCCAGGGTTTATTCCCCAATCCAAGGTTCACTTTTCCCTTAAAGATGCGTTCCAGCTGACTAGGTGTTTTCCATCTCATATTCTATATCTATTTAGTCACTCCTTCTTACTCTGCCTCCACCGCCAGGCCATGGTCATTATAAATGGCTACCTGTATGTGTTTGGAGGAACGACGGGTTATTTCTACAGCACAGACCTGCACCGGCTGGACCTGTCCACACGAATCTGGGTCCACCTCAAACCCAAGAATGCACCCACAGATCTCCCTGAGGAAAGGTGAGTCCAATCCCTGACCAGCACCATGGGTTCTCATACTGATGTTTGAAGGATGTTTGATTAACCCCCACCACTCAGGTACAGACATGAGCTCGCTCACGACACACAGAGGATCTACATTCTAGGAGGCGGGACTTCCTGGACGTCATATCCTCTAGACAAGGTATTAAAGATATTGCCTGCAAACAAACAACGACGATGAACACAATAAACAAAAACATGTCGTGCAGTCATTTTAATGCCACTTGAAATCTGTCAGATTCATGCGTACAACCTTGAGACAAACTGCTGGGAGAGGATCATCACGAAACCTCATGAAAAGATAGGTGTGTGAGTGTGAGTGTACACATTCTAGTTTGCAGGAGGTTTTAAGCTCATATTTGATCCCCATGCTTGTTTATTTTTACCTCTGAACAAAAGGTTATCCTGCTGCTCGCCGCTGTCACAGCTGTGTGCAAGTCAAAGACGGTAGGACCATCTGAAACTCCCGACTGTCCTCTAACTACTCCTTCTACTAGTTTACACACTGAGGATTCACCTGCCTATCCCTCATAAAGCTAATACCTTCACTTGATCCGCCTGCTACAAACCTTACACTCTTTTCCTTCACAAAGCCTCAGTTTATTTTTTTTATCATTAATCACACACACGCATGCCCTAGATATCCATGAATGGGAAAAAGAGAATTGAGTCATGTTGTTAGGGCAGTGTCATGTTTCAAGTAAATGGAACAGTGGGCAGCAGTCCTTCATAAAAACATTTCAAAACAAGTTCTCAAAAGTTGGAATCAGAATAAATCATGTAAGAATAAGTTTCAAGTTTGCCTGGATAATCCTGTGCAGAGATTGGGGGAGGGGACTATTAGGTACCAGCCCTTCACAGTTCACACTGTTTCCCCACAGAGGTGTTTATATGTGGAGGGTACAACGGGGAACAAATACTGTCAGACCTGTGGAAGATCAGCCTGCAGACGTACCAGTGGAGCAGACTGCCCGCCCTCATGCCAGAGCCTGCTTATTTCCACTGTGCTGCCATCACACCGGTTAGTGCACTGTATTCAATGCTATTGTTTTAAAAGGTCTGACCTTTTAATCCCACTGCAGCCCTCTTTTTACTATAGTCATTGTGGAGACTCTTGTATCCAAATAGAATACGTGATTTTATGTATTTCTTTATTTAAAATAAAGGGTATTGTATTTAAATGTAGGCCTATATTTAATTATGAGCATGATTGGCAATAGGCATCATAATCCAGAACAGATTAGCTGGGAGTCCAAATAAGCGAGCCATGGCTCCACTCTGTAACGCCTCCCTGGACGCCTCTTTCCCCGCCGTCCCCCAGGCCGGGTGCATGTACGTGCACGGCGGGGTGGTCAACCTGTCGGAGAACCGGAGGACGGGCTCCCTGTACAAGGTGTGGCTGGTGGTGCCCAGCCTGCTTGAGCTCACGTTGGAGCGGCTTCTGAAGGCCTACCCTCGCCTGCCCCAGCTCTCCAGCCTCCAGCTTCACAGCCTGGGACTCACACACTCCCTCATCCAGCGCCTCAAGTAGATCTGGACCTGCAGCCCCAGGGCTGCGGAGCCGAAGGCCTCGAAATAACAATGCCCTGGATGGGCGGCTGTGATGTAGTGATGACCGGAAACTGACTTTTATTTTTTATTTTTTTTTAGGTTGTCTGCTCTGTTCTTTTTAAACCTTGTTATTTTGTGTGCACGTATTGAAATGTGGTCCTTTTTTACGGAATTTGTATGAATGTATGACCTCATTTTTAGTTTCATGACTGACTGCTTTTTCAATTCTTGTTCCTGTTCCTGGCTAGTGCCATTCTTAATTATTTATTTTTTTCTATTTTTAAGAAATGCATACAACTTGAAAAGCTATCAGCTTTTTCATCAAGGCCTTTGTGGAAGGCCGAAGTGGAAACCATGGCCTGAAGACTGGAGATCTAATCCTGTTTTTAATCATAGACGTCCTCGGTTTTATCTTTTTCTTCGAATACAAATTTCAGACGGGCGTTTATGACCCTTCACATTTGCTGTCAGCTGCTGCATAACAAAACACGTCCCAACTCTTCACACAGTTAAACTAAATGGTTGCAGTTAGAGTTCTGTTTAGTCTGTAAGTAGTTGGAAACCCAACTACTTGGTCGAAACCAGATAGTTTTCTGTTTCTAATATCGTTGAAACCTGTCAGAGGAAATTGTTTGGTATTGCCTTTGCTGTGAGACTTATTTTCTCAGCCAGCACCTTGCACGTGCCCCCCCCCCCCCCCCCCTCGAAGATAACGTTCGACCACGGGTTATGAAATAACACGTGAAATATAATTTCCAGCTAGTCTCTTTTTTGTCAATAGAAAGTAGGTTAACATATTACCGGGACCAGAGGAACCACAGGCTGCTCAGCTACCTGTGTATTTCCAGTATGCATATGTTGTAGTTCCTCTTCATGTCCAACCAGGATCTTGTGTCACCAAACATGGCTCAGCACCATCACTTTAAATTTATTCTCGTGCCTTAAAAAAGAAACGTTCAAATGGGTCCTTAAAATGGCTTTCCCATCACGTGTGTTTTAAATGGTTCATTATTGCTACTTGTTTTCCTAATGTGACCCACCTGCTGCTCTGAATTATTGAGCCATTTTATGTTTGATGTCTTGCAAAGTTGAACAACTTTTTTTTGTATCGGGAAGCCTTTCTCACGGTTTGAACAAATGTTTATTCATTTTTTTTTCTCTTCAAAGATATTATTCATAACATTCTGAGTTTTTGTTCACTATAATTTCTAGGTCAAGTTCATACATTATTGGGAATTTCTGTCTACATGCTGTACATACTTATTTTTTTTAATTGGTTTACATTATTCATAGCGGCTTGATGGGCTTTCACTGAATGTCAACATCTGAAAGTGGTAGAATGATGAGAAACATGCAATTGCTCATTAACATTATTTATTGACGAAATGGAGGACTTTATAATATCAACACCCGGAGGCATCAAAACGTAAGCCAATTTCTGAATCATTTGTTAGAAATACTTGACATTAACAATATTTATATTTTGCATTTGAATTGTCAACACTTACCATAAGGTCATTTGGACTGCAAATATTATATTGGCAAGATTTTCACTCTGATTAATGTGATGGGATTTGGCATTTAGTCCCATTCTCCAATCCCATTTCCAATCGGCAGTTACATGGTCAGTCCTACTGTATTAATGGCCTTACAAACACTGAGCATGCAAAATGCCTGTGGCTGGCATTTCCAGTGGATACTTTGCCTTTCCTAATAGACACCAAAACATTTGTTTGACCTATTCATTTGATATGAAGGACTTATTGAAAATATTCTGCATGTCAAAATAGTGCATGTTGGAGGATAAAGACTGAAATGAGAAACAATGAATGTTGTCTGTTATAATTGACTAATTTTTCTAAAGTGTTTCCAATTAAAATATTGCAGCATATTAGTTTGAATTCATGGAATTGTCTCTGTGGTAAGAGATTTAGATAAACCTGCTTTTTTTTAATGTAGGCTATAGTAGCCTATTTAAAATACCCAATGTGTGTTGGGTGTATGGAGATAGATTGACTGTTGTCAAAAGTGATAGTGGATACATGACTTTAAGGTGCAGGTAGGTCTTCTTGCTGGAGCCTTTTGCCGAGAGTCAAACATATAGAAACCATTAAAGCGTCTAAACCTGTTGAGTAGGCCTCATTTAACATTTGTGTCACTGGATACCTACAGGTGCATCTCAATACATTTGAATATTGTGGAAAAGTTAATTAATTGCAATAATTCAATTAAAAAATGTAAACTTATTATTAAACCCAAAGTGAATAATTTAAGCATTTATTTGTTTTATTTTTTTGATTTTGATGATTATGGCTTACAGCTCAAGAAAAAAACAAAATTCAGTATTTTTAACAAGGAAATGTCGGCCTTCTGAAAAGTATGTTCTTGTATTTTCACTTGTACTTGGTTGGGGTATTTGCATGAATTACTGCATCAATGCGGTGTGGCGTGGAGTTGATCAGCCCAGGGCACTGCTGAGTTATGGAAGCCCAGGTTGCTCCTGCACTCTTTCCTGGTAGACCGTTGCGTTAACTTCGGACTTGCCAAAACCCAGTGGACCAACACCAGAGAATGACATGGCTCCCCCAAATCATCTCTGGACCTGACGGAAGCTTCGCACTGGGCTTCAAGCAACTTGGATTATGTGCCTGTCCATCCTTCCTTATAATGCAAAATGTACTTCTGAACCTGTACATCTGAAATAAGGACTTTAGACCACTGATTAACAGAGCACTTATTTTTCTCCTAAGCCCAGGTAAGACGCTTCTAACGCTGACTCTGGTTCAGGAGTGGCTTGACACGAGGAATGCCGCAGTTGTAGCCATGACCTGGATCTATGTGCGCAGTGTGGCTCTTGAGGCACTGACTCCTCCCTCAGTCTCCACTCCTTCTGAAGCTCCCCAATTTTTTTAATGAGCTTTGCTTGACAATCCTTTATCCCTGTTGCTTTTATCTCTGTGCACCTTTTCCTATCACACTTTTCCCTTCCACTCAACCTTCTATGAATATGCTTGGATACACCACCCTGTGAACAGCCAGCTAGCAATGAACTTTTGAGGCTTAACCTCCTTGTAGAGGCTGACTTAAAACCTGTCAAGTCAGCAGTCTTCCAAATGATTGCGAAGCATACTGAATCAGACTGAAAGACCATTTAAAGGCTCAGGAAACCTTTGCAGGTGTTTCGAGTTAATTAGCTGATTAGAGTATCACCTTCAGGGGCAGACTCTGCATAGTCAACACATTATTCACATTGTCTGAGATACTGAAACTTTTGTTTTCATGAGATGGTGTGTGTGTGTGTGTGTGTGTGTGTGTGTGTGTGTGTGTGTGTGTGTGTGTGTGTGTGTGTGTGTGTGTGTGTGTGTGTGATTGTTTTCTATGTTGTCTTCTGTGTATTAATTTACGTTTTAATTAATGGATTTCCTGTTACCGAGATTATTGATGTGTGTTCCATTTGATGTCAAATTATTTTTAGACCATGTGTTATGTTTTCTCTTAATATATCATATAATTAATAATTAACCATAATAACGATTCAACACACACAATGGATATATATATATATATATATATATATATATATATATCCATTGTATATATATATATATACCATCATAACATTTGACTCCATTTGGTAGGCCTATATAAATGATTTCATGTTTCATACTGTATTCATAATATATATATATTATGAATACATATAATATTTCTTCCATGATCATCTTCCTAAGGAAGATCTCGGCTGACCACATTCAGTCCATGCATGATCATAGAGCACGGTGGACGCAGTTAGTGATATACTGAGAGTATCTTGAGCTTCTGAATATAAAGCAGGTATGTCTTGCTGGCCTTGTCGTCGGCGTAAGATAGGTACCGATAGCACGACCCAATCCTGATCACTGAAGCCACACGCAACCTGCAGCAACAGCACCCATAAACGGAGGAATTGCATGCAAGTTGCGTTGTGTTGCCGCTAGTCAGTGCCACTCGTGCAATAAGGACTTCACCCCCAGGACACAGATTGTCAAACGTACTGTAGTGTAGTTCCAAAGTAGTTGAAAAGAAAAAGGTTTTTTTTGAGAAATATACCGATAAGTGGGCCTCCAGAATAAGTGGTATCTGTTTCCCTGTAGAACTGACTATCGAGAACGATATCAAGAGTCTGGTTCTGTGTTTTATTTTATTTGCTGCGACACCTTAATTTCCCCTGAATAATTCATTTTAACATAGGAATGTGAACTACAGCAAAAGACAAATACATTTTGAATATTATGAATTATAAATATAGCCTATAGGCTATAGTTAATTCACTTTATATTGCTTTAAATGCAACAGAAGAAGCAGGGCTAGGACCACTAGTTGTTGATAAAAAACAAAGACAACACAAATCTCGACAAACTATTTCCTTTATTAGAAAGAAATCCTTTGACAAGCCCGCAAACAAATCTAAAGGTAGGATGTTACATGCCATATATATTTACATTTCTATACAGAAAGGTGCAACATCACAATGGGTAAGCTGATCAGATTTTCTCATTGATATAACATTCTCTACTAAATGGCATCGTGACCTTTTTCATCCACTCACCCCCTTGCACTGGCTTGCTTCAAACACACGGTCTGAAATGAGATGCAATGCAACAGTATGAGACGTGACGTAAAGTTCCTCCAAAAATTGTTTTCAAAGGCACTTTCACAAGTACATAGTACGGATGTGCATAAGACACCACAGAGTAACGAACAGCACACATACTGGGCATGGCTGACTGTTACGAGGATGTTAATATAATGTTAATACAGCGCAATGCAGCTTTGCGACTGGCTTCGGAGATGGCGCAACGACTCCTCCATGTTTCTTTTAGTCTAAGTTTCTCTTTTACAAGTTCAATATGTTTTTAACAAGATAAAATAACAAAAAACAAGATAATGAAACGGTTAGTAATCCAAAATTAAAAATCATATTGTGTCCGAAATACAGCAATTCTCAAGTCAAAAGACACTGTAAACCTGTTAGGAGAATACTACAAATATAAAAACTAATCCTTTGTAAGCATTAATAGGCTATATGGCCACAAGCAAAACCAGTTTTATTTTGACGCTACGGGAGGTACATCGAAGATGACACCCAAGGGTGACACAGTCACACATGTTGAGCACTGGTACATACTGTGGTAATGGCTCTATTGACACACACACACACACACACACACACACACACACACACACACACACACACACACACACACACACACACACACACAGAGAGAACATGAGGCCTATCACACTAACAGTCATTAGGTCCATGGCTACTGGCAATGCTTCAACAGAGCGCTGCCTTGAGTCTCTACAGAAAGGGGCAGTCGTACACAGGGAGCTGTTCAGTCGACCTACACACCGACTTGCGCATGGTACACTTTGGGTAGATAAAGCTAAGCGATACACAAATGACCAGCACCCCTACTTTGTTACATGTACTGCATTGCAAACATGGAAGAGATTAGTCATCGTGAGTTATATGTACAGACCACTTTGCACACAATGCACTCTATATAGCATCCAAAGTTGACATTTGTACAGGAATAATCAAAAGAAAAGATTCTTTCCAGAGGGTTTGCGTTGTTTATCCTTCTCGCTAGTGGTTGTGTCCAACAGTCCTCCATGCTATATTGAAACATGTGAGAAATCAACACAGGTTGGTTTTTTTTGGACAGTTCTGAGATGGAAGTATATTTACAGCAGATTCACAGCTCTCTGCAAGACATCTTCATTCACACCAGTTGCAAACGCATACTGGTACTTATATTGTTCTTTTTTTTGGTCAGATCAGAACTCAAAACGTTTCAATCAAACCATGTTTATCCCAGTCATATAAGCACCTTTGTAATGGCAACTAAATCAATGTACAAATCAAAAGTTAAAGCCAAAAGTCAGTACAACCCTTAGAAAGCCTTTATTTACTTATGGTTTTAACTATGAACTAAATCAAAAGAAAAATGAATGGTCTCATAACATCTTCTCGATGGCTTCTTGTGTGTGGAAAGCTGGGCTACATCAGTGTTCTCTGATTGTTTGAAACAACCAGTCTAAAATATGTGTATAACCTTGAGGGAAGCGTTTGTGATTTGTTGTTGTCGTTTGGAATAAATGCCAATAAAGATTACATAATATCAAGGTTAGGCATCATATCAGAGTAGTTAACTGTACAACCAATATGTATTTTGTTTGTGTCCCCCCTATCTTTGCTGTGGTTTCTACTCTTGCTACGAGACCTTAGACTCAGAACAATCTGGTGAAGATTCAGTTATCTTTGCAGCTCTGACTGCGCCCCATAAATTGGTGTTTTTAAAACAGTCCTGGCAACATACGACACACCTTCTCTGACCTAGCCCCGACTACTACTTATTCCCTTGTTGTTGTCTCTTGTTCTCTAAAGATCACAGTCCTGTCATTTTGGTGGGGGCCGCTCATAAATGGTTCACATGGTGCAGGACTTATCCAGGGGGTCCTGGGGGGAAGGCAGATCTTGGGGGTGGGGCCCGGCGGCCTGGTCCCGGGCCTTGGGCAGGACCATGGGCTTGGGCCGCAGGGCGGGGGGCTTGAGCTGCACGCCCATGCGGGGGGCCACCACCGGCTTGAAGCTGCTGACGGCGTCGCCGGCGGAGGTGGAGCTGGCGCTACGGCGCATGTTGGCGTCGGCGTTGGCGGCCGAGCGCAGCATGACGTTGTGGATGGGGCTGAGCGACTCGCTGGAGCTGCCGGGGGTGCTGCCGCCGCCGCCGCCGCCGGGACTCTGCCGCTGCATCTCCAGGGTGTCCAGCACCACGTCGGGGGCGTGCTTGGCCGAGCTCTGCCTCTCCAGCTCCCGCAGCTCGTTCAGAGCCGTGTTCATAGTCTCCTCAATGTCCTGCAGTGGGGTGACAGAAGACGATGGTGAGACACACACACACGCACGTACACACAGAGACACACACACAGAAAGGAGAGAGAAATATTGAAAGAGAAACAGGTGTGTAGAGAAAAGACGAGACGGGCGGCAGAAGATGAGGATATGGAGGGGCAGAAGGATAAGCAAGAGGAAAAAACATATTTTGTTTTTTGCATGCAGAAAGTTAGTGTATTATTTCTGCTTGTATTCAGGTTCATGCTATTTATTCGTGGCAGACGAGAACGACATCAGCGATACACAGAACACGAACAAGGCAAGACATGTTCTCCGTGAGCTCAGCTGTATAAACACACTACTCTGCGAGTCTGTGACTGCAGTTAAACCAGGTCACGTTGCCCTCACCCCTGGGCTATCCTCTAGGGGTTCGGCTGAACCAGAAAGCGTTAGCCGTCAGCCGCAGAGTAACCTTCAATCTGATCTAATGCAAACCATCCTTCCGGGCGCACGCTAAATGCTGCCGAGCTCAGACATTCACTCCTCCCTGCCTGCCGAGTCCTGTTTGGTACTGAGGTCTACAGGAAGGGGGGTGGGAGTAAGCAGAAGACGGGGGGGGGGGGGGGGGGACTGACTGACTACGTGTTAACGGGGCGGGGCTGGCGTGGCCGGTGGTTGGGGGGGGGGGGGTGGCTGGGGCGCCGCTCGTCCCGCGCTGACCTGTGCGATGGTCTCCGGGTCCAGGGGCTTGCTGCCGCCGCCGCCGCCGCGGTGGGGGTCCCCGAAGCTGGTGTACTGGCCCGAGGAGGTGGAGCGCCGGATGGGCGGGCTCTCCATCTTCTTCAGGGACTCGTGGCGGTTGATGTTGGTGAGGCTGCCGTGGTTGGCGCGGCGCCGGCGCTCGGGGCTGTCCACCGCCAGGTGGTTGCGGCCGCGCAGCATGTCCCGCGGGTTGAAGTGGCCCAGGACGGGCGAGCCCATCTCCGGGGTCCCGCCGTGGCCGCCGTGGTTGCCGTGGCCCCCGTGGGACGGGTGCACCATGCAGTGGATGTCGTTGGGGCGGGCGGGGGGCCGGCGGGATGGGGGGTCCGATCGCTTCCTGTGCCTGCTAGGGAACAGAAAGACGCGGCCGCTCAGTCTCCGAGGCCTATGGCTTCTCTGCGGCCCGTCAGCCGCTCAGTGGACAGGGGGTGGGGGTGGGGGGGGTCAGCCTGCAAGGCTTTTGGACTGACCCTGGATGTCCAAAATATCATTAAGAGCATTGTACCCGTCTCACATCAGTCATAGAGGGGCCTGGTAGAACGGGAGCGCATACTGAAACAAAGTGTAACCTGCAATGACGCATGTAGACAGACACACACGCAAAAATACACTCAAACAGCCACAAACACACACGTAATGTGCTGTAGTGATCTAGTAGAAAAAACTTCCCCTGTTACTTTCCCCATGAATAAAACCGATGAAGCAGCCCTTCATCACCATTACTTCTCTCATTAGCCTTTCAGATTCCTGATTGCTAGCTACCCTACTTGCTTGCTAGCCTTGCTAACTGCGCAGTCATCCCCTATGGTAAGATGGCAGTACAGAGAGCTGTCATCTTACCAACTGACTGCGATAGACTTGACTTCATCAACTAAATCAATAATTATTAAGATATGGATTATTATCAGGAAAGATTA
Source organism: Gadus chalcogrammus (assembly GCF_026213295.1). Lineage (NCBI taxonomy): Eukaryota > Metazoa > Chordata > Actinopteri > Gadiformes > Gadidae > Gadus > Gadus chalcogrammus. The sequence continues at coordinate 14,249,498 of NC_079420.1, forward strand.
TGAATAAAATAAATCATGAAAGATCTCTTCCGTTGCTTTTCAGAATAGATTTAGCGAATTAATCCCAATCAGGAACATGACCTACTTCATTATAACTTCTATAAACTGCAGGATATTGCATTTTTAGCTGGGGCGTCTCCCTTATGCCTCTCAGCTACTTAGCATCTTCATTTGCTGAGCCCCTACTGCTTCAAATTAACAACATGGTGAGTTTGTCAAGAACATGAAACGGAGTCCTGGAGGGAGAGGAAACCCGCCGAGGGTAGGTTACATTGTTTATCCAGTACGACTGGCCCGAGGCCAGCTTGCAAAACAACACACCTACCCAGCTTATTTACATACACAATTTTGTTCAGCATACTTCCCCTGCTTAACAATTGCATTTCGGCTGAAAATAATTTGTCAGGCAAGAATGTACACAATATCGAACAGAAACAACACTTCACCAAGATCGACAATGCAGTCAGATTGTAAAATATATTTATTTTTCCCCCCTGACTGCAAACCCAACCTAGAAAAGTAAACAGTTGTAGTGGCCGGTTATGGCCTGCAGGGGGAGTAGTCTGCTTTTAAAACAAACGTCCCCTTTGGGACTAAGCCCAGCGAAAACAACACAACCTCCTAGCTTTGCACGCAGCAACTTGGGAGCCATCGCCCCTTTTGACAGCTCATTTGTTTGTCTGCTGCCTTGGCTAATCATTATGTGTACGATTGGACATTCCATGAGTTCTTTCTCAAAACACAAGTTAGCTCTTAATAATTATGTGATATTATTCACATTCGTGCACTTCCACTCTTTTCTGGTGCGATAAGGATTCATAAACAATGATGTTTGATGGTATGCTTGCAATTTTAATGAATTGATACAATTGTAGAGCTCTCTTGTGTCGCTAAGCAAAGTTTGTTGTGTGTATGTGTTTATCTACGGTAATTAGGTAGATTAGATACAAGCTGGCATACGTGTGTTTGGGTGAGTGCGTCGTGGTTGAAGATCAACGGAAGAGTGGGAATATTGAAATAAAAGCTTTGATATCAAAGATTCAGCAGCTGAGAGGCATCACTGACAGCAGCGAGAGAGAGAGAGAGAGCGAGCAAGAGAAAGAGATGGAGAGAGAGCGATAAATAGACTGAGGGAGAGAGAGACACTTGGGAGAGAAGGGAGGCTAAAGCCAAGATAAAAGCATATTTTATTCAAGCCGCAAGTCGCAAAGAGTGCGATTGGTATTGTGTCAAGCGGTGCCAATAGTCCTCATCGACACAGTGTTTCACTTTACACCACTTCAATAATAGCGTTGTGTAAGAGCAACAGTAACAGACGCTTCAAGGTCGCTCGCTCCGGTACAAGGAAGAGTGCAGCACTGAATAGCGGTCGGGGAGAGGTAATACTGGCACCCCACCAGCAGACTACAGATACCCTGCCAGAGATGGGTGCTTCATTCTGTGTGTGTGTGTGCGTGTGCGTGTGTATATGCGTGTGTGTGTGGAAATGTACACACACACACTTATATGTATATTTGGATGTAGATCACCAACTACCATGATGCAATCTCCACTGAACAGGGCACACGCGGCTGGGTTGACAACCATTTGCAGCGGAAGGGAGGCTCCCTGTCAGTTGACCCGTTTCCCCACCAACACATCGATGGGAAAGGGATAACGCCACCTCTGGCTGGAGTTTAGCTACTGCCTTCACTAAGCTAACGAGGACCTTGTTGAGGAAACCACCGTAGCCCATTAGGTCAAGTGAGTCCATGATTGATCACTCCTGTACTGAAGAGTGGTTTTAGCCTTATCTCCAGGGTGGGGGGGAGACAGTGCAGGCCACAGGAAGGGTTTTTTCCAGATCCCTGGTCTTAGACAAAAGCCCAGGCTTGCACGGGGCTAGTTCAACACGGGGCGAGACATCCTGGACAAAAACACATGTTCTTCTGTACACAGGCACACGCTTGTATGACAGTGGGGTGGTGTTTGCCATGTTTGTCATGTTTGCTATGCAGTCAGTCAGGAAAGCACAGTGATCCATGAATCCTGATGTCATGTCTTGACGGCCTACGTTCCCTTCAATGAGTAGAGGCTGACCTTGTTCAGTGCGTGATATGCATGAGGGGCATCAAACAGAGTCGGACTAAAGCTATTGTAACACAGTCCCGACCTCGTCGGAACGTATCGAGGCTCTGTGTGAGTGACGGCCGTTTCCCTGCGTTCTGAAGGCACGGCGGTCAGACGCTACCTGCTGATGTAGGCCTCCGAGATGCGGCTGTCGGTGGGGGAGCCCGGGCCCTTGGCGGAGCACTTGTCCTCCGCTCCGTGGCCGCTGCTGGTCTCGCTGTCCGCCTTCTGACTCAGGGTGTCGGAGAAGCTGTCGTCACTGGAGCACAAAAACATGAGAGGAGACGCATGAGAGAGAGAGAGAGACACAGACAGACGGACAGAGAGACAGAGTGAGCCAGAGAGAGAGACAGAGACAAGAGAGAGAGCAGGACTGAGAGAGATCGAGACAGATAGAGCGAGAGAGCGAGAGCGAGAGACGGAAAGAGCGAGACAGAGACGGAGACAGAGAGTGGACCAAAAACAAAACATCCGCCTCAGTCACTCTTTGGGTCCCTTTCCTAAAAAATGTATGCGTGTTAGCTCTCCTATCTCGTGGAGGTGGCTGGGAGACATCATGAATTGGTAAGGATTTGAAAGGTTTGTTTGGTGAACCGGCACAGAAGGACAAAAAATAACAGTAAAGCTACGGGCCAAAGGCTATGAGTATCCGTGTGAGCGAGCTGTAGTAACTCCATGGAGATCGCTGTCAGGTGGCAGCAGCTGGTGACTCTAAGCTGGTTAGCATTCGCATAAAATAAACATGTATGCTAATGAAATCTATCCAGCAAAGAGAAAATATTTCTAATTTGAGCATCAGTATGGAGTTATTGAGCGTCGGCAATGGTAGACATGGAGCAGTGTTCCGAATTGGTATCCTTAAAAATGAACAACAAAAAAATAAAAAGGGCGCACACATCGACGCATGCAACGTCACATTCCTGAGACGTCCTTCCTGAAGGAGGACATCCTGTCTGAGGGCCGGAGCCGAAGTGCTTCCTGCGACGCTGCCTGTTTGAATCTTTGTATGTTAAACGGGGCCGGCATAGCAGTCAACATTGGGCGTCTTTACACCGCCCACCCTGATCAGCCCCGGGGGGGGGGGGGGGGGGGGGGGGGCAGAAGGAGACCTGCCCACCCCGGGGAGACGCCTTGAGGGCCATGAATTGTTCCTTCTTCTCTTGGTTTAGCTTAGAAAACAAACCCATCCGGGTGAATTATTGATAGGAACACGCACAGGACAGCTGCATATAACAAGGAGGGAGGAGGTTGTAGGAGGAAGGAAAGGTAGGGAGGGGGGAGGAGGAGGAGGAGGGGAAGGCTGGGAACTGAAATGATAGATTTCCCTGGCCGGCCACAGAGAGCTGGAAGAGATAGGATCTCTGGCTCTAAGGACACTGCTTAATTAAGACCCCTGATGGAAGCGTGCATGGTTGTCATGGCAGCGGGGCTGGGGGGTTGGCGGGCCCCAGGGACGCACAATGCTCCCCTACCCCACCCGCGAAACACGCTCATTAACCTTAAGGGAGTCTCTGAGGGAGTAGACTGCAAGGAGGATTCCCTGTTTCATTTGAGTTGAAACTACTAATGTCAATTCAAGTCAATTGCATTTGTGTCCATCCCCTAATCTCTCTCAAAGGGCTTCCCAGGCCGTCTATTAAGACACCCCCTGACCCTAGCCCCCCGAAGCACAAGGTAAAACTGCCTTTTCTCCCTTGGTTATAAATAAATACATCAATAGTTACTTGCATCCTAATGAAGGGTCGCTTCCACAGTCAGTTAATCCCCCTTGATTCCACCGCCCATTCACATCGCCTTGAAGGAGCGGGGGTCCTTGTTCAGGGTACTCACATGTCCTGCACCACGATGTACTGGTGGGGCACCAGGCCGTCAATGCCGTTGTGCCGGCCCTCCCACCAGTCCTCGGAGGCCCGCTGGTACAGCAGCAGGGACGCTCCCTTCTTGAAGGACAGCTCGCGGGCCGAGCGCCCCACGTAGTCAAACTTGGCGATGGCTTCGATGGGCTCGCCCTCTGTGGACGGGAAGCGTGGGTCAGAGAGCGAGGCAACGGAGACGCAGGAGCACAGCGCCCGTGTGGGGGCGTCACGGATGTGTAGCCGAGCGCCGATCACACGCAAGTCACCCGTTGTTCGAACTGAATTTGAGTGTTTAATTTACTTTAAAACAACTTTATTGCTACATACACATTATACGTTCATTTGATCCTGTATACATTATGAGCATGAAGAGATGAAGTGAATAGAGACATTTCTGCTGACGATAATGCTTTGAATGGCCGGTTAAGACCTTTAGCTTTAACAAGGTTTTTTTGCCTGTGTAAAGACGGCACGCGTGTGTCTATGTGCATCACAGAGTTGTTTGAGAAGTAGTCAATAGCAACCTCAAATCAAAACAGCAGGTCAGAGCCACAACAGGCCCTGGGGGGATTCTGTCCAGAGTATTTATAGAGCCTGTTCAGAGTGCATCTATACCAGTCAGGGGCTTGGAACGCAATCGCCAGGATTCCCCGCGGGGATTGACTCAATATTTGCACAACTGTACATCACGTCAGTCGTAAGGACTTTGCTCCGGAGGGAGTCGACTCGTCAAGATACAATTAGTATCAAACATTAACAAAATATAACAATCTTTAAATGAATATGCTTTTAATATTTATTGTAAATTGTGATTGTTTTCTTGATTGATCAGTTTCAAAACACACTAAAAGTCTGAAATAGGTTTCAGGCTAAAAACAAACAGGGGCACACTTGTTGTTTTCATATAAGCTTCGCAAAACACAACCCTCCCTTACGAAAAGGTACCAGCAAAAAATCTCTGAATCAATATGCATGTACAAGTGCAACACAGCTAAAAATAGCCTCCCCTGATCCTCAGTCTCCCCATACCTCTTTCTTCCTCGCAACACACCCCTCCCCAGCCCTGTTGCATGCGCACGCACACGCACACACACACACACACACACACACACCGACAGACTAAAGATCCTATCAGGTCAAAGGCAGAATCCCCCTGTGACAGACACAGCTTCTCCCTAGCCCGAGTCCTCCATCTGTAGCAGAAGAAGAGACGGGAAAAACAACCTGATCCCAGGGGACGGGGGAGAGACACACCCAGCCTGTCGCTTCTCTTTCCTCCTGCCTCATCTCTCCCCACAATGTCATCCACCCCTTCCACCCCACCCCCTCCAACCCCACCCCTTCAACCCCCCCAGCCCTGCTCTACTGCGGCCCGCCCTGGTGGGGTTGGACGACGTCGACGTGGTACGGATGGTGATGTGATGAGATTGGATGTGACACAGGAAATTTACAGCCCCATTTAATTAGATGGGGCGGTTAATAAAAAATGACGGCGGCGCAATCGATGCCGGATAATGCCGTCTCCGTTCGGGTCTCCTTTATTTTTTTCTGTTTTAGAGTCGTTTCTGTTTATCCGTCCATCCGTCTCTTTTATTGCAGACGTATGCTGACCCGTCGCGCTTGTACAGTTAAAGGCATTACAAAACATTACACCGCAGCCAAGCTTGTAAACAATCCCCGCAGAGATGGGCAGACGTTAAAGATGGGGAGTGATGTTAAAGCGAGGGCCACTCCATTAGGAAGAGCCGTACTCAAGCCCTACCCTGAAGTGATCGGGCCATTCGTCCGCATTCAAGCATACATATAGCTCAGGGGCCAATCGATCAGCCTTATTCAGGAGGAAGAAAGAGCCCTTAACTCTCCCTCCCAGTCCCAGTCCCAGTCCCAGTCCCAGTTGCGTGACCTGGCTTAAACCCGCTCTCTTCCCTGGCTCCTTCAGACAAGCTTTAACCCCACATCCTGCTTAGCCTCCTCCCCCCGGAGCCAGGGACGCCACACTGGGATCTCTAATGACCCAGGCCACGGTGTACAGTGAGATGCAGTGCTCACACACACACAATCCACTCAGGGCCTATAACTCACAAACATGGGCCCCATGCAATGGGAGATTAAATCAATGTGCCAGCTAGTTCACCTCTGACCTCCTGTGGTTTTCAACAGCGGAGGGGACATCCATGTATTGATATGCATGTTGTGCTGCTCAAAAATACAAATCAAGCAGCTCCAGTTATCCGGTTTTAGGCGGACATATCACACACACACAAATGAAAGGAGTCAAGTGGCCGGGCGGATATAGGCTGCCATAGTCTCACGCTCATCGAGGAGAGCCAAGCCTTGGTGGCTCTCCTCGTTGGTGGGGGGGGCTGTCTCTCTCTCTCTCCCGCTCCCTCTCAAGGAAAGAAACCCAAAAGCTTTCAATCCCAACTAACAACAGCCACGTTATTGCAGATTAACAAAGAGGCCGGCTCCTTTAGAAAGTCACGGCTTACTTGGGTGTCTTAACTCCTAAATGAGATCACAGGGTTTTAGTAGTTAATGATGACAACAGACTCTCTCTGCGAGCTCTTCTTCCACACCCATAAACTCTGGAAATAAATTCACTGGTGGTGAAAAAACCATGGCAATCCTGTGAGAGAGACTATCTTGTTACCATGTTCTATGAGTACTGTGTTACCGTGTTATTATATACAACCTATTACTATGCCATTAGACTTGAACTGTGGGTGAGTTTAACCTTTGTAATAGTGTGATTTCACTACCGCAGTATTATGTTATCAGACAAACGTATTACTGCGTGTGACGATGGTTGAAGGAGATCAACGTTATTTTCCGGATCGCAACAGCGATGCAATAGGTCTTTTGTGATCACCATGGAAACAGGTTTTAGGAGGAAGCAGACGTTTTTTCACGAGTGATGAAGCTTTGGCTGTCACAACTTGAGGTGCGCTGCGCCTTCCCACACATTCTGCTGTTGTCTGCCGAGGCCTGGTCTACTTTATTGCCTCAAGTAAAAAGTGCTTTGTTATTCTGACATTCACCTTGTGCCAGCGGATAATCACCCGGCTGCACCTCGGTGTCTGCTTTCAACTGCTCTTTGATATGGATCTGTCCAGACAGACGCTCCATTAAAAATGGAGTCCATCAATCACATCGAACGGCAGCGTTAATTGATGACTATTTTGTTTCGCTGCGCATTCGCAGTTAACTAAATAATTAAAGTAATTTCATCACAAGCGGCCTTGTCCATTCAGAACCATCCGAATTAAAATTTGAAATATCTGAATGTAACTTCCAAGAGAAGCCGGTGATTGTGAAGTAGAAGACTTCAGCGGAAGTGTGAGGTCCCCATGACAGTTCACCATCCTCCCTGCGGTTCACTTTCACGTTAAGTTTACACATATATACATATATACATATATACATACATACATACATACATATATATATATATATATATACACAGCAGGCTCAGAAGGATCAGCCACCCATGGTGATACTTGGATTTACTCTCCCTTCCAAACTCTCTCCCAAGTCCAAGATAAGTCGATATGGAAGATTTTTTATTATACCTTGTATTTCTTTTTCTTTTCCAATATTGCATACTCAACTCTAGCAAAAAATAAATAAATCCATTCCATTGTTCCAAAGACATTTTATTGGCGTCAGTCACTGCTCAGTGTTCAGAGTGTGTATTAAAGTGTTTGAGGGGACTCACCGTCATCGCTGGTCTGGGTCTCAGTGCCCCCCTCGTTGTCCACCTCCTCCAGCGCTCCGTGCTCACTGTAGGGGCTCTCACTGGGGGGAGCGCACACGCACACACACACACACACACACACACACACACACACACACACACACACACACACACACACACACACACACACACACACACACACACACACACACACACACACACACAGGTATGGAGGTGAATATTTGTATTCTGTTCCAATTATCTGAGGGAATCTGGGGTTCCAGCATTATTCTTTACATTTGGCTTCATCTCCCTCGAGGAGAGTTGTAGCCGAGAGATAATGGTGGGAGTGTGAGGGAGAGCTGGAGAGCGGAGAGCTTGTTGTGTTGGACTACAGAAGGTGTAGTCTAGGGTCATCTAAAATATTTGGGTGAAGGATTGTTGAGACTGTGATGATAATAGGGACATTTCAGAGTGAGACCTGGTTCAGCACAATACAAAAACAGACTGGGATCAAGGGGCAGGTAAAGAGGAAAGTAGTATTTCTCTCTAGGGATCCTTTCCAAAATGTTAGAATATAATCAGTGAGTGCCAAATACAAGCCCTTTTATTGGTCGTACGTTGACAGGACGCTTTGCCCCAAAGGATTACATCGCAGGCCGTTCCTCGTGGATTAAACCCTGAAGCGTTCTTGCTCAATACTGGACCAATTTCAGAAATTGCTCTCCGCGTTAGTCCTTTAGACCCAAAATGATCAGATAACAAGGCTGATGTTGAAAAAAACCTTAATGTTCCTTTGATAATAGCGGTGCACCAGTAGAGACAGAAATGAGGGAGGTGTCAGGCAGGAGAGGGGTAAACAAGAGGTCAAAGCTCTCATGCCGGAAGGAGCAATCAGCTCTGCCTTTTTAGCCTTTCTGGGCCCATATTCAAGGTCCAGAGGAGATCAACGGCGAGTTGGAAAGTGAAAGAAAGATGGAGACCCATCCCAAGAAGAACAGGAAAGGCAGAGGGAGGGAAAGCAAGAAGTAGTCAAATAAAAAAAGGTAAGAAAATAACCCAGTGTAAAGTGGTGAGCGTGTAATGGAGGTACTCCACCGTTTGACCCGCTGTACTCCAGCGTGAGCGTGGGCACAGAGTGACCTCACAGTCCTCCCCCATTGGACGGCTCCCCCAATCCTCTGCCATATTTTCCTACTTAGTGATCGTTTCTGCATGTTCCTAGCAGGAGAGCGTCGCGTCATGTGCTCCTCCGCCCCAGACAGCTCACCCCGTTTGCGGGGTAATTACCCTGATTACCCCCGCTCTCACACACGCTCTGACGCTCTGGCCCACCGCACACGCCTGCAGCGCTCTAACGGCAGCCCCCCGATGAGAGAAGCTCACGCCGTGGCCCCGCTTTTCTTCTATTACTGTACAGAACGGAATGAGAGAACCACCAGCTGTGTAGCTTCCTAACGCCCCCGGCCCCCCCCCCCCCCCCCTCTACATCTAGCATCTCACTCCCCCCACATCTGTGGAGGTCCTTCCGGTGAGCTCAGCTGGGAGGTCTACCAGCTCCAGTTTCATCCCGCGCCGACCCACACGCTGACCCGAATATTAACACACGTTTTACGGATGGGTGGCGAGGGGGCCTGGAACTGAGATCACCCCCAATGCGTTGGATCTCTTCAGCTGCAAATTCTGTCTTTTCACTCTGGCATGCTGCTTTTTAACTCCAGACGCAGCAAGCATCCTTTTCGTTTTCCATCTGGAGTGAGCCTTGACGTACGGCGCGAGCCTATCCAGGCTTAGCTCAGAAGGTAGAGCAGGTTGACTCATTACCGGAAGATTGCTAGTTCGATCGCCGGCTCCTCCTAGCCGAATTTCAGGTGCTCCTGAGGAACACAATTAGACCCAACTGCTTCCGATACGCTTGCAGTCAAACTAGCATGGTTGACTCCGCCTAAATAATGTGTGTATGAACCATTGTAAGTCACTTTGGATAAGTGTCTGCTAAACACCGTGATTGTAAACGGTAATCCGGTCTTCCCCCAAATAGCCAGTGTGTCAGGTGGGACTAACAAACATGTCCTCTCACCAGTAGTCTCCCCCGGCCATGCACTTCTCGTAGACGGGCCCGTCCAGCTCTTTGGCGTCGGGGAAGATGGTCTCGTGGTGGATGATGATGGTCTTGACGATCTCGTTGACGTGGGCCTGACAGGACACCTGGTCCAGGCTGTCCGGCGTGGGCATCAGTGTGGGGCCGAAGCAGATGGCCAGGTTGTAGGGGTCCATCATGTTCTCGTCACTGTACTGGGACAGGCTGTGTAGGGATGGGAGCAGGGAGAGGGTGAGGGTGAGACGAGAGACAAAGCCAGTGGTGACTAAAGGTAGGAGGAGATGTTCCACATAATATTAATTGCAGGTCTTGATTACCCCTGTAGCCATTTGGCATACTGATTGTATCCAAAGAGACTTCCAGTGAATCCAGAACACAAGAATGCCGAAGACGTAGCGCCTTGAAACTAGTACTTGAACCTAGTACTAGACAAACATGAAAACCACTACCTTAAGAACACCAGTCCACCAGTACAGACCAGTTACCATACATTTGCTGGTTGGGGCTCTGGCAGATGACCAATAAACGGACCAAACTGAACTCTCCTGCTATCACGCTTTTATAGGTTCAATGCAGATTACAATCCAAACATTACATGGCTCACACGTCACATATTAATAATCCATTACATTGCAGACAACCCAAAATAAAATTAAAGGATGAAAGTGTGCAGTTAATCATTCCGGTTGGCATGGATACCCATGCATTACTGCAGCGAGGGCAGCCGGGGGACAGATGCTGGGCTGTGGGCAGGGATACCCGAGCCTATCATTATTCTAGTATCCTGATTACGGGTTGGAGGTCCGAAAACGAGCTTCAAACACGACTCTTCCCTCTGTTCTGTTCAGGCATAACCGTGGACGGCCACGCTCTGAATGGTACGCCCCTCAGGGAGCGTGGGCCCGCACGGCTCCGTCCTAAAGGCTTCGGTCTGATTCCACGTTGATGCAACACAACGACCACGCAGTCGCTTCGACGCAGTCGCGAACCTGTTTTGGTTTTGCGTCGGGTTTCAGTGAGCGGACCAATCACAGCCCTTGCTGCTGTGTCGCCCGGACGCAAGGTTACACTTTTTGGGAGGCTACGTCAGCCCCTTGCCACGGACGCATGTAGGGTCCCCGCAAGGATGCAATGGGTCCGTAACCCTCTTGCGTTTCGCCAACGTGGAACCATAACTAAGCCTTAAGACTGCCTGACTAGAATTTGGCATGAAAACACGAATCTTCACAGTTTTACCCGCGGCTGAGTCGTACTGGGGGGGGGGGGGGGGGATAGCCGTAGCAGGCTGGGTGTGTGATGGGGGACTCACTGGTTGAGGAAGGCAAAGAGGTAGCGCATGACGATGAGCACCGACCGGGGCACGGTCAGGATGATCTTACGGAGGTACAGCGAGCGCTCGTACAGGTTCTCTATTCCTGAAAGAGAAACAGTAGAACACAGGTCAGTGTGGTAACAGTTCAGCTATGCACCAATGTATACATGCCTCCAATATAATGTATATATATATGGATAGATGCATTTTTACTTTTAGTTATTTTTCAAATTGACCAGTTTTTGGAAGTGAGTGAGTGAGTGTGTGTGAGTGTGAGTGATAGACAGCGGGATAGTGATTAATAAGAACCACAAGGCAGCAGCATCTGTAGGTGTTCCTGTCAGGTTTCAATAGTCTGACAATCAGTTTAATTTTGTGTCAATCATGCTTTGCTCTGAAAGCCCTCAGCCACCTCTCCGCCGAGCGGCTTTGCATATTTAACCACCACAATCATCCATTTGATAATTAAACCCCATTTCATTAAGGTAACAGTGTATGAATAGGAGAGTAACCTCTTACAATGAAATGAAATGAAAGAAAATAAAGCATTGAATTATGCGTAAATCGGCCCTGAAGTGCATCATTTCGAATGTGAAAAAAAAAGAAAAGAAGTATAATTGTCACAAGTTAGGGCGTAACCATTTTTTTTTTTACTGCCATGTAAACACCAGAACCTGTATCTGTAGGTCGGAGAGTAAACCCAGTATTCAAATAGCTGCCGTACCCTGGTTACGTTAGCCGTGTTGTAAGCACGATAATGACGAGTGTGATTATCCCTCAACGCCGCCTGGTAGCTCCAACTCACCGCTGGGCGTGTAACCACACCGCGTGTGGCGCTGGGCTACAGGGGGTCTTGTCATTATATGCCAACATCTTTCAGCCTAGCGTGTTTCCCTCCTGCCACAGTCACCACAAAGGGAACAGGAACAGGAGGCGGGGCAGGAAGTCAGGACTCATCGCTCTCCGCTGGCAACATGACTACCACTGGCAGCTGCATTAAAGACGTGACGTATATTCTTGTTCACATCTGCACGAAGGTTGGGTAGCAGAAGTTGACGTTTTTAATAATCTATACCTATGTGCTAAGTCACACATCAGAGGTTGTTCGTCATAATAAAAATAAATACATTCTAAATATGTCAGCTTCCTCTTATTATTGGAGCCAACTTTGTTTCTGAAGTCTGACTCCCTTCCACCCTGGTTTTGCCACCCCATTTCACGTGATTTATTTAGTAGAAGTGGTCTTAGGCTGCACTTGCGGCCAGAAATAGCGACGTCACCTTCCTCCTGTAACCAGTGTGAGCCATTAGGGATTAGTACGGGTGGGGATAGCAGTCATGTATTTCATCCCGACTTGAGTACCTAACTAGGCTCCTGTGAGGCTTCGGAGCAGGGCTGAAGCCGCTATTTAAAGACCGACCCTATTTCAGACTGCCACACGCATGTGGCCCAATATTTGTGGGCTCGGGGCACGCGCACACACGGGCCGTGTTTAAAGCAAAGTCAGGAAAGGCATGTCCTGACCGCTTCTGCGGTGGGGCAAGACATAAAGTCAGCAAAATAATAGGGAAGTGATATAATCGCATATAAGGCTGGATGTGTTTGACCCATTTGCGGGGTGTGCATTGAGAAGTGGGATGCACTATAGCTTGTCTCAAATAGTTTTCAAAATTGGATTAGTGATGCATTTTTAATGGAGGCTTTGGGGGGGGGTGGAGATTCTGGGCATTCAGTATGAATCCCTCACTGGAGGAGTCGGAATAGGGAATCCTCGTATCCAGCGAATATAAAAAGGTGGGCACCCACGCACGCACACACAAACACAGACAGAATAAGGTCACATCACACACACAAACACGCATACACGGCCCACGTGACTCTATGACTCCTAAAGTCCAAGAGGAAAGGCACCGACTTGTTCGGTGCGCCTTCACAGCCCGAACAGCGTCTTACGCAACCGGACAAAGCCCCACACAGAGCTGCCGTGGCACACGGGTGACGGGGGGCAGCCTTCCAGTCAGCGAACAATGTACTGTACTGAGCAGTGCTTCAATGGGAGATGTATGAGTCGATGTAAACGCTCAGCCCCAGCGATGCGCCGTTTAAAGCAGGCCGTCATCTCAGCTTTGTGTGAGATGGACAATGGACAATACCCCTCTTAAACGCTAAGCTGAACACTACAAAGTGCAGCATTCAAAGATGACCGAGGTGGTAAACAAGGAAACGTCTTCGCACATTCTACCTATTGGAAAACCGTAGGCCGGATGATCACAATGTTCAAAGGTGACCTATAGCTTAAACTAATGATTGACCCCTGACTCGATTTCAACCTATTTCACACTGCATACCCCACAGAAGAGGTGATGGGCTGGATGACAAGTTAAAACAACAAGCCAGTGGTTCGGTAGAAGAACCAGAAGAATCATGAAACCTCCATTAATGGGACAGGAAGGAATCTTCCACAGAATCGTTCACCTTCTCAACAAAGCAACTGCAGCGCAGGGAGTAGTGTCCTGCCATCATAGTGTGTCACTAATAGTGTCACTTTTCTTATGAAGAACGAAAGAACATGAGCCAGAAAGGGAAACAGCTTGGGGTGCTTACGGATGCAGGACAGCAGGTCGTTGAACCTCTCCTTGGGGAAGAGGGGGTTCTCCAGACCCCTGAAGTACAGTTTGAGAACGCCGGCCACAGAGTTGATGTCATGGTTGTTCTCCTCATCAGTCAGCGGGTCGTTGCCTAGGAAACAAGACACGGCGAGGCGGGTCATTTGGATGAACTAATAATGCCAGATAATTACGGATAATAAGCAAGAATGTGATAATATATATATAATGTAATATATATGAAATAATCAAAACTCTTTCAGGGGGTTATACCTCTTTCAAAAGAGTTCTTGATGTCATTGACTTCGAGCTGGGATCCAGACACTCTGAATATCCCTTGATGTTGAAGGCCTGCAGAGGGACGGAGATGGCAGAAACACATAAGTCACTTCCAAAATGTCTGCATAGTGACTTGGACAAGGCCGTCAACCATTTTGACGTCTAAAATTTAAAATGCATCAACTTAAACTTTACATATTTCTAGCAGTTCAATTCAAAGGATCAGAGGACAACAAAAACCTTGCTTTAGTGCTGCAATTCAAGTTGTATCCAACCTTCGTGCGGCCAGGGATTACAGTTTAATAGGAGTACAGGTGAAAAGTCAGGAACGGACATAATTAAGTCTGCTGTACATATTCTACTCTGAGCCTCTCTGTCCATACGCAAAGATGGCTGCCTTGCTTATATTCCTCAGCCACTAGAACCAAACCAGCCAGGCTGTCATGTGTTACACATGTCAGGACTACCAGTAAGGCTCCATAAACATCCACACCAGTACTCATGACCCAGCAAGCCTGTCTGTCTCTTTGTCTGTGTAGCTATTGGGAAGGTCAAGTAGAAGGCACAGGGCCTCAGAATGATAAACATGATAGCTTTTCACCGTAGCTGTGACTGAAATGGAACTAATTTCCTTGACGAGACACCAATGTGCACACTCAAATAAATACAGCATGACTGAGGAAAGTGTGTGTGTGTCACTCTTGAACTTGGATTGGACAGCTTTTCAAAGACTAATAGTTTAGCATATATTTTAGTTAGCAGGGTAACTGTTCGTCTCGAGGGTGGGTTCTGTCTTCAAAAGCAAAATCAATTCATTTGTTGGACCAAAGCACGTTTTTTAACTTACCGTACAAATTTATAAAACGAATACAACTCTCAACCACACGCGGGATAGCTTGTCCAGAATCCTTTGTGGATGGGAGGAAAACAAATACGAGCACAGGTTACAAACACTCAAAAGAGTACAAGTTTCGGTTTCATGCACAAAATAATCAGCTCATCCCCCCCCACTAAAACATACTGACACCAACATGCAGGTGTTGTGGGTCCCAGGGCGACGGAGAAAGAGAAGAAGACTGGAGAGTTACTTTGTGCAGACATCGCTCAGACAGACTCGTTCACCCCCGGTGGTTCTCGCATGGATTTAATGGTTTTTCTTTTAGGTAGCAGCTCATCAAATTGACAAACCCAATGAGTCAAGCTTGCAACATCTCCAGCTACACATGGAAGATGAGTGCGTCCAAAAATACTAACTACACTACGCTACGATACACCGTGTGCGGTGAGGCACCCTGCCAACAATCACGCGCCCCTCTTCACGAGCCTCGACGAGTGAGGAGATGTGACGCAAGAAAAAAACAAAACAAAAAAACAAAACCTTGAGAGAATCCAGATGAAAAAAATTGTATCAAAAGAAAAGGGCTGTCACTTTGGAAAACACATTCCATCCTCGCTGTGTTCCAGATGAGCCGGGGGGGGGGGGGGGGGCGGGGGGGGGGGGGCGGTCTGACGTGAGGGGAAGGCCTCTTGGCACCAGCTGTGGCTCAGTGCTGGAGGCGGGGGGTGGGAGGGGAGGGGGAGAGCGTGCTTGGCACACGCTTCCCATGATACAGCAGATTTGATTACAGCCACCATGTCGATACCAAGGGGCGGTTGCTGCGGCAGGAAGAGGGGAGGGGGGGGACACGTCATGGTACATGTCGGATATCATCGCCGCAGGGGGTTGGGCGGCTGCACAACACATTTAGATGTTGTGAGTCATTCAAAAGTTGAGCTCAACGATGATCACGTAGGGGCGACTCGTACGCTAATCCGAGTGACGCACACACACACACACACACACACACACACACACACACACACACACACACACACACACACACACACACACACACACACACACACACACACACACACACACACACACACACACACACACACACACACACACACACACTTTCCTGTGAGTCAGGGGCGTATCATTTCACTCCGAGGCCGGTCAGTCTGTCTGAGTGATGTCACACAGAGGGTCTCGGGGGTCAGGGGTGCACGGCCACACATGCGGTGAGTGACGGAGCGGGGCGGGGCGGCTGAGGCTTTCAGAGGGCGCCGGCGGCATGGCAAAAGGGGGTCAACACGGGAAGCGGTGGAACGAGCAGCACCGTACACACCCCCGCCCCCCCTCCCCCCCACTCTGCGCCCGACGTCTACCTGGTGCCGGCCGTGGGAGTTCCGTCGTCCGCGGCTGGGGGGGGGGTCGAGGGGGGCAGTGGTCGGACAGTGGACGGAGAAGGAGGAGGAGGAGGAGGAGGAGGAGGAGGAGAAGGAGGTCGGAGGAGAGAACAATGGAGTCACAGGGAGAGAAGAAGAAGTGAGAGGAAGAGAAAAACAAGCATCACCAACGTTAGCATTGTAAGCTAGAGCCACCAAAGCACACCAAAGAAAAAAGGGCGAGAACGTCAGGCCCCCTCGGTGCCCAGATTATCCCCCCCCCCCCCCCCCCCCCGCCCCCCCACCCTCCCAGAACCATGGTGGCAACGAGGCAGGACGGCTTGAGCTGACAGCGGTCCCAGACGGCAAAGCCGGGCAAGGGGGTCGGGAGGAGGGTGAAGGGAGGAGCTTGGTTAACTCGTAGCTACACTGTGTACAGAATGCCTTCCCCTGGCTGACTTCACCTGCTACTGCTCTCGCTCTACCTCTCTCTCTCTCTGAGCACAGGAGGAAAGATAGGAGCCAGGGATAGAGGGGAGAAAGAGAACTGGATAGAGGAGGAACATAGAGGAAAGAGACAGGGGAGGAGAGAGGGATAGAGAGGAGGAAGATGGAGAAGAGAGAGAGGGATGGAAAGCAGGAGTACAGAAGGATAGAGGAGGAAGAGAGAGGGCGATGGAGAGGAGAAAGAGATAGAGAATGAAGAGACTGATCGAGGAGGAAGAGAGACAGATCGAGAGGCGGGAAAAGAGAGGAGGATGAGTGGGATAGAGAGGAGGAAGAGAGAGAGAGGGATGAGCCCAATCTCCTCAGCAGTGCAAAGCAGCTCAGTGATGCCTCGTCAGCAGGGGTCGGCTACAGTCGACAAACTGTTCCCTCCAGCCATCTCACCCCTCCCTTCCTCTTCCTCCCTTCCTCTCTCCCCCTCTTCCCTCCCTCTCTCCCTCCCTCCCCCGTCCTCATTGCCCTTCTGCGCTGGCATGCCGGGGGCAGCCATTCCCGGATGCGCCGAGTCAGCGTCTTCCCCTTTCCGACCTAAACAAGACGATCCCAAGGCGGGAAGACGGCCAGACACCCGGACCCACAGGTGAGGAGGTTCCCCCCCCTCCCAGAATGAACCATCTGGGCGCGGGCCGCCCCCGACGCCGAGATGCTTCAGGGGGGGGAACCCAAAGGGGGAATGAGACGAGACGGACGATTGGCCGGTGGGGTAGAGAGGGGGTAAAGCGGTGCGGTCGGGACGGGGGCTCGGTACCTTGATGAAGGACTCCATGTTGCCGTTAAACAACCTAACGTTAAACACAGAGTGTGGTCTGGGCCGCCGGGTGCCTGTCGGGTGTTTGTGCGGCCTGGAGCGTGGGTTAGAGCGGCTGTTATTGGGAGGCTTGGGCATGATGAACATTGATCAGGTCTTTAACAAATGAGTATGCGATAGGATATTCAATACGCCAGGCCCTGTGGTGGAGTCGGAGCGGTAGTCGTTAGGCGATAAGGCACCCCGTGTGCTCAACGGCGCAGACTTTGAGCCCTGATTAAGCAGATTACTGGAGGCGAAAAGTTAAGTATGCTTTTAGATTATCCGAGCCAAATTTCACTTATCGTGTGTGTGTGTGTGTGTGTGTGTGTGTGTGTGTGTGTGTGTGTGTGTGTGTGTGTGTGTGTGTGTGTGTGTGTGTGTGTGTGTGTGTGTGTGTGTGTGTGTGTGTGTGTGTGTAAAAGGAATTCTATATACAGAGCATCTTCATTGAAATATGAATCAATACAATCAATACACTGTAGATTGATGCGGAGATAATAACTATTTTAATGGCATGTCATTGTAATGATTTGAAAGGCGGGTCAAGGCTGGAGCGCTGGATGAAGCATATCGGTTTCCTATTGAGGAAGTCCGTAGAAAGAAGCCCACTGTTCCAGACGACTCCTACTTGAAAAGGGTGTGGGCTGCTTTCGTGAACACGATTGTTCTTCACTCTCGCCAGCCCACGCCCCATTACCATGGGACACCTTGCTCCAGCTATTGTTATTCATCGGGAGTTTTAGGAGATCACCTGAAAGTCACAAAACACTTTGTGGGGTGCTGCCACCCTGACGTCTGTGCTCTGAGCACTACCATGATGACTGTGAGATACAGCACACCATGAAGGCTAGGGCCGGGCTATATGATGAGAACATGACAATAGAGCACTGGACAATAAGGAGGTTACTGCATCATTCTTTAATGGTGAACGAGAAATGCATATGATGATGATGACGCCTAGTATCGCTGAGCTCACATGGCTCAATCCAAATGTTATTCCATACGAACAAACACATAGAACATATGTGAATAGGTACTGATGCACATATGAACGTTGTAAGCGTGTGTGCCTGTGCTTGTGTAAGCGTTTGGCGTGAATTTGTGTTTGTGCTTGAACCAGTGTGTGAGTGTGTATGTGTGCCTGAACTAGTCACTAGTCAGTGTGCCTGAACTAGTCACGTGTGCCTCTGCATGAGTGTGCCTCTGTGCGCAGGTTCGTATGTCGGGCGTGTGTGTGTGTCTGTACGGGTGCATGTGCACGTGTGAGCCCGCGTGTGCCTGTGTGTGTGGGTTGTGTGTGCCGCGTGTGCGTGTTTACCTTGTGGTCATGTAGTCAGCCCTGTGACCTGTAAAGAGGAGGAGAGGACAGTGTTAGGCTTTCGAAGGCAGGACCAGGACCCAGACCAGGACCCCTCCCCGAGGACCACCGCGGTGCACGGTGTGCACACACTTGAAGAAGCAGTGCACACCCTGCCATCTGTCCACATCTGTCCACGTCCTCTTGAGTGAACCGCTAGCCAAGCGCACAGACACACTACTATGAAGCCGGGCCCTCTCATACGCTGACCAACGCAACTGTTAATTATGAATCACGCTGTGTGTTTACAACTGTCAACACTGACCCAGTTGGGTGGCCTCGGCACACCCGCACGCACGCATTGTGATCAGGGGAAGTCACCGTCGGAACGACGCAAGTGAGGACCAGGACCTAGTGCCAACGATGTGAGGCCTACAGGATATGACCCGTCTGTCTGAGCGCGCCAAGCCTATAACCGACGAGGGTGTATCCTCTTGACGTTGTTGGCCCGGGACTCTGGGAGACCGTGGAGATCGCCGCTACGGGCCCGTCCCATAACCGTGACGATGACCGCATGTGACACGTGCTGGGCGTCGACTCGGCCTGGACGACCCTGGAGGCCGTCCCGCCGGTTGGAGAACAAGGGGGGAGGGGGGGGGGGCGCCACAAGCGCTGGCCTGCTAATGCCAGGGAGTCCATTAAGTTGGTGGCAATCGATCACTACGACGGATAATACGACGCCGCCGTTCCCCTTCAGCTCTGGCTCGCTTTCTCGTAAAGTCTGATTGCTTCCTCTTTTCTTTTTCTGGGACCTGTCCCTTCGAGAGCCGCCGTCTGAGTAATTATTTCCTCAGAGTTTGTTCCTTCATCACACCAGACGCAAGCTTTGTTCCGAGAAGGAGAATATGTTAATCACAAAACCGCCGCAACTTTCTCCCAAAAACGAAATGATCAGGGCTGTGATTTAGGAATCTTACAAGAAAACGTCAAGTGAAATCGAAGGAGAACAAGAGATAAGGAGGAACATTTTGGGGGGGGGGGGGGGGGATAAAAAGGAAGGTTACAACAGAGGAGCGGGGTGAAGGAGATTTATCCGTGGAAGCAAAGCGCATGCGGCGGTGACTGTACCTTCTCCAATCGTTCTCTTTAGCAGGTCATGTTTGGCCTGCAGTTTGGAGATGAGATTACTGCCCTCCAGAAACTCCCGGAATTTCTGTGGAGAGTTGAGAGTAATTACACCAGTGGCTGGGGCTGTCCGACGACCGGGCCTCTAAGAAAGCAATCTGCGATAAGGCATCCGGCGGCCAGGGAGGGACTTGCCAAGAGTCCCATCAAAGCCTCTTTTTTCATTTTCCTTCTCTTCAATCAGACAGTTTCCATCAATCGGAGAGGACACATTTTTGGCCCCTGCAAAGCAGAGGTATTTTGGGGGGAGCTTAGCTTCGGCACGCTGTTTGTTCTGTGTTATTCTCTGATTAATAAATAAAGCACTACATAATTGATTTCATGATGTTCAGCCTTGGTTGACCTCCATTTGCTACTTGCATGAGCTACCACAAGCACACCGACCCATTGATCTTCCTTCTTACTTAATGGTCACGTGAAATACATTACTGTCCCGACCACACGTTTCCCCGTTTTCAAATCTTTCTTTTCGCTCTTCACTGAGATGCGCAAAACTACTGCTCCTGTATCTTCTTCATATACATTGATTAACCAAACCAGATATAAAGAACCGGATATTCAATAAAACATTTAAAGAAAACGATTTGGAAGGCTCTCACAAATGCATCGTCTATGATGAGCCTGGACGCAAACATGATTGACTCTAGATATCAGCTCCCCTGGATAGTTCTCTGGAGCGTCTGGCGCCACGCGTTAACCCCCCACCCACCATGAAGTAGAACTGCTCCGTCTCCTGCTGGTTGGCCCGCCGCTTGGCCATGCTGGGCTTGCTGAGGTAGGTCTCCGACACCGCCGACTTGACCGACTCGGTTGAGCGGCTGTGGTGGAAGCACTCGGACACGTCGTAGTCCTCGATGGTCACCATGTCCTGGATGGTGGTCAGAGTGGCCTCCGACGTCTTCTTGATCTGAGGACCCCAGGGAGGACACGAAGGGGGGTTAAGGGCCGCCGCGTTCAGACGATAGTCATCGTGGTGATTGTGTTTATGCATGCATGATTTAGCGTATGATTGGATTCAATTCATATGCTGCAGTGCCTACTGCCCATAAAAGAAAACGCATATAATGCAATTGCAGAGTTGTAACTCAATTTCTTTGTATACATTAATTGCAAAGTTTCAGGATCAGCTTATCAGATATCATTGGTCAGACCTCTAACCAATTTGAAAAAGTGAATAATGATGTATTCACCATTTCCGTAAAAAACAATGACTCCGATTTTGATCACATAAAAACATATATTATCGAATTGTAATATATATGAATGTATGTATAAGATACCCAGGCATAACATCTGCAGCCTCATCTGCAGCCCCGACAGAGAACTGTAGCGTTACGCAGCATGCCACAGCCTCAGCCCGGGGAGGGGGCCCTGTCGTTAAAGTGTCCATCACAGGGCACTCTAAAACATGAAGGCCTCTCCTCTACACTCTTGTATCCAGCGCTCTAAAAAGGTAAAAAATGCAGCAGTCTAAAGAAGGACAAGGCTTTCCCCCCCGGAACTCTACATGGGACTAGAGAACACGGACAGAGTGGGAGGCGTCAGCCCCGGGCCTTTTAGAATGCATCCACACTCTCCTGTCAGAGAAAAACCAAAGAAACGTCAAGGCCTGGCCAAGCGTGCCCCGGCGCTACTTTGAGGAAGCCGTGCGGGCCAAAGCTGCACGCCGGGGCATTGTGCAACTTATAATAAGGCTAGACAAAAAGGCGTTTTTTAGAGAAGTAGTCGCAGACGAGCAGGGAGAACGAACTAATGCGTTTCTCAATATGAGAAAAGACGGGTTGGGGGGGATGTCCAGGGGAGAAGAGAAGTAATAGATATCCTTGTCGGCTTTCACATAGTACCTTGTGCTAACCACAATGAGACCGGCATGTTGTTGATTCTTCAGAAACATCCCTGCATTATCCTAATTTCTAAACAAACACAACAATTTGTGTACTTTGTACTGTGACGTGGTTGGTTTGTAGATAGGATATCAACTATGATCTACATTTTAAGTATGATCTACATTTTAAGAGGTGCTCACTTTCAATACTAGCCAAGATAAGTAAAAGACCCCAGCTAGAAACAACCTTTACCATCCATGCGCAACCCTAAATTGTTCCTAGAGTAATTTTATGTCTAAAGATTGGTTTGAAGTTAGAGAGCGTGTCAGTCAACGACGGCGCATTCTTCTTTGTCATTAGCGAGTCAGCAATGACCGCATGAAGGACAAAGGCCAGAGAGAAAATCTTTTGTTTTGGTACATGTAACAGCTGCGCGCATCGAGACAAGACTGGATTAGGTTGTGTTTGTTCATCTGGCTGACCCCATGACTCATCCCGCTCAAGACACCTGAACACCAAAAGCGGTAGGGCGAACCTCGCCCCCCCCCCGCGCGGTCTTGAGACAAAGACACACGCTACAAGTTAAGACACAGCGAATGACAGCTAAAGAGGGCCGCGGCGCACATAATAAAAGGATATGATTGCCTTCCTGTCACCGAGTGACAGTTGGTATTCAAGTGGTGATTACCTGTGGTGAAAGAAGGAGAGGACAAAAACCCAGGAGGATGTTTGCCTTTCAACTCTGTGCAGCACGGAACACTCTCAGACCAAAGTTGCACACAGAGCAGCGTCTTTATGGAGCTTCACCAAGGGCAAAGATACAATATTTACTCCAGCGTTTCATCACCGGAGTATGCCTACAGATTTGGATGCCGACAATGGGGATTGAACTCTAGACCTTTAAGATGGGAGTCAGACGCCCTTTACTGGAACACTAGCCCACCCCCTCTCTGGGTCGGATCAGACTACATGTAGGTGACGTACACGCTCATAGTAAAATGGGGGGGCGGGGGGGGGGTTCAGTACAGCCCACTGGGGCCAGCTGCTGTGGTATGGAGGGTGAGGACCCGTGCCAGCCAGAGAGGGGCTCCCAGCTACAAAGCTGTTGCTCTCCTATCCATTATTGAGCAGACGACAGTAGGCAACAGTGTTCACCGTGGGACTAATGACAACCAGGATCTTTCCTTAAAGAGACAGACTGTGTGGCTCTGCCCAGCCCCCCCCCCCCCCCCCTGCCATGGATCCAACATTATTATTTATTTTGCTAGGAAAATGTAGGGGATGGGCTCAGCACGAATAAGAATGATAAAAACTGGGCATTTATATTCAACAGACCCCACAGTGATATTCAACCACACACACACACACACACACACACACACACACACACACACACACACACACACACACACACACACACACACACACACACACACACACACACACACACACACACACACACACACACACACACACTTTCTAGATGGGAGCTTGACTTCGATTGCATCAGGTTTATTGCAGAAAGTCTGGAGTACATCCATAAAGTTCACTTGTTACATCTCCTGACAGCTATTGCTCAGAGAAACAACCGGCTTGTGTTGGGGATATTTGAAGACAAACATCAACTAGAATATTATGTAAATGATCCATCGATAGATGTTGACTGCCTCTCTCAATAAAATATAAACAAAGAACACAAAAAGTGTGTACTTAGTGATCATGGCCGGGTTTGTCCCAGGGGAGAATGAGTTCTAGTGACCCCCCTAACTGAACCAACCCAAAGATGTGCCCCACAAGAGACCCAAGTCCCCTGCCCACTCCTGAATGCGGCATTCATTCTCCGGCAGCAATGTCGTCGTTGGCTCAACGTGATTGTGATCTTGTGCTCGTAGGACCTCGTCCCAGCCCCTTTGAAACCCCCCCTTTATCTCCGCGGATGTGTACGTGTGTGGGGCCCAGGAAGGGGGGGGGCCATCTGGTGCTGCTGGTACAGAGCAGCAGTGCTCTCCCGCTCTGACCCCTCCAGGACATCCGCTCCACACAGGCAGGCGGACAAGGACACTGAGCAGCCCGGCTCGCCTTCCTACTGCCCTGCATGCACGCGCACACGGCCACACTGCACACACCCGCGCATGTGCAAACACACCAGCAGACAACAGCGCAGACACACTCACACACATCGACACGGACACAGAAAAGCAGACAAGCGTGCTCACGAACTGAATCACACACGCACACACAAACCAAAAGGCTCATAAACAATGAAACAAACACACACCCACCAACCATCACCCGCATCGGACACCAACACCCACACCCCCGCACACTTGTTTGTTTTCCGGGGCCCAGTGCAGTCTGCAGTAACTATGAAGACACCATCTGGGCCAAAGATATACTACCCAACACAATACCAAACAACGCACTAAAACGCAAGGCCCCAGAGCACAACAAACAAAGGAATGAGGCAAGGCGGACAGGAAGGTACTGTACAGGGAGTACACTCTGTTACACTTGCATCTCGAACGTCGACACTAGAGTACTGGATGTGACAGCCACAGACAGAACACAGTACCTAGTATCTGCCCTGTAACACAGGCATGTTCATATACACCCCATGCAATGTCATATGTAAAACTACCCTCCAGACGTTCACTGGAAGACAATAAGCTGTTAATAGAGGTGTGTTTAACGTTAACTTGGCAAAAATATTATTTTCTACTCTACACTGTGCTTGATATTCGAAGCCATGTACGTGGCAATACGTAGAAAACAGCAACATGTGCAACTCAATCAAGCATGAGAAATAGAGACAAGAGTGAGAGAGGCAAGAGATTGTGAGAGAGGAGCGAGAGATGCATTGCGGACAAGCACACGTTGCAAGCAGGGCAAGGTGTTCCCGATGGAAGGCAAAACTGTGGCGTCCAAACGCAACCTCCCCACCGCCCTCCTCCACTGATGCATTGGTGAAAAAACCAACCTTGAGAAATGTGACCTACACAGATGGGTCCAGGACTACTGAGTGTTGTGTCACAAGCACAGAGCAGTGGTACATCCATATTAGAAAAATACTTCAGACACTGTGGATTGCACACCCTGGGAGGCCATACTGATTACAATTAGCCGTCGCTAGCTGCAGGCTTACGACAAGCGAGCGGAGAGCCGTGTGGTTCTGTAGCCTGGGGAAGCTTCGAGTCGTCTGTGCCTCAAAGACAGCCCTACCTCCTCAAAACATGCAGACATTCGGAGGACATGCGACGGCATCACCCCACCTCTTCGTTCTCGATCTTGAGGGTGGCCAGGCGGGACTGCAGCTGCTGGAAGCGGAGTATCAGCTCTCCGTTGATGGGCGGCTGTGAAGAGATCTGACACACCTGCAGAGGAGAGATAAAACACAAGGACACAAGTCTGGACGTGTGGTCACCGTAGGTCACCGAAATCAACAGCAGCACGCCGGATCAGACCTCTCACGGGCTGACCTGAATCGACATGCAGGGAGAGTGATGAGAGAATAGCGATGACTTCAATTACATGACATCAGTGTTGACGGAGCTAGCTGGCGGGGGAGGGACAGAAGGCTTAATGGCACGTTGAGCTGACTGGAGCGATACGAGGGTCAGGGTTCGCTGTTAAAACCAATCCAGCAGCAGATGAGGCCATGAACCTCCGTATTTATACCGTCTCATAAAGTTCAAAACGTATGTGCGACTGTTTTGCATGTGGAGCATTGTAACAGTCAGCAATGAACCTATCGCTTTTAGACTACAAGAATTCACTTGACCGACAACGGCAGACCAATTCACAAACGCAGGCCGGAACCTCTCATTTAATTTAGACTTCCATAGTACGTTATCAACACGAGCGGACCGAAATGCCTCGGGACGCAACTGGATAGATCTACAACCAATCAGAGCAATGGACCGTGACACATCAGTGGCGGCCATCTATTTTTATTTCTTTCTTGGTTTATTCTCTCATCAACAGTCAAACTGTAAGTGAGCCAGAGTTAGCCTAAGAGGCTAGTTTACATATGTTGTCCTCTACCAAAATTCCTAAAAAATATCTTGGTCGTTTATGAAAAACTCATAGGGTGCTGACGTCCTACCAAAGCGGCCCAATATTAGATAAGCGGTTGTAATTGGCCCTGACCCGGGGGCCAGTGCTGACGGGGATCTGTCTGAACAGGAGCGGGGCCAGACGCACATGCCAGAGAAAATAAAAACAGGGGCCACGCCGACCCATGTGGTTCCCAGGCTGAGGATCAACTCTGACACACGATTGAAGCGGAGCTCCTCTCATACCTCGTCTCCCATGTGAGGCTGGAACTCGAACTTGGGCGGGGGGCAGAAGGCGGAGGGGAACATCTCCATGAACCGCTGGCGGTCGCTGCGGGGGTCCAGGCTGTCCACGGCGTTCTCGATGATGTCCAGGCCTTCGTGGCGGGACGTCTCCAGGTTGTACTCGGCCGACAGGTAGGTCCTGAGGGCGCGGTTCAGGCTGGCGTGGAAGCCTAGGTCGCAGCCCTGAGCGGGGGAGGGGGCGAGGCGGTGATGAGTAACAGGGGTGGAAACCAGAACTGTTTTTGGTCCCACACAGGAAATGCGGGGAGAGCAAACCATGGGATGGAAAATTAAAGGAAAACCAAAAAAAAAACGAATTGAAAGGAATAAGAACTCCAAATATATACTGATAGTATTCTGAAAATATACAGTTCATTTAATGTGTACAATCTGAGTACTAGAATTGATGCAGCAGGCTGTCTGATTTGGAGCCCTGTACTTTTTATTTTATTTATTGGATTATTCACTTATTGGAAACTTCCGTGATTTACCCATATTGATTGGGGTTTCGACTTTATTGTTCAAATGAATGACCTTCCTGTAGGGATACATACGGTGTTCTTCTACTGTAATAGTAGTACAGTGTTCCATCTTACATCAACAAATGTTACCTCTAGTTCCTATCTAATAACTAGGGCCTTCTCCATAGTCCCCTCATACAAGCACACACACACACACACACAAACGTGCACACATGCAATGGTGATAAAACAACTGCACAGACCACGCGCTCCATAAAACCACAGACACACACACACACATCTTTTGTACCATTGAGGCCAACATTCAATAAGAAACCACTGTGTACGCCGTGCCTGCAAGTCCACACAACAAACATAAAAAGAACCCAATCACTTCCACTCTAACCCAACTTCCAAACAGAACCAGACCTTGAACGCAGGTGGAATCTCTCCTTCTCCCTAACCCTAACCCTCACATGGAATGCTAACCCCAGGCAGCAGACCCGTTATAAGAGGAACGGTTATGAACAGACCCCACAATATAGGAACATGTAACACAATTTCAGTCCCATTTTCTTCCTCACAACCTAAGAGACCACGTCCTACAAAAGTCTGATGAGGGTACAATGTGAAAGATCAAGTGAAAAAAATATCACCTTTTCTTTACAAATCTATCCTAAAGTCTGGAGTATTTGATCCCTGCTCGCATTCCCTGCTAAACGCAACACATTCCTCCTCAACCGTGGTTTCCATAAAAAATGCTCTCGATAGGCGTGAGGAGATGCCTTTAGCACAAGAGAGAGAGAGTGGAATAAAAACCTCCCGAGAAGTGCATGGGAGGTGATGAAAAGAAACATTCAGAAGCTTGGTGGTGGTGGTGGTGGTGAGAATGTGCCGGGTCTTCAGCAAGCGGCCTGGTTTATGTACGCCAGATCCCTAGCACGCCTCCTTCAAAGTGCGAGCACTCTCCTCACATGTGGAAGCGTAGACTGGGGGGGCTGCTAATCTAGCTGACAGACTGCTAATGAGGTGTAGGGAGGTTGTTATACACAACGCCAGCTTCCAAAGCCTTTTTTGCAGTCAGCGGCTCAGGGAAGTAGCACAGATTCGAGCAAAGCGTTAAGATCGAGGCGAGTCGAGTACCGGGTCGCGTATACTCACGTCGATTAGATCCGACAAGTCGTGGATGTAGTATTTGAACACGGAGGAGTTGGAGGCTTCGAGTGTCAGAAGGTACTCGTTCCTGGATTTTATGGACTTGAGCTTGTTCTCCGAGTACTTGGCCTGGCGCTAAATAGAGACGCAGGGAAAGAATTAGCAACATGTACAGAGAGAGACAGAAATAATGACTTAAATGGGCCAGTGATTCTTGATGTCAAGTGATTACGCCTTCATGGTTACGTTGCGTCTTGCATTGGAGAGCTCAAACGACATAATCATCGGAAATGAGCTCAATCAACACTATTACTGAATGTACAAGAATGGAACGAGGGGCAAAATAAACGCTGGAGTTAAATTGAGATGCTGCCTATCGGTTTATATTGTACACTTCCTCCCAACCCTAAAAGCAGATGGCGGTTAGTCACTATTCACTGAGTCACACACACACACACACACGGCATTCCAGGAAGTATCGTGAGAAAAAATAAAACGGAATATCATTCCATTAAATCATCTGTCACAGATCTCTAACAAAAAACAGTCCACTGTCCTCCTAGCAGTTGGCCGTGACTGCACTCAATGTGTTTCCCATCCCTGCGTCCCGACGGAGCCTTAGAGTACAGTAACGACCGCTCATACTTTCAAGCCTTGTTTGCAGTTTAAAGCAGTTCCTTCCTGCGTCCCACGTTTGACGTCAAAGTGACGAGGCCCGAGTCTAGCTGGGGTGTCGTGTAACACGGAGGTCGATGAGTCGGCGGCGGGCTACCTTCTCCTTCATCTTCTCGATCTTCTTGACGGAGCTGCGGCGCTGGTGCTTGTCCTCCATGCGGATGCTGAACACCGGGTCGCCCCGACCGATCTGCTTCTCCTCCTGCTTCTCCGCCTCCTTCAGCTTGCCCTCCGAGCTGATGCTCTCGGCGTGGTACATGTGGTAGGTCTTCATCACCTGAGAAGGGTTACACAGACACGTTACAAGAGGTCAGAAGAAGCTGGGGAGTGATCACAGATACGGTATTCAGTATGGGTCTCGGGTCTGAAATTTGCCCCCAAAAACTATCTACTAAATAGATAGTTTTAGTAGATATGCTGAGCACACCAAGATACTTTATAACCTAGTAGCTTGTAGAAAATAGTACCAATCTAATTATTGGATCTGTAATGAAGTGGTATGGAGAGTGATACTGGTATATATTCTCTCATCCATATGAAAATAAACCGTAGGATGTAACCTCAGGTCCTTTACAGTGAGAGGAAACCGATGGGGGAGGGTCAGAATAACAGGAAGTCTGATCCTTCATACCCATGTGGAGGTCGCGGTTCTCCTTTAAAAACCACAACAAAGGGCCCCATCATATCGCCCACCTTCTCGTTAGTGAAGTGGTCTGACCCCTGCCTCCACCGGCCGTCACTCTCTCCCTCAACCACAGTCCAAGACCGTTTCTTTTCACTCCCATTTGATTTTAATGCCGGGGGGAGGGGGCCCCCCGTCACATGGCCCTAGCATGCCACAAATCACCGCAGCTAAATATGTCGTGTTGCTTTCATTTCTCTGTTGGGAAGTACAGTTGATTCACGGAGAGCCAGTGGGTCTACAGGCTGGTTTAAAATGGGGGGGTTCCGAGACAGAGGTGGAATTTTCCACATGGGATGAAGAAATAGGCTCCAGAAATAGACCCCAAAAAGGACTTCTGTGGAACCTTTTACTACAAAACAATCACCTCCTCTGGTGACCAATAAGAGCAGATTATTTTTAATTGGCGTCTAATTTATTTACAGATTTTAAGTGAGAGATGTGGGCAATATTCCTTTCCGAAGCATACATCTTTCAATAAGTATTAGACGCATGTGTGGGACAGCCACTCAACTCTTTGTTTGTTACTCAAGTAGAAACGTCTATTTCCCAGCATCACACCGGCTTCCCTGAGCCAATGTGGCCATTAGTAGGCACAGAAACTGCAGCCTATTGGGAAATGCATCAGCTGCTTCTGGAGACTTCCTGAGGATTGACTCATTATCATTAGACACACGTCTGGGAAGTGCGTGTGTGTGTGCGTGTGTGTGTGCGCGCGTGTTGGGGGGAGAGGAGAGTCTGTGATTAGCCCAAAGTTGATGATTCCATTACGATGTGACTCAGCCGCCTCATAGAAGGTAGCTTACAATGCAAACAATGTGGTTTTGAATGAGCAATATGCTTCAAAACTTCTAAATCCAGCTCATCGCCACAAACCCAACGGAAGGCGGCCAGGCACCGGGGGAGAGCCGTTGCGTTAAGAGATGAATCATTAAGCGAACAGGGGACAGCGATCCGGGCAGAGAACACACAGACCCGGGCTTGACACAGAACTGTTACGAAGAGGACTCTGCAAGGCTTTAAAAATACAGGATGATGCATCTGTAAGCTCCAGTGGTGGTAGGCTAGCGGGCAAACGGGAGTTATACAGCAGAATAAAAACCTCATGAGAAGCCTACAGAGAAGATGGGAAAAGCAAAGAAAGTTGGAGCAGTCAGTGTGCCTAAGGAGGAGGAAGGCCGTTGGAAAGGGAAGGATAGGAGAATGATTCGTTTATTGGTTTTAAAACGGCACAGTTCTCTAAAATTATCAATTAGAAAACATGTTAACACCATATTAATTAACTAAAATTGTTCTATTTAACAGATTGACACCATGTTTCTTACTCACTGCACCCATCACTTTTTGAAGTGTCTGACGAATAATTCAAAAAATAATAAAAACCCACCCGCTGACGGCTCAATCTAACCTGGGACTCGTGTTGCTCCGTAAAACAATTTGGTCCGAGGACACACCGAAAATCACACTTTGAACAAAAGATAATGGCTGCAGTGAGATGGTTTCAGGCAGGGTTGACGTTTGTTTCCTTGTCTAAAATGAGTTCCTGAGGCGTTTATAGAGGAAGGCTTTGCAGCGTTCGGTCCCACATAACACACATTGAACAAGTATGGTCGCCTTGTCTGCTGCAAAAATACACAATCACAAACAGGCAAGGCCAGTCTGCCGGTGGTTTAACCTGGAATGAACCAAGTCCTGGTTATTCCAGCCTCACTCTTGTTTATTTTCAATCCACACTTGTCTACACGAAAGCCCAAACCCCGCCCACCTCATCGTCCAACCCCATTTCTCCCCTCATGTTGGGCTAGGGTTAGGCCTCCTTTTTGTGTGGATGAAAAAATCGAACCAAACTTGTTTGAGAGAAGGTCCCGTTCTTCAGTCCGGGGTCACTACCGAACCCCAGAGTGGGTGGATCTCTGGGTGGATGACCCTGGGGCCTGTCGTCAGCTCTGCCCCGGCTCGTCTGCAGGCGACGGCCGGCGAGTGTTTGCTTTGCTCGTTTTAGAAGGACACATTTAGAGCTGGATCAGGGCTGTATTTTAACTGGCGGTGACCCACAAAGGACCTGTGGCTTTTCTGATGCAATGGTGACTCGCACACACCAGGCACGCGTGCATGTGTGTGTGTGTGTGTGTGTGTGTGTGTTTTCAGAGGCCAAACAAGGTCAAATCTGTGTGGGGGTGCGGTTAAGGGAGTGACACGTATTGAGCCCGAGTCACACGCGTCTCGAGCTCGGAGCCGGTGGAAGGCCGAGGGTTTTCATCTGCTAGTGTGACTCTATATAGGCAAACTGAGCTGAGACTGTACACACACACACACACACACACACACACACACACACACACACACACACACACACACACACACACACACACACACACACACACACACACACACACACACACACAGTTTCTACGAAGGGCAAATTACACTCACTCCCTTCCGCAAGTGAAGGTGAGCTGTCAAACCCATCCCTGCTATAATATCCCCTGTGGAGACCAGCTCAATGCATGCATGGAGAGGCCAACACGTGGAAATGTGTTGGGTTTAATGGTGCCTCCGCCACACCCAGCTCAGCTTCCAGACGCTCAAACTAATAGATGCACATCTAGCATTCACACTGTTAATGCCTCTTTGAATATGCTACTGATGTGACATGCCCAATTGTTGGGTTTTGAACAACTGCCACTACTTCTGAATGCTATAGAAGGTTATAAACCAGTTCAACACAGCATGCATGCTGCAAACTGACCCAGTGGGATCGAATGGATAATAATATGGATGGATCGATACATACATACATACATTTCTAGACACATAATTCCATGCTGCTTGGAAATCTAGATATAGAGCCCAAAGGGGACATTTACTCAAAACACAGCCAACATATAAGCTGGTTACCCTATAAGGCTTTGGTGAGCCCAGTTAAGTCTTTAATAGACAGTGTGAAGGTAATCACCATGTTTATCAAGGAAAACTCTGGTATGGAGGGCTTGAAAGAAGCTTCAAAAGATAGGGCGAACAAAACCTTTTAACATTTAACATAACATTTGAGCAAGATCCAGAGCATTAATAGAGGTTTCAGCATCAGCAGGAAGTGCAGTATAATAAGTAAAATAGAATTAAGGAAGCCACTACTACTTACTGTGTAAAGCTCATTTAGGACCTTCATTAAATCCTCCTGTAGTTGGAAGGTGATTTCTTTAGTCTGTAAAATAAACACAAAGAAGGGAAGAAAAACCCATTAGCCAGGCACGACGAGAACAACAATTACTTTATGTAGTCATGAGGAATACTGGAAAAGATTGTTCCCAACCACTTGTGTGCGGTATGAAATGTGGTCCGGTTCCATAAAAGGTATATTCAATGACATTATCACACAGGGCTCGAGTTTCATTGCCCGCATGTGCTTAACAGATTATCTGCCCAACCCCACGTGAGTGAACCCCAGATATATGTTAATTCAATCAGCCGTGCTATAAGGCTGACCTTAGTAATACTATCAGATAGACAGCTTGTTAAACGACTCCTATGATGTGGAATGAAATATGAAACATACAGTACGATAGGTTGAACTTTTCTTGATATATATACATTTTCACAGTACAGTGCTTACATTTCTCTGGGGCTGACCTGCATATCACATGTTCACAAGGTTAGGGGAAAGGCCAATGGATTTTTGGATCGGTCAACAGTGCATCCTGGATGATATTGAATATTACATCGGCACTCAGAGGCTGTCTGTAAAGTAATTATTGTCCATCGTATCTGATCCTTGGAATAGTGTACTCATGTTCTCAGCAGTATGCTGTGAACAGACCAAATACAAAGGCGCTCTAGTGTTACCCAAAGTGGTCTTCTCATTGTTCTGAGTGAGACAGCTGGTGCATACGTTTGCAGGATAAGGTCATTGGCTGATTTCCAGTAAAAGCATTCAAGTTCAAGAAAAAAATAATGGATGGGATGAGGTTAAATATACAAAGTGTCTTTGTCAGAATTGTATTACATCCCATACAATAGCCCAGAATCACAATCCATTTTGAGTGGCCACCGCTCTGTCTGGGAAGGCCTTTTATGACTTGAGAGTTGCAGGATTTGCAAGACCGTAAAGCCCTGCACATCTGTGGTTTCCTGTGGGTGTGGGCCACAAGGAAGTGCCACTATTGAGGTCACAAACCTGACGGATCCAGGTTGATTCACATATGTGAACTAAAGCAACAACGAACAACTATAGTGCACCAGTGGAGGCATAATACAATAATAAAAGTAGCGCCGGGGTTTGCAAAGAGTTGTACTCTCTGAACACTGCATCCCAAAACACATCTGCACTGACAAAGAATCCTATTCTGAAAATGTGACTAAGCACCAAGGTCTGAAAATCGACCGTCCAAGCAATGGTTCGACGTGAATCACTGAATTGGGCTGAAGGGCACTGTGGTGAGAGTTGGCCCTGCCTGTGCGCATTCAGAGGTAAGAGGATTACGTTCTCTGTGAACGGCGGCAAGGTAGGTTTCCCGAATTAGAGCAAGGTTACACCAGGTAGCCTGGGCAATCCTTAGCACTCTGCTGCCAACACCTGTGCTGCCGGCTAGCCGCTGAGCATCAAGGGGCTAATCACAGGTCAAGAAAAGCCTTTAAGCTTAGATCAACAGGCGTAGCTCAACGCTACTGGCGAAAATAGCCCTATCATCTTTCGTTTTACAATTTCAATCTAGTCTCTTGCGCAATCCCTTTTCCTCCCGATCGGAGGAGGAATACCACTTCGACTGAAACTGCTGCAACAAAGTTAACGTTTGACATTTACTTAAGCCCCCCCCCCCCCCCAGCTCTGGAGGGGAGCTCTATTTGTACGCCCCCCCCCCCCTCCCACCACCGACTGTCAGATGGACCGCCTGTCAGCTCTCTCTTGCCCCTCCGTCTCGCTGGGAGAACACTTGGAAGTGGTCGCCGGCCCGCCGAGGAGCCGCCCTCGCGGACCACACAGCGAGGAGACACGCCTTCACTAATCCGAAGACAGGAGTGAGGAGGGAGGAAACGAGAGGAACCGAGAACGGGAGGAGACGTGCCTCATTGAAGACAGATCTCGGCGGATAACACTTAAAACAAAAACTGACACGGCCCTGAAGATCCACTTGAGTTGTTGCTTCAGAGCATCTCTCCTTTCATAGCTCATCCAACGCTAAGACACATACGGAACCCCCTTGAGGCGGTGCATTGACGGGTAAATGCTGGGCAGTGCAACCACCGCTTGGTGTCATTTTGAAGAATTCCCCAAGAGGTCACTTGGTGTTTGTATTGGTTTTGCATGCGACTTTGGGGCGTTTTTCCCCCTGAAACCGTATCATTAAATTGAGGATCTTTAGGGATCAGACACTTTGAAGCTCATGTCATCTTACCACATTTAAGAGATCCGACAAGTCAAAGAGGAGCGGGGTGGAACAAAGTGCACGGTTCTTCTTTGACTGGGGGGAGGGGGGGGGGCAAGCAGCCAGACGCGTAGACTAATCCTTGTGCATACAATCCGACCGATACACAACAATAACAACATACAAACACGTGCCTCTGCCTGAACACGTGCACCTCGGTGCCAGAGAGCTCTTGAAAGACAAGACCAATACCAGCCATCGTCGAGACAACAAGTCCCGTCCCTCCTCTGACCGATGGGGGCCATTTCGTTCTAGCTTTAGCCAGCATACTCCCCGACGTCCTGTGACATCAG
The DNA here is from genome assembly GCF_026213295.1 of Gadus chalcogrammus. Lineage (NCBI taxonomy): Eukaryota > Metazoa > Chordata > Actinopteri > Gadiformes > Gadidae > Gadus > Gadus chalcogrammus. The sequence goes on from NC_079420.1 coordinate 14,284,297, forward strand.
GACCAACGGGAACTGTACAACGCCAGGAAGCGCGTGCTCCGTCTGACAGGGGAAGTCAAGGCACTGTTAAGCCTCGGAAAAGCTACCATGGCGCTGTAGCTGCAGAAAGCCATAAATAAAACAAAAAGCTGGCCCCTATAAATAATACAAACTAAATCCATGTGAGAAGATCTCTCAGACCATTAAAAAAGAGAAGATACTTTTTAGATTCTGGCAAGAAAAAAAAACAAGCGTGAAAAGGAACGTGTCATCTTTAACGATGCGAGGGCTGAGCGGGAGCAGGCAGGCGATGGCAGGTAGGCTATTAACACCACCCCGGGCTGGGATCCTGTATTCACCACCGCAACGTCTACGGTCCCAACCACACAGGCTGAGGTCAGAGAATATCAAGGGAAGGGGGGGGGGTTCAACACAGCATTCCTTCGTGTGATTTCCCTGGAAGCATGACTACGGAGTGCCCCCCCCCTCCCCCCCCCCAACCGAGCAGTGAGCTAAGTCACGTAACATTAGGAGACACCGTCTTGTTTTCGCTGGTTACAGCAGCCTTTGTGCAGATCAAAGAGCTCGGCGGTGCTGTGATTACAGGGTGAGGGGTGTTTCGGTGGGGGGGCCGCTGGGAACCCGGACCCCCCAGCGTGCTAATATGCGTGTCTACAAAATGTCACCTGGATACATGGGGCGTTGGGGGAGGGGGGGGCAGTTGCTGTAACTTTCAAAAAGGGCAGAGTTCAGGGCATTGTGTGATTGTAGCAGGATGTCACAGAGATGGCACGATAGCACTGCCTTGGGAAGGGCGGAAAGATGGATACATGGGCGGGAGTTGGGGCGGCTGGAATGTGCAGCACCAGGATTTATACGCAAACATGAGGGAAAATACTATACTGCAGGAAAACATACGAGAGAGGGAGAAGCAGGGCTATAATTATGATCGTCAACTCGGGGTGGGTTGGTGTCACAGAAGACGTCTGTAAAGACGCTGTCTGTTTCACATCTGGCCTCATTAGTACAACTAGGACCCTTCAACCACTATCAAAGGGCAAGGATGGCTGGGACTTCCTGTGTGTGTGTGTGTGTGTGTGTGTGTGTGTGTGTGTGTGTGTGTGTGTGTGTGTGTGTGTGTGTGTGTGTGTGTGTGTGTGTGTGTGTGTGTGTGTGAAGAAGGGGTGGGGATGTCAGGAGTAATGGAGACCATTTCTTCACCGAATACTCAAAGTCAGAACCACAAACTATCAGGAGATGGTAATCAGTTCGGAGAAATGCAAGACTTTCGAAGTGACACGAGTTAACAAGTCTTTAAGTAGGAATGAAAGAAAAGGATGATGAGCCTTTTTTTTTTAGAACGGAGGGGGACCAGAAGAAAGATTAGATAAAAAAATGTACGATGAAAAATGAAACAAAGACAGGGGGAAAACTTGTGGACGAATGAGGAGTTAAACATAGCCTCGCTCAAATGGACGCAGAAGCCATCCTCTGGAGCCGTTGCTTTGTAATTTGGGCCTGCGGTGCGTGGGAGCACATAATCTGTTTGGGAGTTGTCGTCTTTGTGGCGGACCCGGCAGCGGTGTCTTGGCTTTGGGTCACGAGGGCACAGCCTTTCAGATGGTATGGTGGAGGCATTACTGGTGGGAGCTGTGATCAGAGATGCGGTGAGCTCCTCCACATCATCTGATTGCAACATGACTTGGGGGAAATGCGTCACAGCTCAACTCTAAATATACCCTCCTCTCTAGAGCAACAACTTGACTTAGGAAGGAAGACAAGGCTATAGAAAAGTGGGGGCCGTTAGACAATTGAGGCCAAATTTTTACAGTTCCTTCTATTTCTTAATGCCGTTTTAATGGGTGGACTCTATTTTCCCTCCTGGCTACGCAGCCAAGCAGGTGACCGCTTAGTGTCATCCACGTGGATAAGCCCGGCCACTCACATAATAGTGCGTATTGTCCTTAGAAGATATTCAGCAGGTCTGTTGTGGACACATCTCTTGAAGTGTGAAGTGTTACGGCCGTTTAACGTTAGAGCCCGACCGATGCCGATGTAGGGAGTAAAAATGTACCAAGATTATCACATCGGCCGATATTTAAAGTATTTATACACACACGTACCTACGTGCGTGTGGATATATATATATATATATATATATATGTATAAAGTGGTTCCCTGGGGGTAGGGCAATTCCCTGGGAATTGCTGCTCTCCCTCCAGCAACGCTTTGGGCCACAGCGACATCGCATTAGAACCATGAGCTAAAGGAACCAGTTACCTGTAGTATGGGGAAGAGCTACTAACCTTCACACCATGATGTAAAACTGTTAGTGTTGGGTTAGGGTTAGGTGTTTACGTAGATGTGCTTGGTTAATGCACCATTTCATATCTGCGCATATCTACCGATGCCGATATATCTGTGAGGCTATAAATCGGTCGTGGTCTATTTTACGTATTTTGATGTTCTCTAAAGAAATCCCTTTAAAATACCCAGTGGCAAAGACCAAGAGACGGGCCAAACAGTCTCACCTTTTTGAGAAGCCGTGTGGAGTCCTCGCTGACCTGCATGAACCTCATGATGACGTTGTTGAGGTAGATGTCGCTGAGCGTGGCGTGATCCTTGCTCTCCCTCCTCACTTGGTTCAGCAGCAGGTACCAGCAGTTCACTGGGGACAGCAGGTTCTGGTCTTTCCTGAAACAAGACGAGTTCGGCCGTCAGTTTAACCATTTCCCTCTGTTACACAATTGGTAAATGGTAAATGGACTGCCTTTATAAAGCGCTTTTATCCAAAGCGCTTTACAATATTGCCTGACATTCACCCATTCCTGCTCACATTCACACACCAACAGTTGAGTCTACCATGCAAGGCGACAGTCAGCTCGTCGGGAGCAGTACGGGTAGGGTGTCTTGCTCCGTTACTCCTCGACACTCAGCTAAGAGGAGTCAGGGATCGAACTAGCAACCTTGCGTTTACCAGCCAACCAGCTCCACCTCCTGAGCTGCCCCTGGAGGCCGCCCCTGACACAATGAAGGTCACTAGGAAAATATACCTTTCGCCGTCCCATCGGGAGTCCCGCTAGGAGTAGAGGTAGTGAGATCAAGCACCATGGGTCAAGGTGAAATAGACGTGGCTTTGGGGAGCAGGGCCGATGCTATAGTAGGTTGGCCGCTTTTCAAACGGCACAGGGACTAAATATGGACACTTGTGCTCTAAAACTGCAATATTCAAGTCGGCTTAGCACAGAGGTGACGACCAGAGCTAGCCTTCATCTCAGCAGTCCATACCTGGCGAGCAATTAGAATACTTAGAGTGAATCAGTGGCTATCACAAACGTATTACACCTCTGAAGACTCCCTAGTGGTGAAATGGCCTATATTTTACCGGTCTCTACGCCTAAAAATATCTTGATCTACAGCGCAGTCCAGATGAATTACTCTGAGCAGATATTCAACTTGCGCACCGCTCACACACAGTGCACGGGTGACGTTTCTGGGGCACGGTTCTAGGAATGTTCTAAGCCTGAGATGATTTGCTGCCGGCAACCAGCTGGGAGCACCAGCCTTAAGTACATAGCAGAGTAACTCACGAGCAAACTTTAGAGAGACTGTGTTATGCAACCAAAAATAAATATATATATATATTTTAAAAAAAAAATGGAGATAAGCAGAAAGCACTGCGGCGAGAGAAAGAAAAAAGAAAACACAGAGCAACAGACTGATCCACGTCGCTGCTGCTTCCTGAGCCTGCTGCAGGGCAGACTGTAGGACATTGTGAAGGCCGGGCTGACTGCAGGACATTGTCCAGGCCGGGCTGAGCCGAGCTGGGGCCCTGAGTAAGCAAAAGGCCCGCAGGCCGACTTCCTCTGGCATGCTCCGTAACATTCCTCCTGCCCGCTAAAATCCAACAAATATGTGAGCGTGTGTCAGTGTGCCCGCCTCCGCTTCAGAAATGGGGTCTGGGACGAGGCTGCCGGAAAACGTTTGGACACTTTGCCTCTGTATCTCCCCCCCCCCCCCACCACCCCTCCATCTGTCCCAAGGTCAGCTGGCCGAGACAGGCAACGCATGTCAACATGACAGGTGAAACTCTGCACTCTGTCTGGGCGGGAGACCCAGCCTTGAACTAGTTCACAGTGTTCTGCTAAATTGACAACAACCTAACGGACAACAACACACAGACAGAGAGACAGACAGACACACACCCCGCCAGTCATGTTACACGAAAACAGGAAGCAAACCTCGCGTGACGCAAGCAGGCGGAAGTTTCTAATATTTAGGAAATGTTGTGTATTGTCCGGGAATGTTGTCTAAAAGCTGACCAGCACATCGATGGAGTGCCCCGTTTTCATGAGCCTTTAACGCCTCGATACTTCAACTGGATATGAATTAATATAGGGACAGCATAGGTCAGTAAGTATGCAAGTAAATAAAGAATGCTGCAGTTAATAATTCATGTGTGCATGAAGTTGGTCCTTAAAAATAAGGTTGACCTACCAAGTAAGAAGGGACATGTGAAGTCTACATATCTATATAAGTAGATATGTAGATACCTATATATATAAGTCTACATATCTACATCTATATATCTTCTACAAGATATATAGATCTTTGCCTCACTGAGGATTTGTATTTTGGACAGTGGCAATGAAACAATGTGAATACAGTAAGCATTTGAATGACTGATGATCTGCTTGACACAAGCATAGCAATGAGGCAGGACACTGCCCTGAGAACATAATGCATCTGATTGTTTGACTTGCTAGGAAAACACCAGACAATCTGCACAACGTTTCGTCCTCAGGTTTTTGTCACATGAGGTTAAGATGACATAGAAATAAACGCCTCAGACTGCAAAACTCTACCCGTGACTTGGAAATCATAACATTCTAATTTCGAAGGAAGAACCAAATACATCTTCCCAAAGTAGGTTCTCTGCTTGAGAGACACCCCTGGGCAGAAATGCAAGGATTTCTCAGAGAATTCCCTCTAATAAACACCAGTGGGTCGCAACAGAGTCTTTGTGATCTGATTCTAGACCGGACCAGGGGAAAGCAGAGCGGTTGAGGAGGAAGGAGAGAGAGCCAGGCTTGTTATTGGGGTGGAAGGAAGAGCGACACTGCGATCACAATGACTTCGGGGAATCATAATGACGGGAAGTGTTCTCAAAGTCATCGTTTCCTCTGCAGCCAGAAGGAGAACCGTGTCAGACTGAGAGATCCACCCAACAGAGCACTGCTTTTATGCGTGTCCATAACCCTTTTCACAAATATATTGATGAAACTTTGAAAGTGAAGGATTGCACAATACGAGATACCAAGCTCTTCAGCGTGCTGTGTATAAAAAAAAAACATTTTCAACTATTTTCTATTTGTGCTTCACAGATAACATTTGATTGCACGCTACTGTTTTATCACTTCCAGCATGTGGGTTAGATTACTTAAAAAAGGAACATATGGCATTATACTCCTCCTTAAGACCAAGAACGTAGCATTTGTCTCAGATGTGGGTTATAAATAGAAGATTCTATATTTTTCATAGAAGATTCTACACTGTGTTTCAGTATGAACTAGATACAGCTGCAGCCGAAATTGGAATTTGGGCAGAGGATTTTTGTCAACAAACACAAAATACAACTGCTTGCATTTTGCAGGAATCTGGTATGTTGTGGGCCTAGCCAGAGATACGGCTTAGATCTTGAAAACAGGTGCATGAACATCGTTGGGCTTCCTTCAGACCAAATCCCTCATTGCGGCCCTAAGCACAGACTGCTGGGTTAGCTCACTTCATGGCCCATTTATGTGACGTAATGTTGTGTACTCCCTCACGGCAGGGTTGTACAGCTCCGGAAAGGACAACACGGCGACCGGCCCCTCTCCCGTCTCCACGGTTGCTCGGTAAACAGCAGAATGTATAATGCACAATGTACAATGCTAATGCTACACGTTAAACAAGGTTCCCCATCCAATTGGCGTCTTCAGGTCTGAACGCCAGTTTGTGTTGGCCAATCACGTGACATTGGGATGCGTTTATCCCAAAAGTTCAACTCATTCATTCAACTGAACAGTTGAACTGGGGGCTTTGGCTGCAGCGCCTGATTTGGTCTGCAGCCTTCGGGAGGTAACAGAATGTCCTTCACCCAGACACTTTATTCTCGACGAACAGTGTGTCTATTCAAGACGCCACCAGGGCAGGCTTTGACAACATCGATAATTGAATTATTCCCCTGCACGCCATTCTTCTGTCCCACCCTGAACAAACTCTGGATAGCACACTGCATAAGGTCTCACTGTGCGTGTCAACTATGCGCCCGCCTGTGTGCGAGTGTGTTTGCTTTGCTAGCGCTGCAAAGCCATTGTGCACCGGGTTGCACTGGGTGATGTGCAGTAAACAGCACTGACGAGAAATGTGCGCCTCGTGGTTTCGGCCGTTGTTCTCTTCAATGGCATTGGGCGGGGGCTGGGGGTGGGTGGACTCACTCAAAGGGCTGTAGGTACATTCGCAGGTTTGTTGGGTGGTTTGTGCGAGGTTTGAAAAGGAGGTAGCATTGCAGTTCATTCATATAGACTAAAAACTGTTTTTACGTTTGATTGAGTGTCGCTGTTCGACCTGATGACATGTGGGCTAGGCATGGGGATACCCCGATATGACCAGAGCAGTTAAGGCAAATCTTTTTTTAACCGTGACCAAATCCAATCTGCACATTTGGGTTTGATCCCTATTGTGTGTGCACGTTTTCCATAATTGGTCACGCAACCTTGGTCACTGACCTCAAATAGATAGCCTGCTATCCATTACATGAATGCTTTGTTTTTGTTAGGACACATAGAAAAAACACCTTTGGGTATAGAGTATCAGCATTTGCTGTGCCTGCTGTATTCAGCAAAGAACATTTGAGGGACTTCAGAAGACAATGTCTTTGTTAATACAAGTCATATACACACGAAACCACCTATTATGGTGCGGTTAGCTCATCTTTACTCTTGCTGACAAAGCTTGTCTGTCTTGTCTTGTCTGTCAATTCCTGTTGTATCCCCAAAACACCTAAGACTAATTCCTAGGGCATCCACATTGCTTTGGTCACCAGAGGAATACATCCAAAAGAGGAACTGGTCCCACCCCTTCTCCTTATCCATCCGCGGTGCCCTATCAGCAGCTTTCCTTTCTCAAATAAGTCTCACTATAACTAAACATGGATAGGTTTGGAAAAATAACTATATTTACTTTGACTTTAATGCTATACGAATAATAGAACATGAAATACTTAGCTTTTCACGTTTAAGCTGAGACTTAAACTTAACAAAACCTCCCACTGCTGACATACAGCCTTTACAGCGGTAGTTCTCCGCTATCAGGGTGCTTCCAATTTAAGGCTATTAAGTCTAAGTTAATAGGCTAGCGAATTAGCTGCACTTTTTTTTAATGCCAACTCATTACTGCAGCTTAGTCCAAATTACTTGCCACACACTAGGGGTGGGAATCTCTTGGCACCTCACGATTTGATTCCGATTATGAGGTCAACGATTCGATTCTAAAACGATCATCGATGCAACAATTTTTTGAATGTTAATTTCCATGCGTGATTTACAAAATCATGTTGCTACTCAGAGTTTGCTAATCATTTCCTACTTTTGTGATGATCATTAAAGACATCAACAGATGAATTAACTTATCTCATATTTTATTAGAGAAAAAGCTTTTGTAAAAAATATGACTTTCTTGGAACAATAGCACATGAGTTTGCGTGCATGCTATGCGTAGGCTGAATCCCAATCATGTCAAGACAAATTAGATTGGCCAATACACACTGAAGATCAATTAAATAATTTTAAAATTACTAAAATTATCCCTCTCTGGCGAACAGAATGTTGCAGCAGGCGACAATTCCGATTATTAATCTGCATCGAAACGGAGAGAGAGAAACCTCTTGATGCACCACTGAGTCCAACAAAAACAACTGCATGAATGTGGGCAACATACTAGACGACTGTATTCGTTAGTTATTAATCATCTTAATATTTCCTAAATACACAACAGTCTATTCAGGAAGAAGGACACACATACGCACACGCACACGCACACGCACACACACACACACTTTGGGTAGAGGAAAAGGAAAAAAGTTCACTCCAGCGCATGTTCAAACAATATGCTAATGGCTGCTCTTTCCGTGAGCGTTCTCCTACAGCGAAACGAGGCCACCAAGTGCAGCGGACTCAACGGTGTATCAACATCCTGGAAGAAGCTGGCGGAGCCATGCTGTGATGCCCCATGTGGAGAGCGCTGGAGTGAGGGAGCGAGGTGCACGGAATACAACATTAAATAGACAAGAACAGACAGAGGGAAGGGAAGGGAGAGACAGCAAGACGAAGGGATCCCTCATCAACGCTCAAACGATTAGCGACATGCACTCACTTTCTATTGACTCGTGATTTAGTTTGTCATTTCTCAAGTAAAAATAACAAACCGTTCCAGTGTGAAAGATTTAGAAAACTGAATATTTGGTCTCTGGTAACAACATGCAACTTGATGTTAAATAATTAAACAAAAAAAAAAGTATCCACTAATGAATGAATGAATGTAATCGAGTTTTTGCCTGAGATCTGCAGAAGATATGGTTTCTCTGTAGGTCTTGACAACTGAAGACCTCCTAGGTATAAGCAGCCCTGCATGAGGGTATCAGTGTCTCTCCCAGGGAGATCCCAAACTCCCCAGTCCCATTTCTTGCTGAAACACAACCAGGTTGCTGAGAGATGGGCTGTCAGCTGTCCCACAATATTTGAATGTAGCCTACACTCATTACTCAAGGGATAACTTCAGCCCCAGGTGTAACACAGATATCAAATTTCAATATTTCAATTGACTTTCTTTACTTCTTTTTTTTTATTTTATCTATACCAAGTATTGGTATGCAGTGGGATTATCCATTGATTTCGGATTCTACTGGTTTCAAGGAGGAAATGAATGGAAAAGGCAAAGAGACTAGCCTTTCGAAACCAAGTCTCATGTATGGAATCTGTGTTTATCTGAATACAATAGAAACAAACGGCCATCCTAAGCTCCAGGTCGCGGTTCCCCACCAACTTTCATATGAAACCAAGACTGAATGATCGCATCGGCAATATAATCATTAAAATGTATTTTCCAATGCAGAAAGATCCTATCTATGTAATTACATCAAATGTGAATTCTATTTAGCTTCCCCAATGCAAGAGGATTCATAAGAATTGGGCGGTACAGACAATGAGAAGGCTTTTATGCGAAACAGACCAGGACCGAAGGCACTGTGACTATTAAACAAGAGCCAAGGCAGACGACAGAAAGATACAGGGAAAGGATATGGCAACTAAACTGATGATGAAAGCCTACATTCAAATGCACCCTATAAAACAAAACACACATTGATAAACAAGTTAGGAGTACTTGTAGGAGCGACAATTGGACTAAGGTCTCCTTACTTGTATTGCTGGTGGTCTTTGGTGCTTCGCGTTTTGGCCATGAAGCGCTCGGCCAGTTTCTCCAGGTTTCTAGAATATTCCATCTCGATCTCAGACTTCTTCCGGAAGAAGTCCTGGAGGTCCTGCAGCAGCTGGACCCTCATGTCTGTCTGCTGGTCCAGACATTTCTGCTGCTCCACCAGCTGGGCCCGGATCTCTGAGGAGACGGAGCACAGGACAGGACATGGTTAGAATGTATATCCTCTGTAAAGGGTTGGCTGCTGCACAAGGGGAGAATCCACAACATATTGAAAAACTACAAATGTATTGATTCTCAAAAAGCCATATGTACGGCATGGTGTTGGTGGATGTTGTCAAATATTTTGTGTTCATGCGCACACAAGACGCGTAACTAAGGCACTGGTATTATCCCTCTTCAAAGACATAGAAACGAAAAACAACGCATTTGATCCAAAGTACAGCATTACAAAGCCAAGTGCCAATAAGGCTCGTTATTGTTTTCTAATCGCCGCAGGTAAAGACATCTGTACCAGACATTGTACACTTAAGTGTTCTACAGCAAAATATTGTTAGTCGCTCTGCTCTCAAGTGTTTCATTAGGGCAAAGCCTAACCTCAAGGCGAACACACTCACTCTTTCTGTTGTGAAACTGGCATAAACTCTTCTAAACATTTAGGACACACACACACACACACACACACACACACACACACACACACACACACACACACACACACACACACACACACACACACACACACACACACACACACACACACACACACACACACACACACACACGTTCCTGCAAAGTGCTCTGGCTGTATAATGGACTTCTCTTAATGGAGGCCGGCCTGGGCCAGACATCCTCAGTAAGGGAAGCAGATTAATAAGGTGATTTAAAGCCACACGACCACCGGCAGAGCAGGAGCGCTGCACGTCTACCATTTGCAGAACAACACAAAGTAATTCAGCAGGCACACTTTCTTCTGCATCATTACCCCTTACAATCCGCAGGATCCATTTGCGAAAAAGGACAAAGACAATAAAATCTGCTTATTACTAATAATATGTGGCCGAACGTGTACATTGATTTCAACCTGAGCCACCCACGCCAAAATATTGAAGCATGTGCTGACATATTCCAAGATGCTAAATTAAAGGATTGAAGATACTCATTTGATAAATGGAAGAAATGGAAACAAACACTTTCGCCAATATTATTAGGCCATTGGCAGGTCAATGCGCAGAAAGCATCAACTGCAGTTTGGCAGGTTAGCTAATGGCCAATCAAGTGCTGATTCAATTAGGACGCTTCCAGTCAGACAAGAATGAAAGCTGCAATTTCTGTCTGTGTCTCTGTGTGTCTGTGTCTGTGTGTGTGTGCACCCTTGTGTTCCTCATGTAAAAGTGGATTACCATGCGACCCTGAAACATTTATCAGCATTAAACCAAAACGCAACCCACAATCTCAATAACCTTACAATTTAGATGAGGTCTATTAAATATAGTTGATTAGGTTTCTGCAAACCCCAAGCGGTTGTTCTTTGCCTCTGGCACTCCGGAAGAAATATTAAAGGGTAACAAGTGGAAGGGGGGGGTTGCGATTTCCGCAACGCTTAATCTTGATAGATGGCAAGCATACAGCACTCTCAGCCTCGCTAACCCAAGATAGACGACGGTGTAATGTACTGTAAATAAATACACAACATCACAACAACAAAGAGAGATCACTAAGAAGAGAAAAGTGGGTAAGGCAGAACCATCGGAATATAAAGGATAAGAGGAAGTGGCCTGTCAAGTTCTTTCTGAAAGTTCATTAGATGCGGGAAGGGATGGCTCAGGCAGGGGAGGGTTTGAATGGAGCAGGAGAATTGTCTTAAGTGTACCTGGTCTTTAAGGGCAAAACTATAATTGGGGCCATCTCCGGCTACTCAATGAGGATGTGGGGATTAAAGCAAAGCTGGCATTGCGTTTACACAAGGGGCTGGCCGGATCATTTAACACAATTACAGCCATGGCTGCACATAGAAACTCATTAAATCATTAATATTCCAAAGGCAGACATTATACAGACACTGTCTGAGTGCCAAGATCAAGCCACAGGAAAAGTTACATGCCAGAGAAGCTCACAGAATGTCCAACTTCAGAAACACGGCTTTACTTTTATTGTAGGCAGTTTACCATTTCTTGCAGATCATGAGGTGACGATGACTTTAGCATGCACGCTAGAGTCATGAGCTCTTTAATGACTTTACATCTTTACTTTATGTATCACACATATTACACTTTATGTATGGCACATTCCTCGAGAGGTCATCTGGATAGTCCGTCCCTGATATCTGTCGAAGTATTGCCAAATCAAAGCCCTGTCTTGCACCACCAAACTGAAGGCTTAGGGGCGTATACACCTGTGCACTGTGCAACTTGAAGTGATTGGAAATGAAGTCAAACAAACCGTACACCAGCGTCACTACTTTTGATCTTTGAATGTATTTGGTGGTTTGTATTATATAATGGTCTCTACTGATACAATACTGTAAGATAACAACCATACTGCAGAATGTGTTGCCTTTAGTCTGCAGGGTTTTGGCAGGTCTATAAAGCCAACAAACCAGCCGACCAACGGACACAGTGGCTATATTGACCAATGTTGGAGCGCCGCTGGGTCTTTGTGGCCATGGGTTGGAACCAAAGCTCTTTTGTTCAAGCTTGGATGTTGTCCAACTGCTCCTTTGAAGGCCACACAAAACTCTTCCAATAACCCATTCATGCAGGCAAATATGTCCAAAGTTGCAACCCAGAATCACGTTTAATTTGCTAGATAGGGCTATTCTATTGTGACAGGAAGTGCTTTGTCAGCAGAGAGGCTGTGCCGACCCACATTGTTGACCTCTTGAGGGACATTCTGGGCTTCTGTGGAAACTGTACCAACCGGACCACTGTCACACATCCACAAACCTTTCCTGTGTGAGCAGATGTTGCCTGTGCACGTAAGCGATGGCACCAAATCGATCAAAATACATTATTCTACACCTGCAATTCAATTTGCTTGATTATCTTAAAGCAGAGGACAACCTTTGCACACAGTCCATTGTAGCCTCTCAGAATCTAAAGTTTAGCTTAATGGACGATACAGCATTGTTTTCAGCCATCACCGTGTGCTACTTATCAAGGCATTGCGACAATGACAGGCTGGATACAATATGGTGAAAATACCATCAAAAGGCAATCAGGGATGGGCTCTTCGTTTTTCTGCAGAGCACAAGCTTTCAATTACAACTGGAACGAGTTTGCATACCAGTGAGAGATGGGTCACTGGATTTTCATTTTTGATAAATGGATAATGAAATGATCCAGGAAAAGTGTGAGTTGTTAATATTCACATTTACCTTCAGCAGTGGACGCAAAGCGATTTACAACGGTTAATAGGCCACACTTTGTGGCCTATTCCTAGAGTGAACAGAGGAGTTAACAAGATATGCTTGGTTTTCTCTGCATTGAGAATGAGTTTCATCTTAAATCTGGTAATCTGAAGGACAGTAAAAACATTTTGCAAGAATTCAATGGCCTTGACACCCAGTAGTATGTCAGTGTCATCAGCATAAAAATGTAAAATCAAAAAGATTTTGACATGCAATAAAGATTATTTATACATGTAGGGAATAAAAGTGGACCTAATACCAAACCCTTGTGTTACACCCTTGTAGAGAGAAACAATATCAGAACGTAACCCATCATATGTAATGCAATAGAGAGCTATGACTTAGGTCGTTAGTCGTTTAACATTATGATCCACTTTGTCAAAAGTTGATGTTTCAACTGTACCAGTTAACTAGACAGCTATATTTCATCTGAGGTCCCTGAGCAGGGATATCCACAAGAGAATGATGGCATCAAATGATATAATTACAACAGGGGCACTTCCCATTGAAAACTATTATCTGCCTTTTTTTTATGTTTTATGTCTTATGTTTAGTACTTTACAATTAATATTCCAGTTATGATTTAGGTTAAGTGATTTAAAACTGAGAAGGTCGACCATCATCTGATTGTGCTTGAGAGTGCTGGGGTGCTGGGGATCACGTTTCAAAACTTTGCAACTCTAATGGAGAAAGCTGACAGGCCAGATTCAGTCGACCTGTACTGTACTACACAGTTGCCATTCTGGTCTATGCTCTTGTATGCCTGATGTCATCCGAGCATCGTGAAGCAAAGTGGTTCAGTGGGGGAGGAGCACAATTGTGTGTCAATTTGTACATCGAGCTGGAGTGTGCACGGCAGACAAAATGATGAAAAAGGTCAAAAGGTTGTACTTTATGATGACTGAATTTTTTTACTACAATATATTTTTGATAATGTAATATGATACAATATTAGCAGCATGTGTTGAACATTAGTTTAAGGTATTTAAGGTTGTTTAGGTTCAGTTTGACTGTACTTGTGACATTTGCAGGTGTATTTGCTTCTGTGAACCCCGCAGGCCCAACGAGACGAAAAATTAACGTGCTTAATTACCAGAACTGCTCCTCACAAGTAGGTGCATCACAAGACGCTCAAAGTATGCTAATGCAGGAAAATGCAAATAGTGAGTCTCTCTGTATATGACTTTGAGGCGACGTACATTTCTTGCTGTACTTCAAGAATCGTACTTTAGTAAGAGACAAACATGAGAAAAGAAAGGGACATCCTTCTTCGTTTTGTTGACATGGCGGAAAACTTGGAATGGATACAGAATCCGGAGTCATTTTGGGAGTTTGATGTTAACAGTCCCGTCTCGCTCATCAGCCTTTTGTAGCGATCATTGAATGCAATGAGGTTGCTGAAGATGATTCAAGGCGCATGCACGTGTGAAGGCCATTCAAAAACAAGCAGAATTGCCTTTGGTCGAATATTAAAAACAGGCGGTCCTGACATGAAGATAAAACAGGGCTGTTAACAAATACGTGGATAAGGCTGCCTCTTGCAGTATATAAAAAAAAACAGCCAACCTATCTTATAAGAGTTTAACTCCTTACGATAGTTCAGAGTTCACCTGGACTCTGCATAGCCTCCTCCCGTACCCCCCACTTTCCTAAAAACAGCCCTTACGCACTCAGTTTGGTTTGTACGTCCTGGCTCTTAATGTACTCACTTATTGTATGCTGTACATCCTTGCACTTAAAAAAAGTACTTCGCATTGTGTAGCGTATATTTTCCTAACTATCTTTGGTGTATACGAGGAATGGGTTAACCTAGCATTTGTGGTAACCTAGCATCTGTGCTTGGCACTTGGTTCTATGAACATCTTTACTGTACCGACAGCGATGTATTTGTTTCTCTTACTTCTGACAAATGTACTTACTGTTAGTCACTTTGGATAAAAGCGTCTCCTAAATGCCCTAAATGTAAATGATAGTTAATGTAAGTAAATGAAAAGACCAATGATTTACACGGAAAGCACAAGACCATCATGTCAGCCAGGTAGCGGTCACACTGGAAAAGTGAGCAAATTAGCAAGAAATTAAACTTTTCCAACAGGTGTTATTTCTGAACCCTGGGCTTGGTCCTGCTACCCTGGTTAACAACGACCCACTCTGTTACTGACTCCACATCCGCGGTGTGAAAGCATAACATAAATAGGCCTTATGTACTTAGCCTAACACCAATCAATGAATGTTTTTCTGTTTTGTTTTACTGGACGGAGGTAAGGCAACTCGACTTACAAAACAAACAAAAACAGAAAATGTAGTACATAAACCAATACATGCACACAGCTTTAGAACGTGAATAATACAAGTTAATACTGAAAGGAAAACATAGGACTGTGTATGCTACATGGGTTTATACTAACAGGAATATTATTTTAATCCAGCATTGGAATGAGGTTTGTTTGCCTTGGGCTCTCTGTTCAATAGACTTATGGTTGGAGACACTGAGCATATTTTTTGCCTGCGATTTAAGTGTGTTTAGTAATCATCCATGATTTCTGAACCAGAATATATATGAACATACTTCAATACAATACACACAATACTGTTTTTATTTTTTGCCATGTCAGAAACCAACTCCTACATGGGGGGGAAATTAGCAATCAACCATGCTGTCCTCTGCAAAGCAATCATGTTTTATCCCCAATTGAATAACTCAAATGTATAATTCCAATAACAGGCCTGCCAAGTAGCCCATTTGCACAAAAAAAAAAGGTCTGGTTGCTAGGGAAACCGTGCAACAGCCAAGAGCTCCCGGGCTGGATGGAGCGCATCAATCAGTGGTGTCAGGATGATGGCCTGCAAGGACTGTTGCCATGATCCAAACCAAACAGGGTGGCAGGTCAGTAGAAGCTGAATTGTGGTACGAGTACACATGAGAGAAAGGCTGTTTATTCAGCTGCAGAGTAATATCTGTTTGATCTGGACACCCTTCTCAAGTTCTGCTTCCTTGGACACTTGTTCAACACTTTCCGTGTATGCCTGTACTGACTGAGCACACCTTTATGTGCCGTGAAATATGGTATGATATCAACCTGATTTAATATAACGCCCAATGCATGTGTGACAATAAATATGGGCTACACTTCCCTGTTACCGACACCTGACAAATAATAGAGGCCAATATTGCCCAGTTCATATCCCTTAATTTAAACACCTTAAACTAGGTTGTATTTTTGTTTAAAAAGTCTGGTGTTGAAGTTTGCCGTCCGACGAGATTTGTAGTATAGAAAATTACTGCGTTGACGCACATAGAATTTTTCTCAAATTTTTTGGTGGTGAAAACTGACACTTTGCCTGTAGCATTCAAAACGCCCTTTGTACTTTTGTTGGAGGTTTTGATGGGAAGGATAAAGAGAATACAGCTCATATGTCATGTCAGACCACCTCTCTCTCTCTCCCTCTCTTTTTCTGGTAAGCCAACCCGGGGACATAGACCTGTCTGGGCAAGCTAGCAGCTTGCATACAGTTGGGACTCGTTTGTTAGGGGCAACGGCTATACAATGAATAAATGCTATGGTCGCCCCACTGAAAACATGTGGAGATATACGGAGAGTAGATTTAAAAGAAGACCATCCATGAAAACCATTAGTTCCCGTAGTGCAGAAGCTTCAATCAGCCGGAATGTTTAGAACACTGGTCTGCAAAATAAACACGTGGAGTGGCTGAACTGTCTCTACCCTGAACTCTGTTTGGTTTCCACAAATTCTTTGCAGAGTATCTGCTTAATAAACTCAAAATGGAGCATGGAAGGACCGACTGACACAGGCCGACAGAAAATCCAAACTATCAGGGCAGGCTGTAGATAAATGTAGAAAGTGTTTGCAAACCAAACTTTTCCATAAGTTTGGGCATTGTCGAAAACATCGTTCTTACTGCCATTTATTTGCCTGCAGTTTAATATTCACCCAAGTCCAAATAGGGAGACCGTCCCCATTTCATCAGAGTTATATGGGCCAGACTGGTCATTCTTTTGACAGTATTCAAGTTGAGCAGTTCAGAATCGCCCACTTCCCGAGATAGGGCCTGGTGGTCAGCATCCTCCGACAGGCCTCAGAGAGCACACTCCCCCTCCCCTGCTTTCCTCTTCTCAGTGTGTTGACAGTTTGTCGGTTTTTCTGGCTATTTTTCCTCATCAGTCTTTTGTTTATTCTATGGTTCGTGTGTCTCACTGTCTGGCAGTTTGGCTCACCTGCATTGAAGACACTTTACTACGTGTCTGAATATGAACTGCCTTTCGCCACCTAGTCGGTCCCTATGCCTTTCGCTGTCAATCAGTCTTGTCTCACTGCTTCCCCGTATGTCTTCCTCCCTGCTTCGCTGTCTGTCTCTCCACATTATACCAGTCTTCCTGTGTCCTTTGACACTGGCCTTTTCCGGGTTGCCTGATCCGGCAGTTCGGAAGCACGCGTCAGGCGTGGAGGGGGGGGGGGGGGGCGGGGGGGGGTCCACAGTCACTCACCACCCAGAGTATCCCTGCACACACTGGGGTGGACAGTGTGTTCCCAGAGGCGGGACACTGTGGCACCATGGGGCCGGGGGTAGGGATGTAGACGATGGGAGGGACAGAGGATGAGACAGCTCAAAACTACATGTATAGTGTTTGAGTTTTCTCCCCGTCCCTTCAGACTTGCACAAAGTACATCGTTCTAACTCCACTAAAAGATGTCCTTAGTTTGACGGACACTCTGATGTTAATTCAAATAATATGACCTACAACAGTGGCTGATGCTAAATAGGATACAGGCCTAATCCTGCTCTTACATGGAGAGGGGAAGAGGAGTTGAGTTGGTCTCTTGTTTTTAGCTTTCACAAGTCACTTACTTGTGACATTCGGTGCCACTGGAATGACTGCACACGCCGTTTAGAGCCACACAGTAGAAAAGGCAAATAACACAAAAGGGACACATTCTCATTGTGATGCCCTGGATGACGCATTTGTGAGATGGGTTTGCGATGAAAAGACAGGGAGCAATTGCTTGCGAACATACAAATAGCCTTCTGGCTCAGGAACGCTGTTAAACCAATCCCAATCTCCAATCTCAGTGTGTCCCCCAAGACTCCTCAGAAAGGCAGCTATTAATTAAGCTTCTAATGATTTCTGCCTATTATACGGGCATCCAGCAACTAGAAACAAACCAGAGGTGATCATGTATTCATCTCAGTCAACTAATAGTGTACTTAATGACAAACTGAATACCAGAAGATTTGACCGGTGAATAACTTGCCCCATCCGTTGATATGATCCTCACAAGGAAATGATCAATCAAATAATAAAGAAAGAAGCCTGAAGTATGTTAACCAAAGAGAAGCTTATGTCGTAGCATTGACTTTAACAACACAGCCATGACTAAACTAATTCTCCTTGTGAGTGGCTTTGGGAGAAGAATATACAGTCACTTTCACTTATAATAACTCGTTATCTATTTCTCTGTGCCGTCATTCCAGCAGAGAGAACGTGATGGATGCCACCTCTTAAAAAGCATGCAGCCAAACAACACACATGCCAGAGCAGGATAGGGAGCGACAGCCAACCTCACCCTGATGAATGAATGCTGGCATAGCGTAAAGTTTAACTTCATAGAACACATGGGGGAAATCCCACAGGGGGAACCATCCACCAGGAGCATAGAAAACCCGTTTCATTTCATCCATCCCTCCCCCAAAAGTCTTTGTGCCTCTCCTCTACCCAACCCCCCCCACACACAAAACCACACAGGATGTGTGGTCCCGGGCCTTTTGATAGAGCTGGGTTAGCGGAGGAGCTGGGCAGCCCAGGAAACACACAGCCCCTGCTTGTCAAGAGCCAGCCTGCACATCAGGACCTGGGGACAGAAACCAGGTGGGGAGCGAGGAAGTGGGAGAATAGAGGGACGATGGATGGGGGTTGGGGGGTATTTATCGGGACTATAAATAAGCTGATATAAGAACAGTTCAATCAGATATTCCAATATTATCATGATATAGATGTATTGAATGGTCTAGACCTGACAACTTCTTGAAGCATTGATGTTGAGGGCTGGGTTCAGTTGCAATGCAGCTTGTGGCAAAAAGCTTTCGAGGAGAGGTGACAGCTTGACTACAACTGGTAGTCGACTTTACATGATTTGGTTTATGATTTGAATAAATTTGACTTTTCTGTTCTGCTCCGACAGCCAGGGGCAAACTCTTTGAATAACACGAGAAAAATACTTTTCAGAATGTACAATATTCAAACCTAGGTTTCGATCTTGGTTGTTGTTAGTCTCTGATGGAGGAAGTGGGGTAGTGGAAGACAGGTCATAAGATGGTCACTCCCCCGGAGACTTCAACAAACTAAATTATTAAACAAACCGTTCGGTCAAGGCCATGTAATAAACACACAATAGTAAAAATATCAATAATTTAGTTTCAGTTGTTAACGGACAGTATGTGTCATCAGAATGAATATGCCACAGACAGTAAGTTAGACCAGGCTAGTGCATGTGGGGAATTACCTATTTTTATCGTTTTCAAGATACTTTTCTGTGTCTCTAATAGGGGTATCCTTGCCTAAGAATGTGCATAGTCAAATCTCATTCATCAGGCATAAGAACAAATGTGGCAAATCAATTTAACAGACCAGAGAAGATGTACTACCTGGTCCCAATGGAGAGAATCAATTTCAACTGTACGAGTGGTATTATATGATAGCTGCTTTTGACAAACTTTAAATTTAACTTCTCTTTAATGGTTTTGGAATGCTGCTAAACTGTAGAAACTTTTATCCTGATATTGTATTGTGTATCCTTCTAGACTGCTGGCTAGAATGTGCTCTACTTAGAAAATGTAATGAAGGATAGTGCTACTGCCATTACACAAAGTGGTTTTCAAACAAACAATAAGGACTTTTACTGAAAGCAAACCAAAACACAGGAAATTGCACACAGAAGACCCCACAGATTTGTTCTGAACTTATGGGCTTTTTCTTCTAGAAGCCAGGTAACTCTGTACCAGTCATTTAGCACCCCCGTCTTCCCAATGGAAATTCCCGCTGTAAAACAATTTTACCAACATGGCGATTCGACCTTTGAAAAGGTGAAGTTGACTAAATGTCTATCAAAGATTAGAATCATCGAGGAATCAAGGTCACCCCTAGTCTCTACTTTGCTTATACTCGTTAAAAAAACTTTTTTTTACTTCCTTTGTACCAAGTACATATAATGAATGAAGCCCATAATGGACACTAAGAATCTGAAATCTTGTACTGTGCTGCTGTGTGTAATTTGGGTTTAAAAAAGGACAAGACCGCTTCCAAGCACCAGGTCAAATGATGGATTAAAAATGGCTTATCTGCAAAGGAGCAGCTGGCTGATGGCAGACAGCAGCTGGAAACTTGTACACACACACACACACACACACACACACACACACACACACACACACACACACACACACACACACACACACACACACACACACACACACACACACACACACACACACACACACACACACACACACACACACACACTATTGATTACTGGGGCAATGCTTTTAAATGTTACATCGAGTCGCAGTGGTTCCTGATGAGTGAAAGTAGGACAGCAGTCGCTTGTTTATCAGCCCAGAATCCGTTTTTTTTTCTCGACATGCATGTATTTAACCCTTTGTTGAGGTTTTATCTAAATGGTTATAGCTCATATCAATACTAAT
Source organism: Gadus chalcogrammus (assembly GCF_026213295.1). NCBI lineage: Eukaryota > Metazoa > Chordata > Actinopteri > Gadiformes > Gadidae > Gadus > Gadus chalcogrammus. Next base: position 14,304,878 of record NC_079420.1, read on the forward strand.
TTATAACATGCCACGCACAAGGGCAACGCCTGCACAGCCCCTACGGCAGTGCTTTTCAATATGTTAATGGTACTTCTACTTCTACAAACACAACCGCCAACACTGGCAAAGCATCAAGAATGATAGCCACTGAACAACCTTTAAATTAGAAAGCACTTTGAGGCCGGATACAGTTTTATTAGGATTCATCATGTCATGTCATTTCTGAACAATGAATGCTAATAGAATTGACCCAAGTTATTCGTGGTAGGGCAGAGCTTACGCTAAACCTTTCAGCGTTACTGATTCATTGGTCAAGTACACAATGTATCGAACATAAAATTGTATTTAACATAACATTGCGTTTATCTGTAGTACTACTACTATTAACACGCCAGTCATAACTGCTCATTACACATACTCAATGTTTGGCCAAAATGTTCAGGCTGCAACTTGTAGCTTATTTGAGTAAACTACACTCTAGCACGTTACTCTCACAGACAGAGTGCCAAAGTTGATTATGTTTCCTCCACAGAGCAGACAGAAAGGGCCCATAACGAGCCATGATTGCATTGTGAGACTGTAGCTGGTCTCGCCACAAACCTTACCCTTGGTGAAATCTGCGAGTTAAAAAGAGACAGAGGGCTGGGCTCACCAACATAAACAACAAAAACACTGTCTCGCTGCCGTTTTCCACAGATCTCATTTGAAGAATGCATATGAGGAGACTGGATAAAAAGTCGATATTTTGCTTGCTTTTAGTTGCAGAGAGGAGTCCTCTCAGACATTGGGGATATTTAAAGTCTGACCAGCGACACATCGTTCTTATTCATATTTGTGAATAAAACCTTTTGGCTAAAAACAGGTAGAGGAAGCTTATTGGGTTAAAGAACAAATGGAACAAACGTTCACATCATTTTATGATGGTGCTGCTGGTACAACGTCCATTAGAGTCAGGTCAGAGTACCTGGCTGAGATATCCCGTGGTATTCCCCCAAGTGAAGGCCCCGACTAGTTCTGCTCTTTGAAGACGGGTAAACATTCAAATCCGCTGGCTACCTCAAAGGCGGACAGAATCTCAAACCAAAGAGACACAATTATGCCGTTATACACTTTTTATATCCAAGTATGAATACATCCATGTTTAATTCATATTTGAAAGTTGGGAAACTCAAATAAAGAGCAGGGAGAACATCATCCATGAGTTGCTTATCATAATCATGTAATTCAAATGCACACATCAAACGCAGCCCCTTCCTCCTCATGATAAAAGCCTCCGTATTTCACCCAACCACTGCAACGCGACACCACATCTAAAATAGGCAGAAAACATAAACGGTACCATCTACAATTATGCTCAGGAATTCATTCTCCCAACTGCCATAGCTGACGCAATGTCTGCCCCACGCTTACCATCCAAAGAGGAACCTACCTTAGTGAGGAACGCCAGCAGGCAGTGAGGCTGGGTTGTAGGGTTTGTTGGTGTGTTCCCCCCAGGCAAAGGGTAAATATTTACGCCACACACCTCTACCTAAACCTTCCGAGAGTTGATAGCGTGAACTTTGTGACCATCAGCCCTTCAATGGTATCCCAGGAGACATCAAAAGGCTCCTGTACGGTTTATTATTGTCGGGCAGTGTATTTAAATTACTCTTGACTGTGTCAATCAACACCGTCATCCCCCTGTAAGGGATCATATTATTAACAATTTTCTTACACCACCAAAAGGTCAACATAGCTCGATTCCATTTATATGACGTCATCAACCCATTCTCACTCTTGTTTTTTTGGATAGCCTTGGGGCCAACCCTTACACTGTAGCCCCAATACCTGTTTGGATTCAAAGTTTTAAAAACGGCATACCTTGTGATGGCCAAGTAACGGTGTGTGAGGAACCACACAAAGACACCCTTCCCCACAGGCACAAGAGAGCCCCAAAAAAAGGCTGACTTGATCATCTCTTTCAAACGCGCACACGTAAACAAAAAGGCACACACAAACAACACAGCAGGCCAGATCTGAGGGGTTGTGAAGGCCTCATACGTGCCTCCTTCCCTGATAATAACAGTAGAAGACAACATGGAGGAAGTGACAGAGAGCCGTGTCCTGTTATCTTTGTCTCCGACTGACTCCCAGGGGAGGGTTCCACTGGCTGGTTCCCTTTATCCTTGAGCCGACTCCAGGAGTTCCTCCGCTGTATGACTCAACCACACAGAAATACCATTCTGAGGCTTACAGCTGGGAAGCTACAACTAAATGGCTGTCTTCAAGCTGTAATTTTTCCCGGATTCACACACATTAGTCCTGACAAGACTGGGAGTTGAAAAGGAATACACGCTTTGTCCAGAGTCTCCAATATCCAGTTTGAGCCCGCATAATATTTTCAGATTACACTGTGAAATTTAAGACCAGCAGAATGGACAAAAGTGAGACTGAGGGGAAACCAGCCTGGAGCACACAAAAGAGGGGGAAGGATAGAGGAGACGGGAGAACGGGAGGGATATATCACTTTTCAAAGCTCCAGAGTTTGGATGCCAATCTGTCTTCCAAACCTTTTTTTGATTTGAGGGACGGGGTGTCTGCACGGTCCGAGTGGACTGAGCCCAGTTGCCTTCCATCTGACCCTCCATTAACCGGCGTTTGATAAAAAAGTAATCTATGAAGGATTCAGGATGGGGGATGGTTTTTGCTCAAGGTTTTAGAGAGCAATTTTGTTTAATAGGAGCAGTTGTTTTAGCTGCAGGATAAAAAAAAAAGTTTTGTATTATGCAATACCTTAGTGTTTGTTTTACATTCAAACAATGTCAAAAGTTGTTATTTCAGCCGCGACCCTCGCCGTCATACTCAATTGGTAGTTTATTATGGGAGGAAACACTATCCTCAATAGTTGAAAACGGAGTGGTTCTTTCTTTGTGGTCAGATCTATTTGTGCTGCTGGACGGATTTTGTTCTACTTTAGCTGGATCAGACCAGTACAGTGTCACCCACATTCTATTTCCAGACTAGGAGTCTCCAGTGAAAAACCCAAAGTTTCATTTCAGCTCATTCCAAAGCGAAAAATGGCTGTCAGGAACCTTTAAATAACTGCTGTAAGCCTGCTCTATTTCACACTAACCCACATTCAATCCCCAAATTAGAACTGTCAATAACAAGAAAATATCCGTAAGTCACATGCTTCACCTGCCTGCAGTGTAACTGTGCCAAGATTCACAAAATGTTGACAAAATAGATTCAGATGAAAAGATGACTGGCTTTATCACAAAGGCCATTAGCCGGATAGAGTGGGACAGTAGAAGAGTGCGAAAGAGAATAAGTTCTTCTCTGAAAATGTTGCGGTCGGATATTAGGCCATCAACAGGCGATCAGATTCAAATATAGCTACCAAAGACAATTTTTTTATTAACTTGCTTAATGGGGAACCGACACCAGACTTTTGGGCTAGTCCCCAACCATTATCAACATACAAGAAATGCCCTTCTGCTACACACTCCATTTCCCTTGAGGGGTAGGGCTTTATGGCTGTCCAGCTTTCACTGTCTCCACTCTAAGGGGGGAGGGGGGGGGGGGATGTTACCTGGAAACCTTAAACAGCCAGTTGCAATTAACGCATGCAATCGTATGCGTTCTTTCCATAATAGGAACAGGTATGTTGTATCCTATCATTTTAAACTTTGTGCTTTTAAGTCATGATTTGGATTAGGACATATTTAAAATCACAGCTTTGCAACCTACTCACTCATTCACCCAAATCTTTTTTATTTTCTTCAAAGATTGAGAGCTTTGAATGACACTATAAACGCCGGCTCTCCTTATTTCCAACCAACTCAGAAGCAAACCAGATATCTCCCAGTGGAACCACGTCTGGGTCTCGGGTTTCAAAACCAAAAGGGAGGGCTAAAGACTGAGGGCTGGGGCCTGGACGCAACGGATCTGCCCTGGGCTGTTCTGACAGCAGCCATGATGGCAAAGCAAATTCAGACATCCCACTCTTCCTACGGACCACAACAAGGGTCTTTTTTCTCTCTTTCTCCGGGAGACCAATAATCATAGAGCATGGGAAACGTGTCCTTGCACTACTATAAACAGACACTGGGGAACAATGGATTCAGTGGTGGGAGAGATTGACCACATAAAATGGAGCAGCAATGAGACGGCATTGTCGTTTTTAGTGTGTGTGTGTGTGTGTGTGTGTGTGTGTGTGTGTGTGTCACGACGAGCATAGCTTATTGGCTTTGAGCTATAATCAATCAGGCTTAAGGACACAAAAGGAGCTGTGGCCATATGCTGACACTTCATTGACCATCTCCCAACACCAGGTTTGGCCCGAGGTCTGTGGCTGGAAGTGGTCGTCTGGTGATGATCACTGGGACCTTTGGTTATAGATTACGATTTCAGCCTGCTTAAAATATCCATGCTGTCCCGGTCATTAGGTCAAGGTAGAAGAAAGGAGGCGTGGCTAGGGGACAGAAGGAGGAGTGGCAGGACCAGTAAATTAAAAAATTCTCTTCATCACAGCATATGGTTTTTACGAGCACAGGGAGCAAGGAGGTCCAGTGGCTGGCCAAGCAGTGTGTTGTATTTGTAGTGCAAGCGTCTTCAACTTCATGCAGACTGCAATTGCAGGAATGCACATATTTTGAGTTTTTGACTATATTAAAGTAAGTCTATTTGTAAGTACATTTACTCTCAAAATAGTCAACACAAATGAAGAGTACTGTGGAAGTAATTGAACTTTAAAATTGGATTAATTGCTTCTAGTAGTGAAGTACGACTAAATATTTATGGTAAACTGGTTTGTGGGATACAAAATCCTTTACAGCTACTGATGTGTGGTGCACGTTGAAATGGAGGTGCAATCAATAGGTTGGTACAAGGCTGAAAAAGAAGCTAAAACCCGGGTATCATTGAGTTGTTGTCCAAAGTGAGGACTCTCCTGGCGGTGACATCCACTTAGAAGGCTCCTCTCTGAGCACATCAATTATTGATCTGATGGACTTCATGACTCCATAGCTTACATGCTTTAGTAACGAATCTCTTTAACAAACCTTGACAGGACGCCTAAGAGTCGCTGAGGGACAGGCTATGCTATTGGCTGTGTGCATCTTGGCTCTGCAGCTAAACGGACCAGTAAAGGATCGGGGGGTTGTATATCCAATGTTCCAGTCCAATACGCGACAGTGGTCCCCCTGGGTTTTTTATGTAAATGATTGAGATTTTGCTTTTGTTACCTGAGGTTTATATATAGAATTGGGGAGTACCTGCCTGGGACACATGGCAAGCAACAGCTTGTAGGGCCAGATTGTGTATGTGGTCAGCGGAGCTTCAGAGAAGAGGAAGTCCAAGTGGCAGATGTCACATTGTTCGGGCAAATGGGGGAAATGAGAAGCAGTAAGAGACCAGACAAGGATGTTTACACTCATCTTAAAAAGCTTTGCTCACCATTAAACACATAAACAGCTTACGTCCGCCAGATGAATCGGCTGAACATAGTTCCCAAAGATTAGACAAGTTAGAGCAGCGCAAGCTGACAAACCCCCCGTCTTTGCATATTCCTGCGATTGACCTCAAACCATCCTTTTACTCTCCCATCCCCTAAATCGCCTTCCTTAAGGGATTTACACATAATCCGGCCACACTGGGTGGCAGGAAGTAGCACTACCAACTGCACTCCACTAGCTACACAGCCAGTCAGTTGGCATTACTCATTGTGTTTACATAGCCACTCGCATAGCCCGGTCAATTTTGGTTGAAGTTGCGCCAACTCCAATCCAGATAACATTTGACAAACATCCCTATTGCATAAATTTCACTAATCAATGCCATTAATAGATTACTTTGAATTTCACAATATCATGGTTGTATAGTTGTGCCTCTGGCTGTCTAAGAAAAGGGCAGTAGCAATAAAAATATGTTTAAAGGGAGGTTAATGCATTAAGATTCCATTAAAAAAGACATTGGAATGGTGGCTGGGTGCAAACAACGTAGAGTGATTGACGACAATCATATGCATTAAATGGTGCATTTGTTAATCATATGTTATGCATACTGATATATATTATGTTACACATTAATTATTAAAAAAAAAAAGATTCTGCCACACTATAGAATGATACAAATTTCAACAATTCTAGCATGAGCATAAATAATTTAATAAAGTGCCAATTTAAGCATTACAGAAATTGAATACAGAAAACTATAGATTTAAATTCTATAAATAATTCACAATACAAAACAATGTCCCAAGAATAATTAAATCTGCAAGTAACTATTGTGTTAATATCTTATTCACCATGTCTGGGATACTTTCACGTATGAGGCGTTGACAACCCCTCAGATCTGGCCTGCTGTGTTGTTTGTGTGTGCCTTTTGTTTACGTGTGCGCGTTTGAAAGAGATGATCAAGTCAGCCTTTTTTTGGGTCTCTCTTGTGCCTGTGGGGAAGGGTGTCTTTGTGTGGTTCCTCACACACCGTTACTTCGCCTTCACAAGGTATACTGGGCAGGAGAGACATCTGATTAGTGGTCAGCCAGATGCGTGTAGCAACACAGGTCCACACGGCAGGAGAGACTGCAATCAGTCCCAGACCCTATCGATATCTGGCCACAGGAGGCCATATCCGAATCAGGACTTGGTTTTACAGTTTAGTTTGAGGTATGGCAGCCTGCAAGGGGGCGTGATTTAGGGGTACAGGAAAGAGGGCTGGGGGAAGGGGACTTGGGGGGGGCTTTAGTGATGTCTGACCTAGACTAAAGCTTTTGTCCAGGACTATAAAAGCCCAGTAGGCCAGTGTGAGGCCATTCTTTTCACCTAGTTTATTAAAAGAGAGAAAGAGGCGTTGGCCACAGATGGTGTTATCAATAACCAACCACCCTCCAACGCACATATAAGCTGACACGCATACATGCACGCATACATATGTTAAATACATGAGGCTAATGCACAATGCATCCGTCCCATGCATAACCCCCAAACCCATCGTACTAGAGACATGCATAGATGCGGAGTAAGGTCGATGTGAGATGGGTGTATATGTGATAATCCTTAACTGCTCGCTCCAGGGGAGAGCCCTACCTTGGATTCTAATATTGACATCTCATCTGCTTTAAACACCCGAGAAGATAATTAAACATCTGGCAGAAGCCTCGACTACATTAAATAACTGCAAATGAAGAGTGAGAGTTTAAAAGTAACTGTACAAAAAACCACAGGCAAAATAACTATCAGGCATAAACTTAATATATGCCATCTTTCGCTTCATAACGGGTTAAAAAATGTCATGTTGAGGGTTATAAATGTAGGGGTTTCATGACATCAGGTTAGGGTGGCCACGGTGACAGATGGCTTCAGAGCACCCCTCAGCTCGCCCCAAATTACAAAGTCAATATTTACTGACAGAAGAGGCAAAGGTGACGATTTTAGAGGCCTTAGACAGCTGACGAATGAGGAAGCAGGCTGGCTTTCGTAAAGAAGAGAAGGCAGAGATCCCTATGCAGACACATTAAACATGGGAAGTAAGGAATGTGCATTTCATTTCTTTCAGAGGAATACTATTTAGCCTATCGTTATTAGTCATAAATGTCCATCCTTTTTACCAATTCAGTGTGGTTCAATGGATTATTATTTCAAACACTGCTGCATTTCAAGGAATCTTGCAATGTAAAGAGCATCTCATGGTGTTGGGTGAATTCATCTTCATGAGGGACATGGTGTTAGACGCACTGGACCTTCAGTGATTACCCCTTCTGGGGAAAGGGTACAGGTGTCAGGTAGTGATCTACGGGGCACATGTTACATTGAGACGTTTTTCATTGCTGTGTAATAGGCCTGTGTCTCTTGTGTTCCATGAAAGGGTCTGCAAAGGTGATGAAATATTGGCATCACACCAAAATAGGCTTGCATGTTGTACACATCTACTCCCAAGAATACTTCAGCAATGTTCTGTGAAATCTTTGCATTGTTTTTGTCCTCAAAAATAGTCCAGTCAGCAGGATAACCACCAGGTACAGCCAGAATTAATAAAGTGGAGAGCTTAGAGAGCAATATCATAAATCAGAGTTTTTTTGTCTTCCTTCCTATTCCTAACCAGCAATTAAAACAGATTTATAATAAAATGATCTGATATTGACTGACTGTCATTAAACATATACGTCTGGTGAGGCAGATCATTGCTATTTTTGGCTGAAGTAAAACAATCTATGACCATTAATTATGTTGTGTATCCAATCGAAGATGGAAATAATGACCCTTGCCTTGGATCGCTTTAGACTCTTTCATCTGACTGCTTGCAAATTCACCCATAATCCGGGGACTGCTCTACTCTTGGCGAAAGGGGGTCTAATTTCAAACGGTAAAAAGGGGTAGGTCAAAGAGGGCGGCCTTTACGATGCTTTGAGAGAGGACCCCTGTCAGGGGCTTAAGGGGCTCTGCCATCTGAGTCATGACCTCCGAGGCTACGAACACCAAGCCACAGTCAGGCATCAAACCAACAGTTTGCCACGGAGAAAACTAGTGAGCGTTGCTGAGCTGTGTTCCTTCGGTCATGCAGGGAACGGCTCACGGGCTGAATACCAATGCATCCACCACGTTTCTCTGTCTTTCTGTAATTCATATGGCAACAGGAAATGAGACTATCACAGATGGGAGAGGGGGGATTGAAACTCATGGTCCATTATAACATTTTCTTCATTACCTCCAACCATTAAACTCAGGTGGAAAGTAAGCAAGAAGTGGACACAAATGCGTGTCCATGTTGCATTTATTAGAAGAGACATTATTACGACATTGGCTGCAGAGATTTAAATCCATCCTAAATTCCATCTGTGGTAAAGCAAAAGGCAGTAAGAAGATGCTTAAGAAGTGGATTCTTGTTCGCCAGCTGAATGTCAGATTAGGCCGGTGTGAGCCATCATAGAGTTCGTGTCAGACAGACTGCCACAGCCAGAGAGCCAGACACAAAAGAAATATTTCAGTAACTTGCGTTTCCTGCTTACAATTATCATCCCACTCAGCACGCTCCTGTTGGGAGTTGGGAGTTGTCAGAAAACTGTTCAAGCTTAATAACAGGTAATGGTTCATGGTTCCCTGGTCTGTACAATGGAAAATGCAGCCATCAACGTCACAACTCACGAAGCACAAGGAAGGAAGGGGGATGGTGGCTTATGAGGACGACATGTGGACCACAGCACACAGGTTTCCCATCATCATGAGGACATGCAACAAAGGTATCGACTGATACCTGGCTGCGTAATGTTTGACCAAAACAAAAAGGTCAAACTGCCCATAGATGCGTGCCATGCAGATCAACATTCAAGTCTGAAAACGTGCAACATAACAAATAAGCCGTTCTAGTGCCCTTCAACACTTCCACACAAATCGAATGTTGTGCAATAGCCTACCTGATAGAATAATCTTTACCAATCCAAACAGCCATCTAAACTAGTCATACTTCAACTTAAAGTCGCAATGTGTAATAAATAAACTAGCTCGTAGCTTAAAACAACATGAACATATCCGTAGTCAATGTTGAGCGATAGTGATTTGAATAATGTTTCAATCAATTCCCATTATATAACGGACTTATTCTACAAACAAAATTGCTGGCTGGCCCGTGGCTCTCTTTGTTTACCAAAATAGTACCATCGACACTCCCACAACCCCTCCCACCCAACCAGCAGAGCCGTGCTGGTTTGCGTCACACAATTGCATAGCTAGTTAGTTAGTGGTCAGAGTACTGTTATGTCGTTTTAATACTTCCAAGTCTATCGCCTACTAACTGGGAGGAGTTCAATGGCACAACTTTAACTATTTTTTTAATTAACAAGTTGTACCTAAAACTATCTACAGCTGAAACCCAATATCTAGCCTTAAAATGGCATTACAGTTTTTTGCCATCCAAGGGCAATTTTGCTCGTCCAGCAAGTGCTGCAATTAACCTCAGAGTAGAAATTGCATTAAAATGCCAAGTCAAGTACAAGAATGGTTTAAAATCGAAAATGTTAATTATAAAGGCTAGTGTACAATAAGGATGAGGATCAACCTAACCTGCTACAAGTATCGTGCGAGATGTGTCAATGTAGGCGTACTAGCTCAGAGTAAATTGATTTGCCAACAGGCATTGAGCTGTTAATCAAGTCAAAACAGACCGAACTAGTGCAAGTTCCTTTGACAATTAATTCAGCCCTACTTTTAGACATACTTTTAGTTAGCACAATGCTATTTATAACAATGTCACCGAATAGATGTGTTTGGAGTATAATAATTATTCATATGGAATTTCCTTCATCTGAAATGGAAAACATCCCACATTCACTTGAACACACCATTGTGAGCAAGAGGGAAAGACGGGAATATGAACGTCTCTTCGTCAAACACATACGCATGCACCACACACACGACTGTCGACTTTCTGGACCTAATTATAATCTATTTGTTACGGTTTATCGTCTGATTTGTTACTTTTCATGACAACAAGTGAGAGATGAATCTACTGTATATTGCTTAGGGTTTTGCTCCCCATGACGGTGTAAGAATACAATTAAAAAGCTTTCTGACGATAAACGTTAAACAATTCGCTGTAACCTGGAATACGTGCAATCACAATACTTAAGTCAACTGATTCACGTTACCTCACTGGGGTGTGTTTAGATGAAATACCAAAAAATATTGAATCATATAAAACATTTCGATGACTGAACTAGTCGAATCTGGCGACAGGTTTCCATATTGGTAAGACTGTACCGCACACAATTACAAGCATCTGTGCTTACAATGTTTGTCCTTACCTTTTACTTGACTTTCATAGTCCGCAATGATTTCTTTGTCCTTTTTGTACCTCGGCGTGGACATTTTCAGGCTTGTTTCTGCTGAGAGCAGTAAAGTTATTCTAAACTATTTGTCAACAAATGGAATAATGTCCAGTCTCACGCCTGCAGCATCCGACATACACACGGTAAGCCTCTTTAAACTAAGTAGAAAAAATATATAGAAATTAATTTACAATAAGCACGGGAGCAAACTGCCCTCGGCTAAGTAAAATTCAGACATTCATTGTTCTTCTTCCCAGGACTCGAGGATGAAGACGAACTCAATTCCGCCGCTGCGGAATTCTGGTCCAACCAATGAATTCACTGAACTATTGGCTCTGCCGTTGCGATCTGTTCTGCTGCTTTGAGTCGGCGCAAAGGCTCGTTACTAAAAAAAAACAACTTACTAAGTTTGAAAGTCTTTGCCACAGACTTTCCGCGATTCTAGTTCAACGCAAGGTTGTACCTAATAAAAACGAACTAGCATCCAACGTTACTCGAATGGAATTAAGTTCCCGTTGGGAGCTCCCAGTACAGAGGTAGGCTTCCACCAGTGCGCCCTCTCCCTCGACGTTTCCAGGCAGGCACGGGGCAGGTCAACTGAACTGCACCACAGCTGGTGGAGCCTCAAAGGAGAAAATAGGGATTGGTGAGACTGCAGCGCACTTAGTGGACAGAAATGGAACGGCAGAGTAATTCCAAAATGACCACACACGTTTGGCCAATGGCACATTGCTGCGTTAAGAATTTAGTTTGCAATTTCTTGCTTGGGCGATACAAATAACCAATTCATTATTAATCAGAAGTTATTATCCTGCATTTGTTCTTCAGAAGCTGTAGCCCTCCAATTCAAGTCAATACAGATAATAAAATAACCTGCAACGACATCTGGTGGATAAAAATGGACAGGCCGACCAACGACAATATTTTATTGCACGCTTTCCATGCACTACAACATAGAAAAATTAAGGAAGCAAACAAACGTTATGTTTTCAATAAGAAATATAGCAACAAAATAAATATTCAGGTTTTACACAAAGCAAAATACTTCTGGCTCAATCGTACCAATTCATTCTAGCCTGCAGTTATCTTTTTCTAAAAGAGTAGTGTACTTTAAATCACTATATCAATTATGAATAATAGAAACATACGTATAAAAGTATATTAAATGTATACAACTGTGACACCATTTAAAGGCAATCTATCATTCCCTGCCTTGATACTGCCCTCATTGTAATAATATAAATAGTAATAGCCTACCAAGATTATTAGGCTTGTGGAGCATTTAAAAACAATATGCAGTCAACTGGCCAACTTTGACAGAACGATACAGTATCTACCATCATAAATTGTTAAATATATTGTCACCACTACAGTTGAATAATACAAAAATGACCATTACACCAAAATACATGAACCTATTTCTCCACAAAGGCCACAAGTCAATCTGTCATGTGACAACACTCACATATGTAAGACTCCCATTATCTTTAACTAACAATCTGTTATAGATGCATGGACAGCCCTCCTGTCGCCAACTGGGTACACTTAAATAACAACAATATGTGTTTACTTTTTCTTTGTGTAACATATACAAACAGGGGATGCAACAGTAAACACTTTTCACTTAAATATTTAAATAGCCTGAATAGGATGACATGAACATGTCATTAGTGGAGAGAGATGGGTCTGAAAAAGCACCAGTTCTCCTGAAGTCGGTTACATTCTACGTACATGCGTCCACTGTTGCTCCATTACCAGCAGCAACAATGCATGTTACCAATATTAGCACATTACTCTCCTGCAAACCAAGAATGTGCCTGGACTTGTCACACAATCTGTTACACAAAAGTATAGAATATTTTTGAAATGCTCCAAACCGTGGCGGGGATTACCAATTGTTGATTTTCAACATTTGTTTGTTATAAATTTGTAAAGAAGGTCTCCTCTATGACTTCAGTGAATCTGTCTTTCATCTGTTGACGGAAAGTAGTGTACCATTCTATCAATCTTTTCCTCCGCTCCATCCTTTGATTCTGATCCATCCTCCTTTCCTTCTCCAAGATGGCCGGCAGTTCCTTCCAGTCCCTGAGGAAGATGAAGGGTGCTCCCGCAGCTTTTAGAAGACGCAGCGGCGAGCTGGGCCCAGTGACACAGGCACCAGGGTTCTGAACATCCTCAACGACGGGGACGGAGCCATAAGCACACGCCTCGAAGATGCGGTAGCACTCTGTGTTGATCCCTACCGGACAGAGCGTCAAATCACTCTGGGACAGAGCCGTCTGGTAGCGACCCAAACTGTCCACCGTCTCCTGAGGAAGCCACCTAAGGACAGATTGAGACACAGGATGGATATAAACAGCCTGAAACCACCAGTAAATTTCATAGGATAGCCTATTAGAACATAATGTAAACATCAACGGTGTGAACATTAAACTACATCCAATGTAAACCTAGCAATTCTTGCAGCTCTTCATGCTACTCCATTTTAGAAAACACGGGGTGACGTTATTATTTGTATTTCAATGACACAAACATGTTCATCCTAATGACATATGATGTCACCAGTAAGTGACAAGAATGAATGATTACTTACTTGTCCCTTGCAGTGGTGATACAGTCTTTCTCAATGTCAGCTTGTTTCAGAACCTGCACGAGAATTTCTCTCGAGGAATTTTTGTAAACTGTGCCCTGGAAGTTGCAGAGGTACGGTCTGATAGAGGTCACCATCTGCAAACTGGGTCTGATAATGGGGAACTGTCTATATCTGTTGAGATACAATCAGAGTTTCAGAGTTTGATGCAATTGTATAGAGTGACAAATCAGTAAAGTTAGAAGAATTAGTTAAGGGCTGATTGCAAAATGGTAACAATAAGGCAAACATACGTGGCAACCCCGAGAGGCCATTGGAAGACATCGATGTTATTCACCCAGGGGCTGTCATACACCACAAACAGCAACTCAACAAAGCCCCCGTTCCTCTTTAAGTACGGGCTGATCCAATCATTGACACAGTGCTCATTACCCAACAGCACTACAGCCACATGAGAGACAGTGCGGGCCTGCACCAGAGCATGGACATGTTCCAGCCACCGTGTGGAGTAGGAGATCTTCTGCTGCTCACGGCCATTAAGAACCAGAACTAGGCTGTTCATGTCAAGAGGAACATGTCCCTGGACAACCGCAGGACCTGTGTAAAAGCTAAAGAAAGGAGTATAAGTTAGGGTCCATGCAATTGTACTGGTTAGTTTGTCGAGGAGGTATCTAGTTATAATGTGTACTGTGTAAGTGTGGACAGAAGGATTGAGGTATATGTAAGAAGTAAAAACACCTGAAATCTATTTTCCCTGACTGAAGCTCCCCTTCCCTCCATTGGGCTACTTTGTCTGTAGGATGCAGTGGTCCGTCTAGTATGTGTTCCCACAGGTAAAGTCCTGAGGAAAAGAGAAGTATGAAGTATTTGTCTTTACAGTTGGATGGAAGACATTATAAAAAAAGTATCAAATTGGATTACAAAAAAAAGTGAGGCAAGTATAGCACAACATACTGTTTACATTATAAATATATATGGCCAAGGTAAAACATATTTACATAAACCTAAATAGGGATTTGATATGCGTCAGTTCACCTACCAATGGCGGCTTTCCCCCATATTTGGACCTTGTATCGTTTGGGCTTATTCTTGTTGATTTGTGCCAAATGCTTTTGGAAAGCCTCTCTCTTTCTATTGAGAGCAGAATTGTACTCCACCTCTTCATCTTCCCATGGGTTCCATTCCTCGTCTTCAATAAATGGTGCAACTGCACCGCCTGTATAAAAGGGATTATGCGTATTAGATAGAATGCAAACACCCGAAACAAAATCTTCATTCAAGTCAATACCATTTTTAATACGCTTTTTATTTAGCGATTAGTTACCTGGAGGGCCTACGGTATTTTTCTTCACAACCCTGTGGACACGGGAAATTATTTTGCTGCCGAAGAATACATTGTATGCAGCATAGAACGAAAATCCCACATATGCAAAAACTATGAAAAGCAACAATTTTCGTCTGGGTATTTTCATTTTGTATTCCCTCTTTTGGATTTCATTGCTAGTTTTGAGTAAGCACTTCCTTCATTGTTGACATCCTGAGGACCCCGATTGGCCTATATGTGCCTGTATCTGCTTGTGGGTTATATGGTTTATATGATTACTTGTCCTCTTGTTAAAAATGCATTCTAGCATAATTCATTCAACGTTTCTTCCCCCATTTAAAGTAAACAGAAAATATTTTAAGGTGCAATCTTGAACCCCTGCTTATGTATTGTTTTCGGGCGTGTTATGGAACCTGTAACGAGTATCATGTATCCAGTAGGACCACAGAAAGAGCGACACACACCGTTCGCTTCTGGGAGCCGCTCGTAGCAAGCGCTAGTAAGGTCGGCGTGTCCTCGGTTAAAAACCGATAACTATTTTGTTCAAAATGATGTCAATCGCTGCTCGTCGCAGCGCTATCGGGACTTGCCTGCAATTCACAAAACCCACGGTTAATGCTTCGGTGTTTTCTCGACTTGTCAAGGATTTCGTCCCCGCGGCTAGTGCTAATGGTAAGGTCGCGGCAAGCTAACTATTTCAGTGTGTCCTGTGCTGGGTTTCGTCTCGAAATCGAATGTATATTCTCTATTTCTAGTTATATAATATATTGTTTTGTAATTATTTAATCTACACGTTGAGAGGGTTATGTCATGTTAGTGACGTAGTGCTTTATGTTCAGTTTATATTGCTTGTCTAAGTCGAATTTCAAACAATTTTATATTTCTGGCCACGTAATCGTTGTTTATGGTTTTATTGTCAGGTTGTGGATAGTGATTTAGCCCCACCTAATCAGCCGTGTTAACCACATCATTAGGCCTGTTCGAGATCCACTTTTATCTTCACAATTTTATTTCCGTTCTGAATTCATAGGCGCTACTGGAATCCGCCTCGCCCACACGGACATCAAGGTTCCTGACTTCTCAGACTACCGACGTCCCGAAGTACAGGACCCCAATAAGTCCTCTCAGGACAGTAGCGAAGCAAGAAAGGTGTTCTCCTACCTAGTCACCGGGGCAACTACTGTGGTGACCGTCTATGCTGCCAAAACGGTTGTCAGCCAGTTTGTGTCATCTATGAGTGCTTCTGCTGATGTCTTGGCTTTGTCCAAAATCGAAGTCAAGTTGGCTGATATTCCCGAGGGCAGGAATATGACCTTCAAGTGGAGAGGAAAACCCCTGTTTGTACGCCACCGCACGGAGAAGGAGATTGCTACAGAGGAGGGTGTGAACCTGGGAGAGCTGCGTGACCCCCAGCACGACAAGGATCGGGTGCAAAACCCCAAATGGGTCATTGTCCTTGGTGTGTGCACCCATCTGGGGTGTGTGCCCATTGCCAACGCAGGAGACTATGGAGGCTACTACTGTCCTTGCCACGGCTCCCACTACGATGCATCTGGAAGAATTAGGAAGGGCCCTGCCCCTCTTAATCTGGAGGTGCCATTTTATGAATTTGTTGACGAAGACACGGTTGTTGTGGGTTAGGTTAGACCCCTAACTGCTTCATTCCTTATGTGTGTATATAAATGGGTCTGTCTTGGAAACTGAGGTGGGATAAACAGCCAATATACCTTAATAAAAGTATATTTATGCTACCGCAAGGTTTAGTCGGTCTTATTTTTTTTTACTCATGGTGTCAAAGAACTGCAAATATGTAGTTTGACTCAAATACTCCTTGTTTGCATAAAGCATATTTTTATGGCCATTTAAATGTGTAAATATTAGGGGTGACCTCATTGCTTAACGTAAATGTTGGGGAAATCATCCATTAACAAGTCTTGTTAGTGGCTAGGACAGAAAGTGTATGCTCATGAAACTAGATATTATAGTGCGAATAATTTAAGGTATAACAGTGAAGTACTGAGTACTATGTATTACCTCTAGTACTCAGTAAACTACAGGTAATACAATATAGTACTCTGCCGGATTGGACCCAGAGAATGCAGGGAATTACGGGCATTGCAATTGGAACCAATATACATACATTGACAACCTACCAATATGTTTGACACATTGGCAGGTTACGATGAGAAATATTTAATATTTTGTTTGATACCACAGGAAATTCCCATTTTTATTTTTTTATTGTGTATAAAGAATACATAATTCAAAAATTTGGTTTATTAACCTGAAGGCCAAAGATGTGACCCTACCACCAGCATAAACAAATCGCAATATAGCTGCCTTGCGGATATCTCTTAGGAATCAATTTGATCCATCCAGTTAACTTTGACACTTTCCACAGCATAACTTAAGAGTGCATCTGTCAAACCTCAAACAATTAAAAAGAACCAAACACACCACAACCTTTTGATTGGATTTTCTTTCTTTCCTATCATAAATAATATCCTACAATCTCCCAGGGTCTAGTCTACATAATGAACCTCAGCTTGAAGCTCCTTGGTGATGTAGCCAAGCAGGGCTGCAGTAACCTGCTGCTTCATGGTGGAGTTGCCCATCACTAGTGCAGTTAGCTGGGCTAGGTCTGTCCACTGCATGTTGCCAAGGATAGCCAGGACATCTTCGTACAGTCTCTGTTGCTGCTGGGGAGCCAGTTCCATAATAATCTGGGGCAGTGGTTTGAACTGTCCACTCGTCATCCAACACCCCAGGAGGCCACCAACAGCACCACCTTTCATGGAAGGAAAAGCATGGAAATGTTTTTACAATTTTAATATAAGTAAATTAATCTTAACTGCTGACAATAATCAACACTTGTTCAATCTTAACCCTCCAACTAGCAGGCAATCCCAACTTTGTTTCCATGTTGAATAATACAAAGTAAATAAAGCCCCATTTATACTGGACAAGCTTTTTAAAGAAGGCTCTACATACCTACAGCAATACCAAGGGGACCTCCGAGCATCCCACCAGCAAAGGCAAGACCCCCGGCTGCAGCGGAACCTTTCATTGAGCCCTTTACTGTGGTCTTTATTTGCTGATTGGCAGACAACTCACAACAGAGCTTCATGACATCGTTGATTGGAGCCATTCTGTAAAATCATATGAAAAGTACATGTAATTTGTCCCGTCGACATTGATTTTTGCTAATTTATAGTAAAGACACATCCTTTGCTTTAATTCATAGATCAGAGTCCAAAAAGTCTGTAGATAAAACCAAACGTCCTCGATCAACATATAGAGCTTTTATTCAGTCATTTTCAAGAATAATTACATTTTCGGTTTCAGTTCGGCAAATCGATCATCAGCGTTTGTAAAACAGATGTGCAAACGACCTCTCTATACACTTTAAAACTCGGATGTATTCAAAAAGAGACATGCTAGGTTCACCTACTGGATAAGGGTATGTTCATGCACAGCCGGTTTGTTGTCTTTTTATTGCAAAACTCTTGAGAGATTCACCTTTATTATCCGATGTCTGATCTCGCGCATGGTCGCAATGCTCGATGGGAGATGTGTTTGTCAGAATTGCATAAATCAAAAGTGTAAGCGACTATTACACTTGATACTATCAATACCGACGATTTTATTGAGATGTTATTTGTATAAAACTGTAATTTCTAATAATTTGTAATCAAAACCTGTCCGATTTTAAATAAAGTTATATATATCATTTACCCAGAGTACATCGGGGTACAAGCATAGAAACATGGCGCAGGATCAGTGACGACCGTCGGATGTAATACCTTTCTGTGGATGTTTTTGTGGTCGTACGAAAATCCTGAAATGAGAGTGTGAAATGATAGCACTTCTAAAATTGTGGATAATCAGCACTGCCCCCTTGATGAATACGACAAGAACGGGTCTCAGGAATATCTGTGATTGCATTCATAAACACTTCTTTAGGACTCACAACCCTTGAGGATTGTTTTGGAGCAATATCCTTTCATTTTCATTTGATGCACACTACGCGTGGGACGACAATGGCTGACAAAAGTAAAAGGAATATAGATCCTCAAGTGAGAGTTGATAGGCTTCGAGAGGAACATGAACAGGTAAATTAGTTTCAATAAGATTGCTGTGCACTTCTGCAGTCAGCAAACTCAGTTTCCATGCTCGTAGGCACGCGGTGGAGCAGCAAGCGTTTTTGTAAGTCGGTTTCGGTGTACGAAATGCACGACTTTGTGGACTTTGGACGACTGTTTCTTAATTGTTATTATTTGTATGTGTATTTACCGGACGCTGTGCATTAGACTCCCATTGGATCGGGTGAGTCGTCCTGAGACGGTTGCACGTTTTCGAGAAGCTTCCTTTCCTGCAGTCACATGTCTAGGTCATGTTTATGTAGCTGACTGGAAACCATGTTGTTTAAAGCACAGACCCGCCCCCTAGCTTAATAATATCAAGAACAATAGTTCTCTTTGTGACAATATATGTGCAATAACACTATCAAAATGAAGGTTTTGGGGATGATGTGGAGATTGTAGATTCGCTCATGCTCTTCTGTTTACACTGTATTTTTTATGTAACCTCTACCAAGCGACGATGCCCCGCCCCCTATCCACCCTATTACTATCCAACCCAACTTTAACTTTCAAAGTGTGTAATGGAACGTCTAAATCAGCATAATGCATAGCGCCATCTCTGGTCAAACGCTTGCGGTCATAGTTTTTGACGTTACCCGCCAATCGCATAAGATAACACGGTACGGTGCAGCCCTGAAAGGTTTGTGTAACTGGTTACTGTAACATACGTTATACGCATCCTAGATGTATTAAAGGTACGTACTCTGAATAAAACTCCTTTTTCACCTTGTTCAAGAGTCACAATATGACCACGTATGTTATTCCGCTACATGTTCCCTGGACAATTTAATCGGAATTAGAGTGTACTTGACTGATTTAGGATGGATCGATTTATAAATATTTTCCATCCACAGGTTGTGAAAGGCTGTGATGAGCAAATTCTGCACTGGTGAGTCTTTTCCACATAATAGAGATATGCAAGAAAATAATAAAGTGTCTGTGTGAAATCTATAATGATGTGAATGCATTCCCTCAGACCGCTTAAGAAGAGGGTTCTTACCAGACATTTTTGCTTATTTCACATTCTGACCTTTGGGTTGAATTTCCCTGCCAATTCATGTGGTCGAACAAACAGAGCTCCCTGCTCAGGATAGGCTATCAGTAGCTTCAACTGACAGACCACTAGACTGTTCAACTGAGCAACATTCTCACAATGTGCTACCTTGCAAGTAATCCAGCATATAGTTTGTCTAATTCTTTAACGTTTTGACAGATTTTTCTGATATAAGTTAAACGTTGTATTTCCCAAAATCCTTGAAGGACTTCAACAATAAACAAGTTTACGGCCAAAAAAGTGTGATTCCACAATGAAAGTAATTGGGATTTTTTTAAGTTACAAATAATGGTAAAAAACTCACAACAATGTCCCAACAGGAAGAAGGTATCAGGGGATTATGAGGCCCTGGACGACCGACTGCGTACCCTTCCAGACCACCTGTCCTATGATGTCATGGTAAGGCCAATCATCTTTGATGATCACAATGCAAAATAAACACTCGGCATTAGGATCATACGTTGTACACACAGACACGCTCAAATTATTATTTTTTGCCTCGCTTTTGAAAATGATCATTCTCTAGCGCTGTATTCTCAAGAAAGTTCGGTGGCTTATGCCTTACTAATTAGAGGTTTGTTCTTGTAGATGTTGATTTCTCCTAAACTTTGTTTTATTATCCACTACAACAGGTTCCCTTTGGGCCGCTGGCCTTCATGCCGGGGAAACTGGTCCACACCAATGAGGTGACGGTGTTGCTTGGTGACAACTGGTTTGCCAAATGCTCTGCCAAGCAGGCTCAGAAAATCGTTGATCACAGGGTGAAATGTGAGTTTGTTTTGGAATATTGAATATTGGAATATAGCCTGCCACAATATGAATTCAATTGAATCTACAATGTAAAAAATTTGCAAACCATTTGCATTTATTAAGCAGATGATTTTATCCAAAGCATCTTTCATGTGAGGCTGAGAAAGATCAAAGCATCCCATCAGTCAAGTGTATTTGTATGATTGAGAGCTGTTCAGAGCTGTGCAAATTGTATTGAGTTCGGGCTCCATAAGTTCGGTCTTAATGTTATGTTGCTCAATACTGCCATTCCTTGACCAGCAGAGGGCACTGACATCTCAAAGCTAGAAGGGGGTTTGCATGTTTATTTATGGAAGAATTGGATGTGTGGACACTGAGAAGCTTACAGAATGCTTTGCAAACTCAAAACGCTATTTATCAAAACAGAACAAAAAATACAGTTTGTTAAAAGCACTTTAACTTGCCTTAAAAGAGGCAGGTACCATCATCCGGCACATACTTTTTTCATTTAACATTGAATGATTTTAGTAGACCAATCAATTGGGATAATGTTGATTTAAGTCTGTCACCTTGAGAATTCCATGTTATTTATCATTATATATTATATATTTATACATATATGGCTTCTGCTGGTAGTTTCAGCCGAGCCCAGAGACGAAGGAAATGGATGGGTAGCTTCTAAAACATGCAACATATTTCATAAACGCGCTGCTGTACTGCACACAATGCTCCCTGTGGCGGCCAATCATTCCGGGCTTCAAAAGCTCATATGAAGTCAAATGAGCCTAAGTAAGGATTTTTTAATATGAACATTATTAGCGCGTTAAGTGAAGCATGAATGTGCTGCCACGGCCTCCCCTCCCTCCCCCTCTTTCTCTTCTCCTCTTTTTTCTCTCTGACCCGGCCCACCCCACTATTAAAACCTAAGTGCTGCAAATCAAACAGAGCTGGCCGAGATGTGTCAGGGCTCGGCTGACTTGTCAGGCCTTCAGCGTTTGACCTTTCCTCTGTGCATAGTCCACACACAGACTAGAGAGGCTCGCCATTGCCATAGAAACAGGGCAGGAGGGGTGCCACTGCCATTAGTAATAGAGGCCTTAATTGTTGTTAAGATGTAATGATCCGGAGTTGTATGTTGGCAGGAAATATTCAAAGCCCACATCTGCCCTACAGTATGAAGATGTAAATTAAAGGGCAGAAAGTGGTTCATCTTTTTCTTTTCATTAGCATTTGGACCACTTGATTTACGAAACAGAAACTTTGAATGCAAGCTCTGATGCCCGTGTTTTTGTGTGTTTGCTTACACCCTTCACAGACGTGAAGGGTGAACTCGACGACTTGCTCAAGACTAGGAAGAATTTTGAAGCCAGAGTTGGGTTCACAGAGGATCTCAAAGAACTATCGGTGGGTTTTTATACCCACCTAAAATAGATTCCACATGACATATAAAGCCAAGCACTGACCTACTAACCGGCCTTTCCTTCAGAACAAAGGAAGCTACGTGGACATCCGAGAAGAGGTTCGCAGCAGAGAAACGGTTGTCACCAAAGGTAATTTCCCTTTCCTTTTTCTTTATGTAGATAGAACCAAAGACTGAAATACTTGCAAATTACACTGCTACAAAATGAGGTCCCCTTGGTCATATTGGATCACATCTAGAATCGAGTAGCGTCATCATGCATAGGGTATATTTCCTGCATATTTTTAAGAATCATTTTTCACTATTTACAGGAAAGCAGAGGGTAGCCCATAAACCCAACTCTAAGCCAAAGTTGGATACAGTGTTGGATTTGGAGGAGGTAGAAGAGGAGGGCAATGGAGTAGAGGCCGATGAAGAATACTGCAAGATACTCTCTGAGAAAGAGCTCTGGGCCAGGCTGGACCAACTAGAGAAGCTGGAGGAGCTGCAGGACGAAGAGGACCGGTACATACACATACATGCATACACATACACTACAAAAAACAGCTTTGAGTTGGTTTTTGCATCCCCAATACAGCATCCTCAATACTGACATAATCACAACCATTTGGCCATTGGCTTTAATTGGTCAGGGGTGAGAGCCGAGAGGACACGTGCCTGTTCAGGGAAGTGGTTCCGCTTTTATGCTCTTGGTTATTCTAAGCAGTTTGGTTTGCGACAAGGAAAGGTCTTTCGTTCTAGAAATAAGGGCTCTAAGATAAAAATAAAAGGTGCTGCAATAGGGATCTGAAAAATATCTAAATGAGCTATGCATGTACACGCGTACTCACCATATTGTGTTGAATGCAGTCATTCTGTCATCAGTGTATTCAATGTTACATATCAGCTCAAGGATGTAGTTCAACAGAATATTATTAGTCAAAAACCTTTGACCTATCACGGATTGATTATGTCAAGTTATTATTTGGATTTGGTGCGCATCACTGAACCCCAACCCTTCCTAGCTTTCGTAACCTGGTTACCTTGGTGGCCATGTATGCGAGATAATGAGTATGTAAATCCCCCAAATGAATAATAAATAAACGTAAGGGGGTGACTGAATTTTGAAGTGCATGTAAACACACAGAATGTTTCTAGAACTGGAATCAACTAAGACTGCTGATAACTGCAGTGGTACACTATAATTTGTTTCCCCTCAAGTCATAAGGGATAACTCATGCAGCTCATTATTCAGAATATCAAAAAAAAAATCTTCAGGTAGATTTTTCGTTCAAGGCATTTTAATAAGAAAAGCGGAAAATCAGTAGCGTTTATTTTGTAAACATACAATATCAATATGCCCTTTTATAATGATGGATGATGGATATTTATCATTGTTGAATAATCTGTCTGGTTCTGGTTGTTGGGCAGAATGTCTGACCCCGGGGACACCAATGGAGACGACACCACCACCTCCTCCTCTTCCTCTGAAGAGGAGAAGGAGGCAGACTGCAGCCAGCCAGAGAAGGAGCCCGGTCCAAAGACTAGCTGGGCCACCAGCGGTCCTGCCAACGGTCAGCTCGTCAGCCAGGCGGCACCCGGCGGAGACACGACCAAGGACGAAGACGAGCAGGAGGAAGAAGAAGAAGAAGAAGATTGCTTGCCCACCATCTATTTCTCTCACACGGTCGAGCCAAAAAAGGTCTGTCGATGGAGGTTCATTATCTGAATTAATGGTATTTTGAGCTACCGGAAAAAATCAAGTATGTAGCAATATCTTCTTCATATCCATCAGTGTTTCTGCCCCCCCCCCCCCCCCCCCAGGTGAGAATATGCACCGGAAAGAACACAACTCTGAAGTTCAGCGAACGTAAAGAGCACTCACTCACTCACTCCAAGAGGAAGAAGAAGAACAACGGCACCAACGGCCACTCTCACCATGAGCTCCACAAGATAACCTCGCCAGTGGACATTTACAGGTACGGGAACACGCCCCACCAATTACATTCAAACACTTCTCTTCAATGTACCACAGTGGTTCAAGCAACGGTTGAAGGTTGATAGAATTGGGAGCGTTCCCTGATAAATAACCAGAACACTGCTGTAAGTAAGCGGTAGATGATCAGGTCAGCTTTTCGGACTGAAACCGAATCTGAGAATATCTATATCAGGTTGTCTGTGCCCACCAAAGTGTGAGTACATCTCTAGGCTTTAGGCCGCTCCCAGATAATTTCTGACCAAGCAGGGTATCTCTACTCTACTGTGGATGTAAGCTGGTTGATACGTTTCTTTCTTTTTCAGGCTGTTTGTGGACGTGAAGAACGGGGAGCCCGTCCCGAGGAAGTCCATCCTGAAGTCGCGCAGCCGGGAGAACAGCGTGTGCAGCGACACCAGCGAGAGCAGCGCCGCCGACTTTGACGAGCGGCGGCTGGTCGGCCGCGGTGTGAGCCACGACGAGGCGCCGCACAGCGACACCAGCGACGGCCACGCGGAGGACGACAGCCCCACGGCACTTCCACGCACACCGAGCCGCTTCGAGGTCTGACCCGGTCCTGGCTTTGGCCCTCGCACCAGTTTCTTGATTTGTATTTTTCGACTGTTCCGTGACAGAGAACCCTTTTTTCCCCCCCAGGCTTTTTCAGGCACAGTGGTGGAGAAGGATCCCATGCCCACAGCTGTTCCTCACCTCACCATCGCTCCACCTGCTTTGCCGACGATACTGGAGAGGAAACAGGAAGAGGGCACCACGGACGCAGCCCCCCCTGTCGAGCCCCCCAAGAGGGTTTCAAAGTTCAAAGCAGGGCGGCAGAACAGGTGAAGCGTTACGAGGAAGTTGAGGTGATCAATACTTTGCTCGTCAACACCCTTAGTTTTTTTCTGGGGGGCTGGGCCGGGGGGGGGAGAGGTTGTGTAGTACTCCTAATGGCAAACGCTTAAATCGGCATCTCATGTATGGCAATTATTTTAGATGTTTTTGTTTGTTTGTTTTAGTTCACCTGCTTCTGCATTATAATGGCACTTAACATTTGTCCCCCTTGCCTTAGTGCTTGTCCTGGTTGGTATTCGCTCCTGTGGCAGAGCCTTAACATGTGTTGTGACAAGTCAGTGTTTTAACCGCTTTTCGTTTGATCCCTTATGTTGTCTGCAATATTGAGGCAAAAAAAAGAAGCTTTGCAACTTTAAGATTCATTGTTTTCCTTTTGGATTTATTACACAGGATCGTGTGATCAATGTTTATTATTCCTTGTGACATGTCGATTGAATGTATTGTCCACTGATGTGAACAGCTTTATATCTGGAAAAAATATTTCTTGTTTTCAAGTTAGTAAGAAAATAAAGAATTTTGGTAATCTGTGCGGTTTCTTTTTGCGTGACAATATTTTAAATCAAGAATCTTGACAGGTGTTTTGTATTTGGCATGATGGGTATGCGAAGGAGCACATAAAAGTAGATCAACTTCACTCTTCAAAGTAGCTTTAATTAAAGCTGCAGCTTCCAAGTTAAAAGACTATCTTTTCACTTTTTTATTATGTTTTTTTTGTGCGAACTCTGATAAGAAGCTTTGAAACTTGTCCTGAGGTGACGGCCTCCCCCCGCCCCACCTCCTCCCTCAGAAGGATTATTCCTCCAATATGAAAATCCAGGTAGCACGAGACAGATTAGCCAATGCTTAACCTAGTAGCATTGGGTTGTCGAGACACAAATCAGTAGACTTAATGTGTGTAAAGATGTGAAGGGCTGTACTGGAACAGGAGAACCATTTGGATTTCAAAGACACCTAGAATGTGAACGATGTAATAGCCTGGAACACAACAGAAAATCTACATGCAGGGATTAGAGGGGATTTTAAGTGCTGTGCGATGAAGGATCCAAGCGGGTATTGTTGTCCGGACAGGTGCAAGGGCCAGAGAGAGTCACTCTTGGCTCCTGATCTCAGGCTTCTGGATAAGCCACGTTGTGTACTTGTTAAACTGCACCTTACCCAGGTTATAAATCCAACTACAAACATGAATCCGAAGTGGCTTATCGTTTGACATTAACTCTTCGTCTCTGATGCACAAGTGCATCAGGTGAGCAATTAGTTTACTATTAAGTATTTTCTTTGGGATTTTTGGGCCATGAGTGTGCTGGCTGTGGAGTCAATTTCAAATTCAAGTTTAAATCAAACATGTTTAAAAGTTGTTGGTGCTTTGCTGTATGTTACAGTGATCTATATTTATATATAGGCATATGTATATTTATTTAATAATGAAATATAAATTGCAGAAAATCGTCTGGAAAAAGTCTGGGACCTGTCATTCCTGCCTTGGATATTTGTATAGGTTCTTTCGACTATTACATTACATTGAATAGGCTACATTTATGTGTGGAATGTGTTTACAGTTGATTCAATTATGATTGACTAAATGATCAGTACATTGGCATTCGGAAATGAATACGCTCCTATAGCTTCAGCATCATTTTACATGCAGGCTTACTAATACATCATAGCATTCAATATGACATTTGCACAAAGGTCACACATGCAATAGCCTACGTCTCGTAAATAACGGTAATGTAAGCAGCTTACATTAAAATATGTAGTAGCACAGTAATTGAACATTTATAATTCCAAAAAACTAGGAAAACATCCAGGATCGCACTTTTAAAATGTACTTCCCATCAAAGTTCTTTAAATGTATCGTAAAAAAAAAAAAGAATACCGGAGACTTTCGAAGCGCGGTTAATGTCCCTTTAACACGCGTGGTGTCAGTTCACTCTCCACCTGTGGCCAGATGAGGGAGACATCTCGCTTTAGGACATCACCACCCAAGTATCCCAATTAAATGTCGGAAAATTTCATTAGCGCTTGTTTGTACTGGGATTATTGCAGAAAACAAGCCACTGCCTGCGTCTCGCGGACGTGCCCGCAGCTTGAGTGAAGGGAATACAGCGGAAATCTGAACACGACTGGGCAGCGTGAGACTACACTCAACACTCTCTCACACACACACACACACACACACACACATACACTCACGCACACAAATACACATACATACGTACGTACAGCAGTCAGTCATGCAGCTCATCACTCGTCACTGAACTCCGGCTGTCACAACTCCGCGTCCTCTACTTCTCGCATTGCCCAGGTAAGATTCACTCTTAGAGCAGTTTCTTTTAGTTTGGTTATTTGCGGAAGTAAATAAGTTTCAAACAAGTCGCATTTTTTGCTCATGATACGAGCGGAGTTTCGGAGTGGCACGCATGTTTTTGCATCCCGTTGTCTGATTCTTGCTAAGAGTAAGTCATCTCTACTGTTGGAAGGTGTTTGTCCTATTGTCAATACATATCAACCAAATAATGTCATGTTGTCTTAACTCAGAGGAGGGCTATGCGTATGACCAATAATTCGTTTCGTTTTAAATAAAGCGGTGCACAGTGCACACATTTCTGGTCAACTAATCCTGACTTCTCGTTTTCATAAATTATTCTCAAATTTGATTGAATCCGTTGTCCCGGTAATTAACTCAGTTATTTGAAGCATACATGGATTAGGGTTTTTGTAACACCTATTCTAGTGCTGTATTAATTCGGGTGTCTGTTATAAAAACACAACCTATTGGGAGTTTCTGTGTCTAACTGCAGGCCTATAACGTTGTGCCTATTTATACAGCTTGCCTCGCTGTTGATGGGTTCATTGTTCCGTTTAAACTCAGTACGCCAATTTAAATGTAGCATGGCATCGGCCTTTTTTTATTTGTACTCAACTACAAAACTACGTGACGACTGTCCCTAAATCGTGGTCACCTGTGCGGTGTTCTTTAGCTAGCTGCAAAACCATGCACCCTCAGCCTTTGCTCCCCCCCCCCCCCCCTCTCCCCCTCCTCCTTTTCCAAATGCTCTCCTTTGAAGCGATGATGCCCCATCTGTCATATGTGAGCAAAAAGAGACCATGCTCTGCTCTTCTCAATTACTGAATTCTCCTCTTGCCAGCTCCAGTGGGACAGGAGGAGGAGCAGGTGGGTGGCAGTCAGTACGATCAATCAACATGAAATATTCAGATTTAGTTTATACTGAACATAGCCTACTAGTTATTTACTATACTAGCGGCTGCTTTTGTTGGACCAAAAACCCTTGCCTCCTGAGTGTGTCGGGATTTTTTTCTCATAACTATGGGAGGGAGTTAGTGACACTATTCAGGAGTGAATATGCGTTTGCAAAGAGGTTAACTGATTTAATCAGGATCCTTCTTGGCCGCTATAGAAAGGCCCATTGAATTTATTGCTGCCATAAGGAGAGAGGGAGCTGTTGTGAGAGAGAGTGAGTGAATGAAACTGTATCAAATGTTGCACCACAGCCCTTTTCTCATTATCCTGCAAGAAAGTCACACGGCTTACATGACAAAGCTCTGCTTGGCAACTTTCTCCCCCGAAGGAAGCACTTGTTTGAACATGGAACACATGATTTTAATTTCTGTAATCCATGCTCAAATCAACAGACCAGATGAACTTTTTGGCACCCCCACAACCACATTCAATAGGATTTCTCAGAAAAAGCCTTAGCTATTTGTCAAAGGCTTAAACTCATTTTGAAAATACAACAAGGGGGAAGTTCCTTCAAATGATTGTCGGTGCGGTGTGTGGCAATCTAGGAAATTTTCAATTTGGGCGAGGGCAGCAAATCAGAACATATCATTCAAAACTCTTGGAAACTTTTCGTCTCTTGAATGTCTTCCTTGTGATTATTATATCTCTATGATGTTGCCTGGTGAAATTTGCCCGGGTACCATGGCCCTAAGTGTTTGAGCTATGAGGCAATAGAGTGAAAAGCATATCCCCCCTCGTATGAGAACACAACAGTGAATAATTAATAACCTTGCTCCCAATTCCAGGAAAACAATAGCATATTGTAGGAACACTGCACTAATTTAACTAGCAGGGGCGGGGTGGGGGGGTGGGGGGGGCTCCCAAAAGCTTCGACAAATTGTGGAATGTATTGCCATTGTTGCAAAGTATGTCTGTGTGTTGTTCTGTGTGAACCTTGCTTCACATTCTGCTTCTTCTTGATAGTTTTTTGCTAAAATAGCGCCGGTGTGTGTGATGCAGGAGCAGAGTATATAGTGGAACTTGTGTACGTTCTTGCGTTGTATTGTAATCGTGTTTGCCTTTGGGATTTATCAGAACCCATTAAATAGCCTACTTTCACCTGCTGGCAGGATGTGGGATGGAGACACAGGGCACATGCAGGAAGCTATTTTCCACGGCCCTCCTCTCCTGCCTGTCAGCTCCCATTAAGAGGGAAGGTGTCATATCTGTAGCACAGCTGAGTGCAGATGGCAGAGTGGAGCGGATGGCTCACCGATTTAAACAATGATTAATGAACAGAGATGGAAAACAAATTACATTGGACTATCGGAGGCAGGGAATTGTTTTTATGAAAATGTTAATTGTGTCTGCCAGGCTGATATAAAGGAAGGAAGGGGGCGGGGGGGGGGGGGTGATGGAGGTTGGGGGGGGGGGGGGAGAGGCAGGGGGTTGGCGGTGAGGGTGTGGGGGGGTCGGTTGTTGGAGGGGGCTGGGAGGATGGCGAGGGGGCAAACGTGGCAAACGCTATCCGAGGGGCTCGCTGATAGAATGTCTACTGCTCCCCCACGTCACATCATCTCTTTGTCTCAGCATGCAATGTTTAATACCATACCTTGGCTCCAAGTCTCTGATCTGTCGTAACCTTCCAGGCATGGCTGTTTTATGATGAACCCTGCAAAGTATTGTCGGCCACTACCGCACCAATTAGCGCTATCTCTAATAATAAGTGGTGCTAAGTGACGGGAGAAGGCGCCCTGGTTCTAGTTGTAATTATTGCAGGCGGGTGCAGCTGCACTACTTAGGGAGATGACGATAATTATTGATCTTTTTTCATCGCGGGTTGATTATTTAAGAGCATCATACACTCATCAGAGTAATCAGGAGAGAGTGATTAGTGAGAATCCACAAGGCCAACAGCTGCCACATTAAACACTTGCCTCTGTTGCCAACACACAGTGGCAGGGCGCGTTCACGGCACACGAGACGAAGTACTTCACCTTCATCTGCGGGCACTCACCTACACCCATGCACACGCACACAATCACACACACTCAGACGCACGCTTGCGTGTGTTGGTTAGAAAGTCAGGGCAGAGGTCACAGGGACAACGAGGGAACACACTAGACAGAAAAGCAGGTTGACATGTCGAGGTGTTTTTCACAACTGCTTCGTTATACTCGTACGAGGACCTCAGACGTCGTATAGGATGAGAGTCCAATGTCTTCAGAGTTATCAAGACGTGACTTTGTGTCGGTGCAATGCCCTCTGCTTCCTCCGAGCCGTAGCACTGCTGATGTGGAGATGAGACTGGGACAGAAAGGGTTGGATTGTTCCATTGCCTTTGTACGACTCATGACATAACTCTGAAGAACCCACAGTCGTTCCTCCCATGTCCGGCGTCAACAGCATGGCGCTGGCTGCCGTGTGATGCCTGAGAGACTAAAGGCTAATTCTTTTAGCCCAGATGTTTGCCTGAACACAATCCTGGGATCCTACTGGGTTGATGAGCTCAATCAATGAAATGATTTAATAGATGATTTTTGTCCCTGTAATTACAGTGTGTAAACTACTTAGCTAGGATTGCAAAGGAAGTCATTTTCTAATTACGCTGATACCCCGTTGTCTAATGGTGGATGTTTTGCTGTTTTTCGAGAGTGTGTGCTCGAGAGAGAGCGAGAGAGAGAGAGGAAGCGAGAGAGAGATAGTGGGGCAGAGATAAAGAGATAGATGTATAGAAATCTTTTAGAGGATGAATGGAGAGAATGGGGATGGGAAGATATCCACACTTATAAATCACATGTTCTATATGAGAGTGAGGGCAGTCCCACTGTATGATCGTCCTATGCTGTACTAGCAGGATTGAAAGAAGATCATCACAACAACAAGATGGCTGCCAAATGAGTAACTTCATTGAATTATCAGCCCAGTTAATGTGCCTTGGATTTTATTCTAAGTCATAGCTTAATGAGATACTGTTAGGGGCATTACCAAACTCCTGCTGTGATTTTGTGATGACTTGTTTAATGACTTTTGTTTTAATGCCTCAGAGTGTGTTTGAGATAAAAATATGAAAGTAATATGCACAATAGTATTTGCACACCCCCACCTCCCTCCTATAATATGCTGTCAAACAGATTTAAAGTCGCATTGGGTATCACTTCAACTTGCTCTTAGCCGAAAATAACATGGACATGTCAGTAGTCTGTGCTGATCGATGGCGATTTCAATAATTTATCAAAATCCCATCCTATAATGGATATATTCTAAAAATAAGAGATCCTGTACCTGTGTTTACAAGAATATCAACAAAACCCCTCCCACTCACGGCACCCAGACACAGAGCTACCCTAGTTCATCTCCCACATTTGCATAGCCAGATAGAGTCAGAACATTGTTGCTGACTTCTAAAAGTCTGCTACGGCCTACTTACTGGGAGGGGCTCCATCGTAAACATTGCACTTTCATGGCAAGTTAAATCTATGCAACTTTATTGACAGTGGAGGTTGTTTTTGCACAGCTGGATATGTGTACACTGCAAGAAAGGGAAATATGTCAATATGTTGGAATAGCTCCATTCTGTGAAATCAGTTGGAGTTCCATTGGAGATGGCTGCCTTCCTGCAGAGTCCAACCATCTGAGACTGACTCCGCCATGTGGATAAACATCTTCCGTTGCAAGGCGTCCCCAACGCACGCCACACTGATAACAGATCCCATAATATGCCCGAGCTTTGTTTCCTTCCAGAAAGAACAGGTGGTCTTGGCAAACAAGAGCAACTGTTTACACATAAGTGATTTCATATATATATCCACGGCTGCTTTATTTCCAGTGTAACAGTGTGTACCGGTATTCACAAGCAGGGAACCAGAGAGGACAACACATTTCGATGTCCAAGTCGTCCACTTGCCTTACACAGTGATCGACTTTCTCTTTACTATTCATTGTACTACAAAAATATGTGACTTGTTCCAACTGAGAAAATCCCAATCAGGCATAAAATATTCAGATTGTATGTCATACCATCATCCACCACTTATAGAAAATATTGTACATCTGAAGAAGATCACCAAAAGAAACGACATTCAAAAATCCATCATCATGGTGGTGTTTTTGTTGGTCCTCCAGTGGCTACTTAGACACATGTGTGTGAAGAGGAGGCTTTCTGGGAGTGGGGGTGGCTCGGTCAGTTTTGGGCTAGTTTTATCTCCAGCCTGAATATAGCCCCAGCCCCACCGGTGTCTACACAGCTGGGCACCACTAAGCTATCCTGCTCCTTTGAGTCTAATTCCAAACTAACTGCCCTATAGCTTTTCCTTTTTTTTTTATATTCCTTCCGGCCGTGAGGATTTATTTTCTCTCACTGTTCATTATATTTAAGGCCAGTAATAGGCATTCTTGCACTAAACAAAACCAAATTTAATCAGGAGACCTCCATGAAAATATAACACGGAATAGCTGACTCCCCAGGAACATTGAATCACTCGAGCACTCATGTGCTCACCAGACTTTCTTTTTTCTTTTTTAACAAGCATCAAGCCACATAAATATTGTGATGAGAAAAAAAAAGAAAAGAGTGGCATATATTTACTTTATCCACAACAAATGTGTACGTATTCCTTTATGAGTGTTTTAGCTATTACTCACAAGGAGCTAGTTTGTTAGTGCTGTGTGTGCTCTTTCTGTGCTTTGTGCTTCTGCAGTAATGAATGTAGTGGGTGAGACTATTCTGTCTCCGTCAGGCTTTTGGGGGGTCTGCAGAGAAACTCTACCATTGGCTTTCATTAATCTGCCTGTCTGAAAGTGTATGGTGTTATCTTTTGGCTCTGGGTCATGGTGGACCAGCATGTTGCTTCTACCCTCTGCCTGCTATACCTTAACCGGTCAGTGTATAGACTGGCATGCTGGTCTGTCTTTTGGTCTATCAATATGTATTTTGGCTGTAGCATAGTGGGTGGCATGCATGGCAGTCCTACAAGAATGCTCAATAATCAATTCTACTTTTGTTATCAGTCTGTTGTAAGCCAAAAAGGCTTTTCAAGCAGATTGTTAAACACAAATATTAAAAAAATATATAGAACGCATCTGAACTAAAATACTGTTTGTTTTAAGGTATGTTCAGATTGAATACCAATTGTAGAATATTTACTGCAACAGGCTTGTAGATACATTTGTGTTAATGTTGTATATAGGTCACATTAGAAGTGAACTGAAACTATTGGTTGTAGGCTTAGAATGCAATTTGCTATGAGGTGAAACCATTTCTGGCCCAGATAGAATTCTCTCCTCACACAGCTGTGACAATAAAGTAAAATGGTCTATTTCTTTTTTTTTCTTTTCTTTTTTTTACAGAAACAGTCTCATCAGTATTATTTGAATTTGGATTTAGGATAGTGGTCATATACTCAAATTGAAAGAAGAAATGATAGGACAATCAATTGTACTTCTTAATATAATACCCACGTTCTGTATTGACAACAATAACGATCAAGAGGCTTGGTTCCAATATTTGTATCTCAGGCATAACCATCAGTTGCATGTGCAATGCATTGCATCCCTCAAACCACACCTACATGGCAGCTACCTTGACACCTTTACGCTGAACCGCAATCAGTCACCATCTCGGGTTGAAATGGAAGACTCTAATTGTATCTGACAGAGATAACACACTTGACGGCATTGCACTGTGTTTGGCTCTCCACCCCTGCAGCTGTCCGTCCATACACGTTGACAGTCTCGTATGTGTCTACAATGCAAACCATGCATGGTGCACACCCACCCATATGAGTGCACCCTCACACTCATTAAGGCACTATCAGACATACATGAGAAAACAGTCACATACATATACACATTCAAAGCACACACGTGCACCCTGCTGGCTATCGCATAAACACACACACACACACACACACACACACACACACACACACACACACACACACACACACACACACACACACACACACACACACACACACACACACACACACACACACACACACACACACACACACACACGCACTGCTGAACATGTCTTGCTGTATTCCTACACTTTTAATACATCATTAGACCAACGAAGCTTGGACAGTGTTTTGTTCTCTTGTATATCACAAAAGTTCATGCCAGTGATTACTTATTCATTTTTAGCTATACTGATGCCTGTTCGGCACATTCATCATGAATGAAAATGTGACCCGAGCGGCCAATTGCTGCCAACAGGCTAACACTTTATCGCTGTGTTTTTGTACACATAATTTTTCCTGACTGACTGAGGTTGCGGTCCAGGATGATGTAATCCAGTGTTAATTCATGGTGGACAGTGCAGGCTTTGTTGCATGCCCTTTGGTGTTACACTAGAGCCGTGCAGGGCTGGCTTATGTGACCTCTGCTATTGTAGCGCGTTCTGAATTTGAAGCTTTGTTTGTTGCTAGAGAGGAATTGCTAAAGGGAGTTGGCTCTGGTTGCAAATGTAAGGCATACTTTAGCTTTCTGTTTATTAAATTGTCATTCCCTTTGGTTTGATTTTATTGTTAGATTGAATTGTTTGTTTAATCTGGTGACATCATTTGCCATGATAAAAGGTTTGATTTAAATACGTATCAGGCCTGCCAAAGACTTTAACTTTGATTGGGTTTTCACGTGTACTGTTATCCACAAATTTGTGAAATGCAACCGTCAGGGCAAGAGGAAGCAAGGCTTTGATGTTTATGCTGCTTCTGTATTGTCTTTCAGTACATTATGAGAGAGACAACAGTTTCAACACGCACTTAAAAACACTCATATTTGTAAAGGAAGTCTTTGAGGTCTACTTATTCAGCACTTTTAGCATCGCTCACAATGATCTAAAAACCACAGACGCACCGAACACAGGATGAGAGTCAAATCTTGCCTTCCTTTGTTTCCTGGTTAACAAGTGCCAGTTATGGTAATCGTAATAGCATCGTTGTGTGAGAAAATAACCACCATCATCATTTTTCCCTTTTGCATTCGAATCAATGTACTGTACTTCTGTTAAAAATACTTTGAAACGTTTACTTTGACCTCTACTAAGATCTGTTCTCCTTTTTTATTTCTTTTTAGGTCAGAACTCATTCGACTCTACAGTGAAATATAGCAGATGAGCAAAATAAAACCAATTCTCCCTGATCTAAGTAGCTGTTAACAATCAGCCTAGTGTTAACTTCCAGCCCTCTGCCCGTCCCAGATAGCCATTTCTGACCGTCACACTGAAACATTACCTGATCCTCAAAAGGAGAGCCTCATTAACCTGGCAACCCACCCAATTAAGAGCCAGATGGCGCTTTTGGCCAATCAGATAATGGATGCCAGAATTCTGAGCAGCATGAATGGAAGAGTGGAGCTTCCCCAATTCATGCGCGTCGCCAACCAGAGCATAGTCACGCAGGCGAGCTCTGGCCACGAAGACACCCACAAGAACCGGAAGTACCCCTGTCCACTGTGTGGGAAGCGCTTTCGCTTCAACAGCATCCTGTCGCTCCACATGCGCACACACACAGGGGAGAAGCCCTTCAAATGTCCTTACTGCGACCACCGGGCCGCGCAGAAGGGCAATCTCAAGATCCACCTCCGCACCCACAAGCAGGGCATTGTGGGAAAAGGCCGCGGACGGATCAGGGAGGAGAATAGGTTGCTTCATGAGCTTGAGGAGAGGGCGATACTTAGGGACAGGCAGATGAGAGGCAGCTACGTTGGCCATCAGCAGGGATCCCTCCTAGCCCAGCTGCAGAAGCCGCCTCTGCCACAGAACGCCCCCACACAATCCCCGCAGCTCTCTCTCCCCCCCTCTGGGACAGGCGAGGGCCCGCCTCACACCTCCGTGCCTACCACGGGGACGAGCGTCCACAACGAGGCCATGCAGCCCCACCCGACCGGCGGCTTCCGCTGCTCCTTCTGCAGAGGCAAGTTCAGGAAGCAGCAGGAGCTGGAGCGCCACATCCGAATCCTGCACAAGCCCTATAAGTGCACCCTGTGCGAGTTCGCCGCCACCCACGAGGAGGAGCTGATCGGCCACGTGGAGACGGCTCACATCACGGCGGACTCGGCCCAGGGACAGAAGCCCGCCGTGGGGGGCGGTGACAAGGTGAAACCCGTGGGTGAATTCCCTTGCGAGGTGTGCGGCCAGACCTTCAGCCAGGCCTGGTTCCTCAAAGGTCACATGAGGAAGCACAAGGAGTCCTTCGAACACTGCTGTCAGATCTGCGGCCGGCGCTTCAAAGAACCGTGGTTTCTGAAGAACCACATGAAGGTCCACCTCAACAAGCTGGCAGCCAAGAGCAAGCTCTCTGCCGACCGCGAGATGTCTGCGAAGCTGAGTAGCCTAGTGCAAGAGCCCCCCGCCAACCTGTACACCCAGTACATCTCCAACATACACAACAGGTTCCTGTCTGCAGACCGAGCAGAG
This sequence comes from Gadus chalcogrammus, assembly GCF_026213295.1. Taxonomy (NCBI): domain Eukaryota; kingdom Metazoa; phylum Chordata; class Actinopteri; order Gadiformes; family Gadidae; genus Gadus; species Gadus chalcogrammus. The sequence goes on from NC_079420.1 coordinate 14,341,410, forward strand.
CAGCAGGACTATAACCCCGTCCTGGCCACAGCTGGCATCGAGGTAAAGGTCAGGGAGATGCTCGGGAGAATGATGGCCTCATCACAGGCAGCCCTAGGCACCGAGGGAGAGGAGCGATCTCTGCTCGATATGAATCACGTGCGCCCACCGTTGGGTTTGAGCAGCATGGAATACCTTCAGAAGGCGATGACCGAGGCAGACACCATCAACGGCAGCGCATACCCAGGCTGGCAGGTCATGAACCCACCAGGCCAGGCAGTAGAGCCAGGGTTTGCGGCTAATGAAGCAGCTTTGCAACAGCAACAGCAGCAGCAGAAGTGCTCCTACCTGGCGGAGAGGTGTCCTTCTGGGGAGGAGAAGAAAGTGTGTGTGAGAGAAAGCGATGCTAGGGCCCCCCTCTGCAGGCCGCCCAGCCCGGGTAGCCTCCAGCATCACGGAGCCACAGGGGTCCCCCCCGAGGCCAACTCAGCCAACCCTGTCAGGGATCAGGAACAACATCCACCGTGCTCATCCCCAATCGCAGGTAATACAATGTTTTTTTAACACAACACAGAATTTTACTGTTTATTAATAACAATAACAATAATAATAATAATAATAATCATAATTCAAGGTTGCTTTACAATGTTGGCAGCAACATAGAAAACAAAATAACTTAATCAAAAACACACTTAGAGATGAGCAAACAAGCAAGGGAGGGGAACAGGCAATAGGCAAGTTTGAAGAGGTGAGTTTTGAGAAGAGTTTATTAGGATTATAAGACTAATCAAAAGGTGCGCTTCTTATCATGTAGATTAGATGTCAAATATTCATTCTATGCTGTTTTGGCATCACGTTTCTCGACTGATATCAAACAGATACATTTACTCAGGTCATTATTTATAATGTGGGAAAACAGCTAAAGAAATAATATGACGGCGAACAATTAACATATGTCGAGTTAACCACTAATAACGCAGCTCCACATATACCGTGTGACACCCCCAACTAGCAGGACTTGATTCTGCTCCTTTTTAAATAAAGAAAGCCGCATTGTGTTGAAGTGCAGACATAATTAGTATCCTCTACTTTATATCAGTCACATCCCCACCCCTTGCCTACAGGGGCACAAGATGTTAATGCACGCCATCTGGTGCTTTTAATGATTTGATATATACCACCCAGTGACTTTTATGATTTGATCTACCACCTGGTATTTTTATTGATTGTCTTCTGCTCCACCTGGCGGTTCCGTTCCCTGGCTAAATGCCTCCCTCGTCATGGCACCCTGCTAACATGTTATCACGAGACTAAATTGCTGTTATAATAGTGCCGTTAAGAACAAAAGAAAAACTTTTTCGGGTTCCCTTACTTTTTTGGTGGCTGCTCTTTAAGAGCTATTGCTCCGGCGGCGGAGGTTAGAGGATGTCTGTTGCTATGTGTATCCGTTAGTCAGACGCTCCCGTGGGACAGAGTATCCTCTTGAATTATGGCCGTGCACCAGAGATAAATGGATCAGCGCTAATCTCATTATGTGTTTTTGTTTCCATATTGTACACACTCATGGGTATCTGCGTATTTACATAGTAATGTTCACAGTCTAATGTGGAACCTCACACTGGATCCTCCCGTCAAAAAGAGAAAAAAAAAACACGTTTTTTTGAAAGGAAACTCTTGTTGATGTTGTTGTTGTTGTTCTTGATGCTTTCCCCCCTTCTCCTCCCGGTATCTCGGAGAACATACCGTGTCGCCATGGAGCCGACACTCGCTGATAGCCGCGGATAGCCGAGGGTTTAAGAGCTCCGGGATCTTCTGGGATGTTACATTCAGTATCAGACTGTAATTTCAGTCAATATTAAGCATGGAAGCTAATTCATTGTAAAGGTCAGGCGTCATTGCTTTAGTCAATGATGGATCCCCCCCTCCCCCTTGTCCTCCTCTCGCTTTACCCCCCCTCCCCTCCCCTCCCCTCCCACTCCCCTCTCCCCCCCAATCCCTCCCGTCCCTCCGCCGTCTCTTCCCTCTGTTCTTAGTCCTGTGTAATGGTAGACTCACTCTGGGGGCTTAGCGCGGCATTGTTTAGCTCTGACAATATATCCCAGAGACCTCTGCAGCTGCTCTCGGTGCTCACAATGACAGATTAATTAACACAATCACACGCTGCTGGCCCGGGCTCAACACGGCAGGTCTGCGGCGGGACAGATAGGTAAATCCTACGCACACGCAGCGCGGCGACGCACCACTTGATGAGGGCTCTAATAACAGGGATAAGTTTGAGGCTGGGTGGAGTTTTTTTTTTTTTGGTAGCGGGGGCGGCGGGGGTGGCGGTGGTGATCAAGGCTGTCTGTCTGCCGAATCGGTCGAGAGGGAGAGAGAGAGAGGGAAAGAAAGTGGAGATGGTGAGGAGGGGGTGGGGCGGTTTGGGGGTTTGGGAGATGGAGGAATTTCTAATTCAGGAGAGCAGGGGATGCTGAGGAGGAATTACCAGTGCCAGATGTTGGTGGTTTGAGGAACATTGATTAGCCCCAGTATGAGCTGCCTGCATTATTCATGGTTAAGGCAGACGTTGGTGGTCAAGCAGTTATCGATGGACTCAACGCGGATGGTAAATAGGGCCCGCGTCACAGATAGAGACTGCTTCTTTTACCCACAGCGTTGGATTTTTTTAGTTGAAATACACGCACGCATGCACGCACGCACGCACGCACGCACGCACGCACGCACGCACGCACACACACACACACACACACACACACACACACACACACACACACACACACACACACACACACACACACACACACACACACACACACACACACACACACACACACACACACACACACACACACACACGTAAACAAAGTAGGCCTAACATCAGAGCTTGAGTGTCGGTTCAATGGATGGATGGTATTGAAATGGTTCCCCACCCCCCCTCCCTTGTACATCTTATTAAGACATACCATTTATTTATTTATTTCGCCACGATGACTGACATTTTAATACGAGGTTTTGAATAACTCATCTTCTTAAAAAGGATCAACTCATGAAAGTGGAACGTGCTTTGGGCTTCTGACCTACATAGGACCGGCTGGATCTCCGGTCGGAAAACGCAAACGCGGCCGACAAACACAAAACGGCTTGACAGTTATTAATTAGTCCCATTCAGCACTCTTAACCCCAAGGTCAATGAGCAGACAGTATGTAATGATGTTGTCCCCACTTGTCTTTTGTCTCCCATTCCCGTCTCGGGGTACTGTAGCCGCTAAGCCTCCGATAACTTTGGACGATAACCATGTTGAAGAGAAAAAAGACCAAACCCTGTTAGATTGCAAACGCTCACATTAGTCTGGCTGATGAATTGGAAATCACTGCCGCTGATTGATGATGACATTAGTCTTTGTGTATGTAGTGAAAAAGCTCAACCGGTCTTAAACTCACTACTTCTCTAAGTCGCAGCAATATATTTCTCACATAAATAATAACGCTCTCAATCAGAGATGGGATTTACAGATATAGGAGCCATTTGGATGGGTTTGCCTAAACAGGATTACCTGTTGGCTTCTTCTCAGCTTCTTCTCACTTGTGTCTTTTTAATCCCCTTTTTAATTATTATTGCAGATATGAGGCTCAAATTAAGCTCAAAATGCTTGTTTTCCTAGCATGGAGATAAAAAGATTTACCCAGGGAGTTCTGAACACCTGCCTTGAAATATTGTTCCACCATCTCCTGAATGCCATTTGGCTTAATTGACTTGGAAGCGTCCCAAATGCGTCATTGACTATGTGGTCTAATTAATATTAATAATATATGCTATTATAAACATCAAAGAACATCTGGTGTCCCTGTTTTCTCGGCACTCTTGTATGTCTCTCTCTCTCTCTCTCTCTCTCTCTCTCTCTCTCTCTCTCTCTCTCTCTCTCTCTCTCTCTCTCTCTCTCTCTCTCTCTCTCTCTCTCTCTCTCTCTCTCTCTTTCTCTTTCTCTTTCTCTTTCTCTCTCTCTCTCTCCCCCCCTCTCTTTCAGTCGATTTCATCTTAAACTAATATATCACGGTATAGCAGCGTTTTTGATTCTGCCTACTGCATCCCATATGAACAGGAAGGAGTCTCCAGCCCACATTGAACGTTCTTTGAGCACTTCCACAACGTCCATGCCACACGCGTATGTTGGCATACGCATACAGCATGTGAGCCGGTGATTGCATTGACTGTGATGCATGGCGGTAAATCTCAAAAAAGCTATTTCCATTCGATACAAATGACTCTGTCTCTCTGCCCAGCTGCATGTTTTTCCCCCCACTTCCCCACCCTATAGATACATTTTCCTTGGGATATTTATTACATTATTTTGATATTTGTCTCGGCACGTATATCCAGTATGGGTGGCTAACTCCTAGGCATCACTTCATTAGATTGTGTGCCGTAGGTGAGAGAAGGCTGGGGTTTGTAATGACGCCGTAATTGGAGTTTGGGGTTGATAGATATGAGATCTAAAATTACTCCCACATATAATGTGAGCCTCCATAGTGTAGGTAAATCCTAAACTGATTAGCATGAACCATGCAGGCAATCACAAAGATGGCAAACGTCCAAAGGAAAGGAAAAGGGGGGGGGGGTGGGAAAGCCTATGGTCTTTGTGTTACTTTATTGCTCACACACACACACACACACACACACACACACACACACACACACACACACACACACACACACACACACACACACACACACACACACACACACATATACACACACAGACATACACACACAAACATACACACACAGACAAACACACACATACACACACACATACACACACAAACAAGCAAGCCGGCAAATGGGTTTAGGAAGCTCCACGGTGAAGGATGAGGTCAGTTATGTCTGTTTGTGTGTGTGTGTGTGTGTGTGTGTGTGTGTGTGTGTTTTCACTGCATTGGGAGCTGGCTGGTAATGTCACAGTAATTTACACCACATCATAATTGAGATGTAGAGTGTGTCCTGACTCCTGACACTGAATGAGTTCCATTAAGATGTTTTGTTTATTGCGTTGTTGTTGTTGTTGTTGTTTGTTTTTTAGTGGAGGCCAGGGTGTGGCATGGTTAAGATCGACTTTCCTGCACTCATACATGCACAATCATGCAAGCACATTTGCACACACACATGCATACACATGCATGCACATGCACACTCATACACATGTTTGCATGCATGCATTCACACACACACACACACACACACACACACACACACACACACACACACACACACACACACACACACACACACACACACACACACACACACACACACACACACACACACACACACACACACACACACACACACACACACACAAACGTCTGAAGTTCAAGGTCATTCACTATAAAAGGTTTGGCATTTTAGCTGTTATTTCTCCATAATTTGTATCAGTTTTCAGCTCTGTTTAATTAATATGTGTTACTATTTGGAAGTGTAATTTAAACATGAATAATTCTTCGCTATTTGTCTCATTAAATGGCAGCTACTTTGGGGTTCCTGATAGAAACAGGCACCCCTTGAGATCACCTTACAGATTTAGATTTACTTTGGGGTCAGGTCTTTAGGTGTACACAAAATTGATATTTCTCGAGTGTGGATGAATCATTGTTGTGCGTCAGATATTAGTCTATCAAATAAGAACAATAAGGCATCAATATGCACAGAATTAAATTAATGGTGGTAGGTTTATCTCTCTACCCCAGACGGGTCCCTAAAAGACACAGTATAATGTATGACCTGACCTTCAAATGCCAGGAGAGTGTTGGGCAATAAACTGCCAATATTTGTGGCTTAATGGCATCGGATGACTTTTACTGTAATTGGAACAGCGACGAAACAGCTGGGCTGTTTAAAGACAGTGCAAAGCTGGTGTCTCAGACAATCACTAACTCGACACCGTTGCCAAGAGTGTGTTTAACCCTGTAGATTGCCGCTGCAAGCCATTATTAGGATTTAAATGGAGGTAAAGTGTAAGAATATAAGCAACAGCAAAAATTATGTTAACATGGGGGGTGAAATATCTAGGCTTGTATCGGGATGAACAATGTCATCACAAAAAAAGACTGAAATCCTTTTTTTATCGTTTGCTTTGATACATTCGGTACAATGTGAATAATGGACCCAGCGTATTAAGCCCAACCCCATTTTTCTAATATGAAACCAAAAAATAAACTCAGATACATGGTGCATCTTTTTTTTTCATCAACGATTTACATGTAACACTCTGTTTTCAACTGTAAAACTATGTTATTGGTTTTGATGGAATGGGGTCCTGTTTTGCAGCCTTGTTTCGTAGTGTGACTGGATAATTATTTTCGGAAGAATCTTGTTTGCTGTTAACATCTTTGAGTGTATTTATTGCACATGGTGCCGTCCACACTGTAAAATGATGAATCACTGGAGCTGAAAGCTGATTACAAGCTTGATTTACTGCAGGGCAGGGCTTAAATCATTCAACTCAGCTTTGTGTGGGATTGCAACATTTTTCATGTTTAGAAGAAAGGAGTCATATGCCCTGCAATGTACACACAGTTTTGAAGACCAATTTCTCATTCTGCCCCATATGCATACTCTTACACCCCTAATTCACTCAATCTCTCACATGCTTTCTGTGCTATTATTCCCTGTGACAGGTGACAAGGCCTACAGGTGTCTGCTCCCTAGCGACTACCCTAGCACACAGCCGGCCTCGCTGGGCTTCCACCTGGATCGCTACCCCTTTCCTCACTGGCCCAGCAGCCGGGACCTCCAGTCCCCGCCGCGGCCCAATCCCGCCCCGCACTCCGCCAGCCCAAAGCCCAAGCCCGCCCCCAAGCCCAGACCCACGTCCAGGGAAAACTGGAGCCCGGCACCGACACACCACCATGGGCCGGAGGGCCACGACGAAAGCCCCCCGCTCCACGCCAAGCGCCCCGACCACCTCGCCGGAGGTCTGGACCTCGCGGACGACTTCCGACGCGTCGGTGGCAAGTCTCAGCAGAACGAGCCTTTGGACCTGTCCGTCCGTCCGGAGAGCAGCAGCTGCTTCGCGGATGGCCCTCTCGTCCACGGTAACGGACTCCCTTCAAGCAGCGGGGCCCGGCTGCAGAGCTACGCCGAGGGCCCGGCAGTGATGCCCGCCTACCACACCGACCTCCTCGTACCGGCGGCCAAGGAGGACGCGTCGGAGCGACCCGGGCGTGACCGGGAGGGAGACGAGGGAGGGGAACAAGCAGAGTCTGAACAGTGGAGGATGTTGAGGAACAGCGGGGGCGCGCAGCCCGAGGAGCGAGGCCAGAGGAAGGCTGACCTCCAGGGGGCCCACGCGGCCGCTCAGCCTCCCCAGCCCGGGGAGCTTCTGTGGGGCGGGGAGCAGCAGACCCAGTCCCCCATCGCGTCTCTGGAGAAGTTCACCCCTGGGGCCGATCATTTGCTCCCACAGCACCGGAGCCTGCTCTCTGCCCTCAGGGGCCCCGGGGGGTCAAAGAACATGGCCACTAATGGGTACGGCTTCAGCTCTGTTGGTGAAGGAATCCTGGAGACCGAAGCGGCAGCAGGTGAGATGTCAATGAACAAGAGATCCATCGAAAAGTAATCTCCACTGCCTCATTGTCACATCCACAGCCGAAATGCGAACACAGCCAGTGTTGGCATTTTAAAGGGAATACTGCCACCCAGTGGAGAGAAATATGATCCTGCATAGACCCTTCTTAAATGGTTTATCGGGATGTGTTCAGCCATACCATCCGAATATAACACAACCATAGATGAATTAGGATTCATGTTATGTAGTCATATTAACATAACATTAACAAGGCGTCAAATATGATAGCCAGTGTTTGATGGTCGGTTGTCATGACAGCAGCCAACAGCTGCGTATGTACAACAATCAACAGCAGGCCAGAGCCAATGATATTACACGGCATTACTTTGGATATCTGATCCCCAAAACAAATCCCACCAATTATCGAGATGATTTAGAACAAGAGCAAAGTTCTGTTTTCACCACACCGTCTCGTGAAACCCCTCAAACGAGGAGAAAAGAAGTCACAGGTGCGATGCATTTATGAGCGCTCTACACTTTAACTGATGATGTGATCTCCCTATTGGACGGGTTACACATCAGCCCCCTTAGACTCTCACGCACGCACCGGCACCCATACGCACACATGCTCATGCACACATGCGTGCGCGCACACACACACACACACACACACACACACACACACACACACACACACACGCATACACAGGTACACACACACGCATACACAGGTACATGCACACACACACACACACACACACACACACACACACACACACACACACACACACACACACACACACACACACACACACACACACACACACACACACACACACACACACACACACACACACACACACACACAGCGCGATGTGCGGAGTGCTCTCCTAGTGCAGATTTAATAATGCTGTCGGCTCCCAGAGTGGGGAATCAACAGCTGGGGTCTTTGATATGCATGTATTATGAGTGCAACACGATACACCTTTCCCTCTGATCCCCCCCTTCCCCCCAACCCTCTTATTGGGAAACCCAATATGCTCACGTGAAAGACAGGGAAAGTGCCTGTCAAGTCCATTAGAGATCAACAAACATCTGCTCCTTCCCTTTTACGATTCAACCAGAAAGATGCAGTTGTCCTATTCAGATGTACAGATGGTGATTATAATATGGCAAAGATCCATCCTCTTCGATTCATTTGTTTTTTTTGGCGGCTATTACTCAACTGCGTGATTCCTTTCACTCCGTTGCAGGATGAAGGAGCACAAAGCGAGGGGGTTTAAAGTTTGTCTGGTGGCAACCCACATCTGAGTCCCATATGCGGCGCATACTTCATGTTAAGTGTTAGTTGTGTTTCTTGGAAGAATCAAGCAAAGCTAAGACTTCCAGGTTTTAATCAGAGGAGTCTAGGCAGAGCAAAACCCCCACCATTTCTCGTGAACAACATCTAAGTCAACCTGATGGCTCCCCAAGCCTTCCTGCTCTTTGCTCGGAAGTGTCTGAGTGCTCGAGTACAAGTGAAGTTTGTCGTCGTATAATCATCCTGCTGTTATCCTCCTCAACTCTTATGTTTTGTACTTTAATTGCCTCCGTTCCCCTCCAGGGAGAACGTTGTTCCAGGCTCTCGTGACGAGAAGAACATCTGACACGAGAAGTGGTGACGGTAAACTGACATTGAGAGTATGCTTAGTGTCCTCTAAACAAAGCAGGTGGTCACAGCTTATTTTTTCTTTTCTTTTTTTCCCCAACCACCACACTTACTCTGCCAGCCTGTCTTATCTGCAGTGCTGACCAGGTGGCTTTGTCAAGGGCTTGTCTCCTGTCGCCCCCGTTGCCTCCGTAGAGCGTGCCACACTCGCCGTGGCACGGTGACATATTGCGGGGCACTTTGGACATGGAGTGATGTGTTTGCGATGGCAGCTCAGATCGGCTGTACTTTGCCAGTAGTGGTAATTGGCCAGATGGTGACCCCTGGTTGAACCTGTCTGCATGCTCATTAGTCTCAGAGTCGTCCCCTTGGTTTTTTAGACCGTGAGCAGCTTTCTGCACTTAAGGGACACGGCCACTAGATGGCGACAGATACCACTTAAATTGCCACTGGTGAAACGGTGCACTGTTCTACGGTCTGCACTGTTGATGATCGGATCACGTGATTTCGGGAAAAACAGGAATGCTGGGTTACCGACGCCATTGTAAAAAAAAATCTAAGTGTTGGAGAACTGTTGTGTAAAAGTCATTGTGACTGGTGAGAATTCACCTCAGCCAGATATGGTAGAAATCCGACCGAGCCAGTCTCACAGAGACACATGAGCGCATGTGAACGTGAAAAGATCAATAAAGAACGGATTAAGAATGAAGGAAAGTGGTGTGATGAGAGACACGGACAGACAGAGAGAGAGAGACAGAGAGAGAGAGAGAGAGAGAGAGAGAAAAAAAGCCCCCCCCCCCCGCCTGTTTTGAAAAGAGATTGGCCATTATCTCATTATTGTCTGACCGGGGCTGCTATACACCCCTCTTGCAGGGAGGGGTGACAGAGAGCGAGCGAAAAAGAAGAAGGCAAAAAAGTGTGAGAGAGAGAGAGAGCGAGGGAGAGAGTGAGGGAGAGAGAGAGGGAGAGAGAGAGGGAGAGAAAGGGAGCAGGAGAAAGATGAGCGTAGATGGAGATGGATGGCGGGACGGCGGGGTGAAAGAGGAGCAGTACCGGGCCCCACGTCTCTGCGAGCAGATGTCGTTGGAGGGCAGCGAGAGGGCAGCGCGGCCTGCCTTTGTGGCGCGTTTCTCCCCATAGAGATAATGAAGGGTGGAGCACCCGGGAAGGACGTGCACTCATCACTCACTGTCCGTGTGCCATCAGAGCTCCGGCGCTGGTGTCATCCGTCACCATTCAGCTCCTCTGGCCCGCGAGGCCGCGCCACTGTCATCATGGTCATTATCTCCGCCTGTGAGACGCTGCGCACACACACACACACACACGCGCGCGCACACACACACAAAGCCGTAAAAACACACACACACACACACGACACACGTAAAAGCCCACTCACGTCAGTAAAAACACACTCGTAAACCTCCCCCCCCGAACTCACACACACACACACATATATACACACACACTTCCACAAAGAGGTGGAGGATCAATGTGGGGGAGTTGGTGCACGGAAACACACACCATATCATCATAGCACAAAACGCACAATATTCTTTACCTTGCGACAATGGGTTTTCTTGGGGTTTTGCCTGTGCATACAAACATACACTTCCAGCTCCCATATTTGTGGACCTATCCAGCACTCCCATTGGTGTGTGTGTGTGTGTGTGTGTGTGTGTGTGTGTGTGTGTGTGTGTGTGTGTGTGTGTGTGTGTGTGTGTGTGTGTGTGTGTGTGTGTGTGTGTGTGTGTGTGTGTGGGTAGTATGTGTAAATGTGTGTGTAGTTGGGGGGGGGGGGGGGGTGGGCGTTTCAGGCAGGTGGGAGGAGTCTTTGGCTGCATGGGCCTATGAACGGATGATCATGTGTTGGGGAGATGGATGGCTTAGAGCCCACCGCTGTCTCCTCTAATTGTAAAATATTAGTTACATTAGAACCTGGCCTGTGATTAATGGAACTTATTTGGAGGCTGCCCTCTGCCGGACCTCCCCTCTCCTCCAGGGGGAGGGGGGGGGGGGGGGCAAGGGACAATGAGGAGAGGGAGTGGGAGAGAGAGTGGGAGAGAGAGTGGGAGAGAGAGTGGGAGAGAGAGAGAGAGAGAGAGAGAGAGAGAGAGAGAGAGAGAGAGAGAGAGAGAGAGAGAGAGAGAGAGAGAGAGAGAGAGAGAGAGAGAGAGAGAGAGAGAGAGAGAGAGAGAGAGAGAGAGAGAGAGAGAGAGAGCATACATACATACATACATACAGGAGGCCCCGTTGTAGGCTTGAGTCTTTTTTTGCATTCTTTCAGTACGTTCATTGAAAGCGTGACCACCACCGGATTATTTATACAGGAAAGCACACTTGATTTTTTTGTTCGGTTTTTTTTACCGAAATCAGAGTCATGAGTGAGACAAATCCTTTCCATCAGAGTCACAATTTTTATTTTAAGAACAGAAGTGGCAGGGTGCTAACCATCTGTGATCATTGTGTCTTTGCCATTCTTTAATATAAAATACTTGAACTCTTATACGTTGAACTTTGTTTAAGCTTAAAGATAAATGATTAGTCTGGGTTTTCCTTCGGTCAGGCCGTCAGGGCCGGAGCGGTCCGTTTGGACATAATGCAAGCTGCTCGCTACCTGGCAGTAGACAATGCTTCTCTTTTACCTCTGTTCTGACAGCTTCCTGCTTCCACTGACGGATAAGCCCCCCCCCCCCCCCTCTCTCTCTCTCCCTCTTTTTATCTCTCTCTTTTCATGGTCCCCCTCTCTCCATTTTTCTGTAGCAGTTATTTTGTGTATTTTGTGGGCATGTGTTAATTTTTTATGTGTGTTTGTGTGTGTGCGTGTGTGTGCAGATGTCATTTACAGCCATCAGGTTATTATACACCAACAGATGGAGCATCACCTTTTATTGCTCACACCTTCTGTGAGTTTTCTCCATTTCCCCCTCCCTCCTAAAAAAAGAGTTTACTTGTAAATGAGAACGGAAGAATGCTCCGTCTTCTGCTCGCCCTCCTCTTCCTCCGACCCTGATGGCTGGTGTGTAATAATCCGGAAGGGGGAGGAAGAGGAGGGGCGACAGGGTTTTTGGGAAGTGATCTCCGGTGACATCATCACTCGCTGGTTTACTGTAACTTGTGAATCATTGAGACTTTGGAAGAAGAGCAGGGGGCGACGGCAGGATGTAGTGATCTTTGGGATAACAAACAGTGTTACATGTTATAATATGCAGACAACTGTTCATAACCATAATACTGACCAGAACTATTAATGGGGTAAGGCTATTATTCACCTTTGTAAGTTTTGACCAACCCAAACACACACACACACACACACACACACACACACACACACACACACACACACACACACACACACACACACACACACACACACACACACACACACACACACACACACACACACACCAAGAAGCTTTTGTATCTGTTGTTAGTCTTTTATGGGTATATTGTGGTTCCTCTCTGTCATGCGACTGTATTATTAGTTCTGGTGGAGCTTTATAGTGAGAGCCAAGGCCAGCAGCCGACAGGAAACTGAGACAAGCCTGGCCTCTCAGCTGCAGTCTGTCATCCCTCAGTCCCTCCTATTCACCCACCATTGCGGTATATGTGTGAGTGCACATAACAGATTGATGTGTAAAAAAACAGGAAATGAACTACAAAAGAAACAAGCTCAAATGGATGTAAACAGGAAGCGGGATGAATTCTGGCCGTGATGAATTTAAATCCAATCTGCAGCATTTAGGGTTAGACTTATAAAATAATGTTTGAAGTCGTAGTGCAGCAGGTGGGCGTGCTGGCGTACCGCTCCAGGGGGCGGGGCCTACCGCTAGAAGATAGGGGACGCTAGTTGCGACGCGGACGCGGCAACACGACATCACAGAACATCACAGAACACACTGCATCTCTCTCTCCCCGCCACGCCGGAATGCAAATCACAGACGACACTTCCACGCACACAACAACAACAACAACAACAACAACAACAGCCCCATCACCGCGCCCCCGGTACTGACTGACAATCTCTGCCTCACTGTGTTCGCAGCGCGGAAGCCCTTCCAGTGCAGGTTCTGCCCCTACAGCGCCTCGCAGAAGGGGAACCTGAAGACCCACGTGGTGTGCGTCCACCGCAAGCCCTTCGACAACAGCCTCTACCCCGACCGCCGCCTGCGCCGCTCGCACCACGCCCACGCCCACCTGCGGCCCTCGCCCCCGCCCCCCCCGGCCCAGGGCGTCGTGGGAGGAGGAGGAGGAGGAGGAGGCGGAGGAGGCGGAGTCACCCACGCCCTGCCCTCCAGGGACCACGGGATCACACTGGCGTCGCTTTGCAGGACGTAATGGCGGCGCGTGGGCGACAATGACGACAGCGCATTATTGAGACTGAAACACAGAGACTAAGACGGAGTGAATTCACGCTGGACGAACTGTTGGACTTTGTTGTAGTTTGAGTGAGGACCAGGGCGGGGGGGGGTTGGGAGAGAAGGGTAACTGCTGAGTGAAGGTGAGCAAAACAATTAAAAGGTGTTGAATGTACATTCCAGTGTTGAGCAGACGCAGTATGTATTTATCTGTAGAAAGGAAGCTGTATAATAAAGCTTATTGTGACGTGAAAAGTGCGGAGAAGGGTGTTTAGTGCCATTCATTTTCTAACCCCGAAACAACGGGAATCTAACCATTACTGAGCTCTGACGCACTTTTATCTGCTCAACATTCGTCTCGACAGGGAAAGACCGTCCAAGCCCATAAGAACCGTATTTGTCTTTATTTCCTTGTGAATATTTCCACGGGTCTCCTTCTAGTCCAGAAGTCCTGTCTATCTGTCAGGGTGTGCTGCCAGATGTTGGGCTTTAATCGAGGCAGATGTAATGAAGTAGAATGTTGCACATCGGAGCTTCCATTCGTCGTGGATTCCACTCCAGGGAGAAAGCCTCTCTCACATATCATTATCGCCCATTAACTGCTATGCAGCATGCTGCTGCTGTGTGTGTGCTGGAACAATGCGCGATTAAGCAAGGGAAACAAGGAGAAATGGAAAAATACTGAGGAGATTCATTGGTAGTACAAAGGCAAAGCATTTACTTTTTTGGTGTCTTTCAAGGGAAAGCACCCATGTGCGTGTGTACAGTCGAATCGCCCAGTGCACTAATATATATTCTAAAAAAACAAAGGCTTTAAAGTCATTCTTTTTAAAAGACTTAGCTATTGTGTGGTGCCATGGCACACATGTGGTAATTTTAGCACAGGCTGAGCTCCACTGCCGACGTGCCGGTCTGTGCCAATATGCTTCCTGTACAAGCCGTAGATCACCTTGGGCAGCTGTGTGCTTGTGGAGTCAGGGCTTTGTAGCCACGGCGATGTGAGCCTGACTGACAGTCGCCGTGACAACTCCATTCAGGCGCCACCTGCTAGCTGTCAATCAGGACAGCCAACCTGGGGCTATTGACGGAGCTGTCAGCCTATGTGAGCCGTGTCTGTCAAAGCCCACCCACTCTCACCCACTCTGTCTGCCTGCCCACCCGCCTGCCTGCCTGCCTGCCTGGCCAGTCTGACGTACCCTCACCGTCCTCCCTCTCTCTTTCTCTCTCTCTCTATTTCTCTCTCCTTTCAACTCTACCCACTCTCTCTTTCCACACATCTCTTTTAGTACTGTTTTCACTCTCTTTTTGTGTCCATCTCCCTCTGTATCTACTGCTCACCGTGCTATTTCGCTTTACCTTTACTGCGCTCTCTCTCTCTCTCTCTCTCTCTCTCTCTCTCTCTCTCTCTCTCTCTCTCTCTCTCTCTCTCTCTCTCTCTCTCTCTCTCTCTCTCTCTCTCTCACTCCTCGGAGACAATGGGCCCTCTTAATCCCACATCCCATCACCGATTCTTTCGTGTTACATTCGTCATCTCCAAGCGGTCCTCGGGTTGTCATGGAGCCCACGGCGAACCCCCCCGCTGGAGACCCCCCTGCCTGCCGCTCAATCTGCTGTTCTATCACCGGGCGTCCTATGCATCTATACCTTCCCCGGTAACGGCATTGCATCCATACCACACTGCCTTCTGCAGTTTGGTATGCCTTATTTCCCCCTTTTTATTTCCTCTCTACCTCTTTGTAGCAGGCCCTTGCGGTACGCATGCAATCCACGCATAAACACACAGGAACACACAGACGCACACACGCATGCACACACACACACACACACACACACACACACACACACACACACACACACACACACACACACACACACACACACACACACACACACACACACACACACACACACACACACACACACACACACACGTGTTCTCAATCTTTGCTCCTGACATATGACAGGGCCCCGGCCTCCAGCAGACTAGCTAATCAGAAGCCTGTCATACCTGCCAATATATTCGTCCCCGGCTCAGACAGGACAGGGCAGACCTGACCGATACCAGGCTTCTCTCCCATGACCAAGGGCACTACGTTGAGAAGTTCCTCACAAAGTGCAGGCTTTTGATTTCTATTCCCACCTTTTGAATCTTTTTTTCGAATCCTCTGGATTCAGGGATCATTTCCATTTCCTCTAATTAAGCACAGTTCTTCCTTAGAGCAGCTCCCATTAATTCAAGGTGGAGAAGTTTGTGTTAATGACTCCTAATTGTGACGAATGTTCCGCTTGACGTCCTCGCTACGTGGCCAATGTCACGCAGAGGGAGGCTTTTGGCGGTGTCTCCAAAGGACTGCTCAGCGTTCTGGCGGAGGTGTCATGAGGGTACCATGCCTGCTTTGGAGTCAGACCGTAGGGGAAGAACACTTGACAGTCCCTGCGTG
Organism: Gadus chalcogrammus; assembly: GCF_026213295.1. NCBI lineage: Eukaryota > Metazoa > Chordata > Actinopteri > Gadiformes > Gadidae > Gadus > Gadus chalcogrammus. The sequence continues at coordinate 14,357,395 of NC_079420.1, forward strand.
AGCCCGACGGTCACGTACCAATTATATTCAAGACGCCAAGCATTTCTAGGGTGTGTAAGGCAGGGGGAGGCGGCCGGAAAAAACCTTTTTCTGTTGTTGTTAGTCCAGCATGTGATCGATGTCCGTAATGCGAGACACGAGAAATGTCAAATGAGCATTTAGCGCGCTTGGTCTCCCACCTTGACCTTTGTGTGTCAAGAGGGACACGCCGGTCTCTTTATCTGGGGATCAATGGTGCGTCTTACACCTTCCCGAGGCAGCGCTCTCTCTCCTAGAGTCCGGTGAATAGACAGTGCTCAGATTGGAAGTAAAAAAGGTGTGGGCGTTGCGTTGTTTATTCAGTACAATCAGGATTGAGATCCAGCCAGGAGCGACGGTTGGCTGTTTGCCAGTTGCTTCTGGCTGATAAGCCGGTAACATATGCCAGTCGCATGCAAAGACAACGCGCACGTCGGCTGCTTCAGACCGGCTCCACTTTTCAACTCCATCTCAACGTGTCTCTCTCCCCTGTCTCTCCGCTTTCTCTCCGATCTCTGGCCGTTTCTTCGGTTTGCTCGGTTTCTCTTGCGATGACTCATCTTTTATCAAGCATACTCTCCTTCAGGGCCTGCTGGGCTCACTATACTCATTATTATTATTATTAATATTATCAAAGTGTTTATTATGATGATGATGATCCGTAAATGGCTACCCAAAGACCTTACTTGAGGTCTTTCTCAGCCTCATCGGAATAGGCGGGTCATGTACTGCTAATCAGCGTGAATAAGTAAAGGAAACACTTTGACAGGCCAGGTAATGAGAAGTAATGAATCACTAATCACAGCCTCTTACAACCCTTGGAGCACAGATGAAAAATTAAAGGTAATTAGCTTGCACAGTTGCGAAAACAATATTTAAGACTGTTGGTGTCCCAGACCTCAGACGGAACATATTTTTATTGCAGATTTATACATCAACACACCACACATGATTAAGTAGTTTTTTTTCCCAAATCTCTCTCATATGATTTTTTAAAGGAAATTATGCACACTAATCAGCGGCACGGCTTCTCTACAAATGAATGCCAGGGAAATGTTGAATGTTTTTTATACTCCAAGGAGTTAATGGTGTGCCAGAAACATACTTTTGAGGTTCTGCCTGATAAAATGCTCCTCCGCACACACACACTCACTCCCACACACACACAGCCACACTCACTCACACACACACACACACCACATGCATACACAGCCACACACACAAACACACACACACAAAGACACACCACACACATACAAAGTCACACACACAAACACACACACACACAAACACACACACACGGTCACAAACACACACACGGTGTCACACACACACGCACACACACACACACACACAGCCACACACACACACATACACCAAAAATACACACAAACACACACACCCACAAATGCACAAACACGCACACACACACGCACACACACACACACACACCAATGAGCCCAGTAACACACACAGGTATCACACAAACACAGACCCACACACACAGATAAACACACACAGACACACACAGGCCTTTGTGCACTCACTGATGCAGACATTAAAATAGATAATCAGTACAGTGACACACACATATGCATACGCTAGCACACGCACACAAACACACACACATTCCAGTTCACCGATAATTACACGCCCGTACCCCCGTACACACACCCACGCGGTGTAACGGTATGCACGGTAATTTGGGAGACATAAGGTCAGAGCGGTGGAGCCACTCTCGACGGCGGCGGCCGTGGCTGACAGCAGAGTGAGGGGAGCTTTGAAAGAACGCATGTTTGACAAGTCGGCGCCAGACACCCAAGCACCAGATCCAGACACGAGCTGTCAGTCAGAGGCGGCTCTTTTACCCCCCTCGACTGAGACATGCCAGTTTAGTCACACTTCCACGGAAAATAACACGCATTAACTGGAGCAAGGCACGCACACGGACGCCCCGGCCACAGCCCCCCCCCCCCCTCCCCCCCCCCCCCTGCGTCCCGAGGCGAGGATTGAAATGATGCCAAGGAACATAAGGCCGAGGTATAAAAAGAATTACAAGGGGACAAGTAAAACACTGGGATTACGGCGG